>NC_133288.1:4563465-4915232 GCF_005239225.2 Populus alba
TTTACAGCTAGAAATTGTTACTGATCGTAGTTGACAAAAGGAATCTTCAGCAAGCTGGTTGTGCCACATCTTTTCCAAGCTCTCTATGTGGGAAATTTTGATTTCAGCTAGGCTAGGGAATGCAACCTGCAAGGTCCATCTGTCTTTGTTAAGCACAATAAACATGCCTGTAATAATATATAGAACATATATGAAAGATCTATATATGAAGAAGGTAAACAAGGTGAAAACGAACCAAATTCCTTATATCAGTTGATCCGATATATGAATTTGATTTAAAAATCAAAACTATGTATTAAATGGAAATCGAATGGATAAGTAGTCATATGGAAAAAAATTGCTGATTAAACCATAAAACTAAGAACCTTTTTTAAAGAAAATTGGGCATCAAATTAAAATGTAAAAGAACAGATAAAAAATGGTCAGTTAAAAGTATTACCCTGCAAAAAATTGTCCTTCTGATTAAAGAAGAGAAAGGCTTACACTTTACAACTTCGGGTGGTCTATCAGTCCTTTTAGACTTCAAAAATTTGACATTTTAATTAACCTTTATGAAGACCGATCACTGGTAAATTAAATTAATATAACAGAAATTTTGGTTGACTTTTTTTAGATTTGTAACACTATCTCGAAATTTTTCCTTAAAATTCGTAAAGCTTTATGTTCTTTCATATTCTTTTCAATAGTACTGAAGAGAGGGATTACGACCTTGATCACCTTTCAGAATCTGAAATGATTCGAGCTTTGATATATGAAGTGACAGAAGGAAGGGGGAAAGAGAGGAGAATAGAAGAAGAGGTCACCTTTTCATCAAAGAGAGGCTGCCCGGCATTGTGGTCACTCTCCCTTGAATGCAATTCTCCAGGTTCAACGTCAACTGTCATGTTCGCGCTATCGGGACAGGAGATGAATGTCTTAAATTCAGGGCAAGAACAAATGCGCAGTTGTTTCAAAACTTTACAGTCGATCAGCGTGCCAGCACAGAACCGTGTGAGTCTTGGAAGATCAGAGAGCTCAACATCTTCCAGTTTATCAAAGCACATCTCGCTCATCATTTCCCCTTCTTCCAATCCTTCCACAGATATTATCTCTTCCATGGACTTGCAAAAACGTACAGTAAGATGCTTGAGTAGCACAAGACTTTTAACCATGGAAGGAGAAAACAGATATTTAAGGTTGTGGCAATCATCCACAACTAATGTCATTAAATTTTGAACAGGAAATGCATTTTCCCGGTGAAGCTGGCCATGCCATATCTTTTCAACGTTGATAGAGACCAATTCCAGCTTCTTCAGTTTCGGGATAAGAATCTGCATGTAATATTTTTGTTTTATTAAGGACATTATTCTCAAAGTCTATAGGAAGAAGGTATGATGGATTTGACATTTGAGAATTAAACTACAAACAATATCATTACTGAAAACTTTGAACAATTGGCAATTGTACGAGCTTTTAGTTTCTTATCCACTATTTAAACATCCAACCAATCTAAAAACCTAAATTTATAAAGAACGTATATTATACATAGTTGAATGAAAACTATGTAGGTACCTTTTCACAGAAAAGTTGGAGAGGATTTCTCGGCTCATCCTCTGAAATTTCTTTAGATTGCAATCCCACGCTAGTTGCCACTGGATTCAGTTGTGCTTGACAGAGTCGAGATGTCTTCTCTCTGGAGCAAAAGTTTTTGAGATGCGGCAAACACCGAAGCGATAGTGAGCTCAATTGATTGAACTCCATCACATCAATTTCTGTACAAGAGTCTTCAAATTCATCACCTTCCTCAGCAACAATCTCTTCCATGGTTAGGCAAAATGAAATATTGATGGTTTGAAGTTGCGAAAGTCCTCGTGCAATGGAGAATGGGAAGAGATGCTTCAACTTAACACAGTTCCCCACTTCTATGATTGCTAGTTTCCTGAAAGACCCTGCTGTGAGAATGCCATGGCAAAGTTTCTCCAAGGATACCAAATTGTAGAGAAACAAAGACTCCAACACAGGGAAGACATGAGAAGGAACCTCGCTGCTCGTGTTAATAATATATTGAATATCAGTACTATTGTGGAGATGGAGGTGCCGCAGTTGTAGAAATCCTTCCGTGTCTAGTTCAGAGACCACATTATTAACACCCTTTAGTTCAAGTAAATACAAATCTTGAGTTATCTTCAACAACATTAGAACACCATGCTCCAAATGACTGGCGCTTGTGTTGAGCCTGAGCTTCAATGTTCTCAAGCTCTGATAAACACCATCCCAATCCCAGACATCTCCAATAAATATTCTGAATCTTTCTAATCTTTTAGAGAGCATGCCTTTTGACATAACATGAGAATCTAGAACATGTATGTCCACATTTGTCAAGTGAGGCAAATGATCCAACTCAACAAGACTGGCATTGTCCTCCCCTTCCGTAGCCCAATGATGGAAGCTGTTTCCCATACACAATTCTTCTAGCATGGACAAGTTTGAGAAGATATTTGGTGGAATTACGTCAAGTTCAAAACAATCACTCAAATCCAACATTCTCAGCTTAGTCAACTGCCCTATTTGTCTTGGCAAATGCTTAATATTAGATTTGGCAAAGCTGAGAATTTCCAATTTCTTCAGCTCCCCAATGTCAGCTATCTCTCCCAATGAAGATTGATGAACACACAAAGTTCGAAGGTTTTTTAGGAAATGAAGAGATGAAGGCAAAGACACAAAAGACACGTTAGTCAACACTAAGACTTTCAGTTTGTGCATTCCTCTACATATGTTGCTACTTATCTCTAGAGAAGGATCCTCACTCCTTACATGTAACAATTTAAGTTGTGGGTACTCCATCTCTCTAAGAAGCTCGATATTAGAACTTAACCAAATTTCTTTATACTTCTTTAACCTAATCTTAGCAGACCATTTTGGTTCAACCTCATCACCCCCAACAAATACGTGGCAGTCTCTAAAAGCAATTGATATAGCAACATCACGCACAGCATCATGCATAGAAAATTGCCAATCGCTATGATTTTCTAGCAACAATCCAGAGGCCTTGAGTTTATGAACCAACGAATGCACTCTGTCTTGTGCTTCTTCAACTGTAACAAAGCCAGAAAACAAGCCCAAACCCATACCATATTTCAACAAGTCGCGAGTGGATGCATTATAACCCATTCGACTACAAAGAAGAAAAGTTGATTTCAACTCCTTACTTTCAAGATGATTATAACTTAGTTCTATAGCCGCATAAACATCTTCCTGCACTCCTGCGAAGTTTCTTGGAGATGGTCTCTTTAGTTCCCGTAATGCATTCTTCCACTGGGACAAGTTCTTGTTCTTCAGAGCTCTTGCAACAGTTACAATGGCCACCGGTAAACCTGCACACTTTTTGGCCACCTCAATTGCCAAGGATTGCAAATCTGGATGTTCAACGTGATCTCCTGCTAAGTAGTAATATAGGTTACTGTTAGCTTTTCTCTGGTTCATGGGAGCAGTTGCTTATACTCACTAGAAAACAAATGATTAACATTTTAGAATTTTGTATTTGCGTGTATACTAGGTAGTGATATATGGTATTGATAGATGAAAAAAAAATTAATCACCTGCCATCTTTTTGAACAACTCCCACGTTTCTTCTTCAGATAAAGCATTGATGGGAAAGTTCTTTTGAATATCCATTCCACAAGATAAAACATCAAATTCCCTCGATGTTACCAGCATCTTGCATCCTTCGTGTTCATCCTTGAGTGGAATCCCAACTGCTTCTAAATCAAGACTCTTCCACAAATCGTCTAGAATAATAAGAATTTTCTGCTCTTGTTTCAACCTCTGGCGCAATCGACCAGCTCTTCCACATTCACTTTCCTCATCAAATTTTAGACAAAGCTGGTCTGCAATCTGCCCTTGAATTTTCTTGATGTCTGGGGTTTGGGTTATAGTGGCAAATGTTGGTGGGAGGAGCCACTGGTGGTGGCTTTGAAACACTCAGAGGGGATAAAACACACTGTTTTATTACACAAAACCGAAGCTTACAAATACAACACAAAAGCTTAACAATTACACGCCCTCTCTCTCTCTATTCTCTTACTAGTGTTTCTCTCAATTCTCTCCACACATATAACATAAGCTGGGCACTCTATTTATACACAAATCAAAATACGAAAATTCAACCTTCAAGTGTGAAGGCGGCTGGCGGCAATGGAGGCGGCTGGCGGCTGCGGCTGGTGGCTGGTCGGCGACTGGTGGCTGGTGGCTGGTTGCCTTCCTTGACCTTCTGGGAGCTTCTGGATATATTGAGTTTAATATTCTACAAATCTCCCCCTTAAACTCAATCGAGAGATGTCATGTCAAGCATGAACACTTCTCCTTTCAATGCCTTCTTTCTGCTTGTAGCCTTTATCCATTAATTTGGCTTTCATCTTGTAGACCCTTTTGACACCTATTGCTTTCTTCTTTTCTGGTGGGTCCTTATCTGCATGGAAACAAAATAGAGTTGTATCTTTCATAACCTGAGTGGTATCGTACAACTCTTCAAGATTCCGCATCCTTCTTGGTCCTTCTAACGAGGATGCTGATGGTGGTGTTGATGATGATGCTCCTGGTGTGTTCCTCCTGTTGAATACAGGGAATCTGTGTACCGGACTTTGTGGTTCAGTTGCTGGTATAAACACCGGACTTTGTGGTTCAGCTGCTGGCACAATCGGTTCTTCTACAGGTACTGTTGGTACTTCTTCACCTTCAAGGATCAAATCAGTGATGATCCATTTGACTGCTTCTTGATCACCATTCCATGCCCAAGATTTATCTTCTTCAAAGATAACATCTCTACTTGTAATCACCTTCTTCGTGATGGGATTATACAGCCTGTATCCCATCCTTCTTTCACCATATCCGACAAAGATGCATTTCTCGCTCTTATCATCGAGCTTTCTCCTTCTTGCATCTGGGATCTTTGCATATGCCACACAACCAAAGACTCGTAGATGAGTTACACTTGGTTTGTGACCACTCCATGCTTCTTCTGGAGTAACACCTTGCAAACTTCTGGTCGGGCAGCGATTCAACAGATACACTGCACATGATACAGCTTCAGCCCAGTATTGCTTGGGCAACTTCTTTGCTTTGAGCAAACTTCTGGCCATGTCAAGAATCGTGCGATTCTTCCTTTCTGCTACACCATTCAGCTGTGGTGTATAAGCTGGCGTTGTTTGATGTCTGATGCCTTGTTGTGTACAGAAGGCTTCAAAATCATTGGCTGTATATTCTCCTCCTTGATCAGATCTCACGGTTCTGATCGTGTAACCAGTTTGCTTCTCCACAATTGCTTTAAAATCTTTAAAACAATTGAATACTTCTGACTTCCTCTTCAGAAAGTATATCCACGTCTTTCTACTAAAATCATCAGTAAAAGTGAGGAAGTACCTATTTTGTCCAGTCGACATAGGCGTGATTGGACCACACACATCTGTGTGTACTAACTCCAGTGGCCTCTTTGCTCTCCAGTTGACTTCTTTGGCAAAACTGGATCTGTGATGTTTGCTGAGGACACAACTTTCACAGACTTCTTCTGGATGATCAATGTGAGGCAAACCTTTGACCATCTTCTTGCTTGCTAGCATCTTCAAACTCGTGAAATTCAGATGTCCAAGTCTCAGGTGCCAAAGCCATTCTTCACTGTTGGTGATGGCGCTCAAGCACCTTGCTGCATCATACTGGATGTTCAAAGGAAACATCCTATTCTTGGACATTTTCACGTAGGCCATTAATCTCCAATTGTTGTCTCTAATTGCTAGATGACAATTCTTCGAGTAAAAAGTATAGCCTCTCTCCAAAAGTTGACCTAAACTGAGTAGGTTCTGTTTTATGGCTGGGACATAATACACATCGGCGATGTAGCTGGAATCGCCATTCTTCATCTTGACTGGGATGTTGCCTTTACCTTTGAATGGAACCTTTGTGGTATCTCCAAAAGTAACTAGACCTTGCTTGGTCTCATCTAGATTACTAAATAACTCTCGGTAGCCGCACATGTGATTGCTGGCTCCAGTATCTAGATACCATATGTCCTCCTTTTTCTTATCAAGTCCTTGTTGGACAAGAAATGCAGTTTCTTCTCTGTCATCCTTCTCTACATAGTTGGCTTGCTCACGTATCTCCAACGGAGCTTTCCATCGGCATTCAGTGCTATAGTGCCCAAATTGATTGCAACTATAACATTGGATGTTCCTCTTGTCACGGTTATTGTAACCGCCTCCTCTTCCTCTAGGAGTGAATGCATGTTGGCCTCGACCTCCTCTAGTGGTGTTTCTGCCACCTCTTCCTCTAAAACTTGTATTCCAAGAACCTCTTCCTTGGAATTGCTGGAATCCTCCTCTGGATTGTTGACTTCCTCCTTGAGTGGTATATCCACCACTTGTTGAAGTCTCCCCTTGCTCATATCTGTCCTTGAGAGACAGCTTTGCTTGTAAGGCATGCTCAATTGCCTTATCTCCATTTCGCTTTACGATCTTCTGCTCATGAGCTTGCAAGGAACTCATAAGCTCATCAACCGTCAACTTGTCCACATCTTTGGACTCTTCAATTGCGACAACAACAAAATCGAATTTTGGATCTAGGGATCTCAAAATTTTTTCAGTAATTCGAGAATCGATGAGGGCTTCTCCATTTCTCCTCATCTGGTTGACTATCACCATAATCCTTGTGTGATAATCAGAAATAGACTCCGAGGACTTCATTTGCAATAACTCAAATTCACCTCGCAAAGATTGAAGACGAATCTTCTTGATTCTGTCAGCACCTTTGTATTTCTGTTGGAGAGCCTCCCATATATCATGTGATGTTTCAGCGGAAGCTATTATCTCGAATGTGTCTTCATCAAGACCTTGGTAGATGATGGTCTTGGCTTTGTTGTCCTTCTTTCTGTTGACTTTCAAGGCTTGCTTTTGAGCCTCTTGTAAAGCATCTTCTCTTTCTTTGGACTCTGGTTCATCATAACTAGTTTGTACAATATCTAAACACTCTTGTGACCCAAGAAATGCCTTCAATCTGATGCACCAACTATCATAGTTGTCTTTGGTCAGCTTTGGAATGAGTGTATGTGTACCTTCTGTAGTCATTTTGCTCTTTTAATGACTATATCGCCTTCTGGGAGCTGAATTTGGCCAAACGGACACTGTAGATCGATCCGGAATGGTCCAAATAGTCAGGAACCGGTCTGACTTTGTTGAAATCGGGTCAGAAAATGGGTGAACCGGTCAAAAAACCAATTCTGTACGGCGGGCGGTTCGCTGGGTTGAACCGGGAATATTCTGTGGAATATTCGGGGAATATTCTGTGGAATATTCTCTCTCTCGGCTCGGCTGGAACTCGGCTCGGCTCGGCGCGGAGTACGGACCGGCTGGAGGCTCGGCTGGACTCGGCTTGTGGCTCGGCTAGGACTCGGCGTAAGAGGCTCGGCGCGGCTCCAATATGGCGCGCGTGTGGCTCAGTCGTCTTCAACCTCGGGGCGCGTGGGATGCGCGTGGGAGATCTGGCTGAATATGCAGGCGGCGCGTGTGGGCTACCCCGAACTCCGATTTGGATGATTTTTGCGGCAGTGAGTTCGTCTTGATGAGATCTACACTGTGGAATGATCAAAACTTGTTTTTGACAATTTTGAAAATTCGGATATACCCCAAAACACTTCTGTTTTCCGACGAACGGGGCTCTGATACCAATTGTTGGTGGGAGGAGCCACTGGTGGTGGCTTTGAAACACTCAGAGGGGATAAAACACACTGTTTTATTACACAAAACCGAAGCTTACAAATACAACACAAAAGCTTAACAATTACACGCCCTCTCTCTCTCTATTCTCTTACTAGTGTTTCTCTCAATTCTCTCCACACATATAACATAAGCTGGGCACTCTATTTATACACAAATCAAAATACGAAAATTCAACCTTCAAGTGTGAAGGCGGCTGGCGGCAATGGAGGCGGCTGGCGGCTGCGGCTGGTGGCTGGTCGGCGACTGGTGGCTGGTGGCTGGTGGCTGGTTGCCTTCCTTGACCTTCTGGGAGCTTCTGGATATATTGAGTTTAATATTCTACAGCAAACACTACCTGGTTAAATAATTTCTCCTTAATGGCTTGTCTAGCAGCCTCTTTTACCAGCGTTGTCTTCCCCATACCACCCATTCCATACACCCCAACCATGTTCACATCAGCAGTTGTGAAGGCATTCATAATTTCCTTCAAAACGGGTGTTCTTGATGGCATGGCGTCAAAACTTCTGAAAGATATAGCTTCCATCCCTTTTGGAGCAGCTCGATGGGAAACTGTGCTGAAAACATCTCTTTCATCCAGGAGGCTGGCAACAAAGCGTGTTTCCGCCTTTGCTTTCTTGCTACACTGGTATCGTGCCTTGAGATCCGGACACAATCCGATGAAGCACTTCTTTCTCGCTCTATCTTCATCTTCCAAAATCTCCCTTCCCACTTTTTCGGAAGCTTCTTCCACAAGAGATAGCCACTTTATAACATCCTCAAGAATTGCTTCCCCATTGTTTCTGGCATCGTCAACTAAATGCTGCACCCTCAGCTGGGCACTTTTCAACTTCTTGACTTCCCTCTTCAGATTTTCAAAGTTGTGATTGTATTTGAAACAATAATTGATCTCACGTGCAATTGGAACAACGCTGTGCTCGGAAAAAAGGCCAATGGTGGAAATAATGTTTTCCAGAACCATTCTCTCTCCCCTTTTCCTCTAATTTTCTTCTTTTCCTTTCTCTCTTTTGGTCGTAGGTTGGTTACAAAAATAACGCAAGAAGTAGGAGATCAAAGGACGAACCTCACTGTTAAATGACAAAGGTCCAAGATGATCTGAGCATGGCAATTGCTTCCCTAATACTGCAAGTGTTGTTAACTACACAAGCATCATCAACAAGATAATTCCATCAAAAGTACCACTCATGGCAATATCAGTCAATAAAAATCAGCACTACAAGGAAACAAGACAAAGAAATAAAGTTGTGAGAATAAAAAACAAACGACTCGACGTGTCTAATATTGAATAGCGCGCCGGTTATCATATCTCGGTTGACCGACAGAAGATGCGAAAATCATAGTAGCTCCTACTTTTCTAGGCTTTATTCGGAAGAGTTGAGGTAAGAATTGCAAAAAGATCAATTAATTAAAAAAAAATAGAATTAAAAAAAAATGATTTAGATCTGAAATTTATATATATAAAAAAAAAAATTGGGCAAAATCAGATGATATATTTTCCGTTGCAGGTGTAGTGAAAAAAAATTTAGAGTCCAATTACGCGGACTTGCCCTGGTAGCAGCGCTTGGCTAGGCCTTTTTTTTCCTTAATGTTTTTTAATTAATGTTTATTTATTATTTAAAAAAAAAATATTTAGATCAATATTTTTTTCTTTTTTTTTATGGAGTCTTTTCTAAATGATAATGATTTTTTGGTTATACATTTAATTTTTGAAGAGGTTTTTTATTTATTTGTATTTTTTTCTTTTATATAGATGAATTATATTTTTTAAAATAAAAAATATTTGTTTTTAGATAATGTTTCTAATATGTGTAACCTTATATATTATTTTTATTTTATTTAATCAATTGAATGTGTTTATCTATTTTTATTATCGTTTGATTAAATAAAAAAAAATTAATAAATAAAATGCAGCAAATATAATGGGGTAAATGTCCTGTTTTGCGAGATTTAATATCTTGATCTATATTTATCTCTTAATTTTTTAAATTTTATTTTTAGATATTATGAATTATTTATTTATTTATTAGCCCACATAATTCTCGGTTTTTATATTACTTATATACATAAATTTTTATTTACATTTAAATTTTTTAAACTACAAAAATACATTGAAAAAAACTATATGTATAATTGTTTTCATAAAAATAAAAATATATACACCACGGGTTATTTAGAGCGTGTTTGGTAGTGTGGTAGCGGTTTCTTTTCAAATAACTTTTCGTGCCGAAATGTATGTTAATAATGTTTTTTCATTTTTTAAAAATTATTTTTGACATCAGCACATCAAAATGATCCAAAATGTACAAACCACACTCAATTTTAACAAAAAAAAAACTTTCAAATTTTTTGGGAACACAGGTTGAACCGCGTTCCCAAACACTGCCTTAAGAAAATTCAATAATGGGTGTTTTACTGTGTACTGAAAATAAACAGTGACAAAATCCATTACGCAACAGCACAACTTTGATCAAGATACACTTAAACGTTGTCCTTTTTTTTGTTTTTAATGTTTGCATTGCCCATAAAAATAGTCTCTCTCTCTCTTCTTTTTAGAAATAATTGACAGGTCCACTTGATTTGAAAAATAAAAAAAGTATAAATTATATTTTTTTAATAAAAATTTTAAAATGGAATTTTTAATATAATTTATGAAAAAAAATATTATATATTTGTCGCACCCAACATCGCGGCGACCAATTAAAAAATTATCACTCGATTATAGAAAAAAGAACATAATTTTGGAATCTTGTTCTTTTAGGGAAAAGATCTTGTTTAAGGAGTCGCCACCTAGTATTATGGTCACTAGAAACCCTAACTAGTCAACAGAGATTCTATGGTTCGGGACTGGTTACGTAAAAGAAAAGATATTATCACCCCTTAAACGTCTTGTCTAAGGCAGGCTGCATTGCTAGTTTCGTCTTAAATTGCTAAATGTTTATTAGTTTACGCTATGATAATTTGCTTATAATATTCCTGACTCTGGTGCCAGTAAATATTCAACTACGGATACTTCCAACTCTTGCGTTGGTAAATATCACGTAGCTATAAAATAAATTAGATCAATATTTTTTATTCCTGACTCTAGCGCCAGTGAATAAATCAATAAAAAATAAATTTATTTTTACAAATGCACATTTTTTTTCTAGCTAAATAAAATAAAATACAACAAATAAAAATAATATAAATTTAAACTGGTATTTTTATTCATGACTCTGGCGTTAGTGGATAAATCAATAAATTTATATTATTTTTATTCGTGCATAAACATTTTTATTTTTATTTTTTATTACCTTTTTTATTTTTCTGTATTTTTAGATGGAAGTAAAAAAAAAAAAACATTGCATGACATATTTGCATTTAACAGTAATAGTCCACAGATTGAGCACATCTACAAAAAATACAAACACAAAGAAAAAAAAAAAAACAAAGTGCGAGGGGCTCACAAATAAATCAACGAAAGCACCAAATATTTTTGGAATTTTCTGCTATCGAAAAATGTATGCAACAGTAACCAATTAATTATTTTAGCAAGGAAGGAAGCAAACTTACCTAGGTGTGCGGCTGCTGGAGGCGAAGTCAAGTGAGACTGGGCTAAAAAAAAAAAGGTTAAAGGGGGGGCTAGTATAGGGTTCGCCGCCCCTTTCTTTTTTTATGTTTCTCTCTTTTAGGGTTTCTGGTAATGACTTCCTCTATGGTCTCTTTTTTTAGGGTTTTTCCTATCCTTCCCATCTTTTTTTTCTTTTTTTTGCATAGACTAGGATCAATATTTATATTGCAAGAGCCCCATCACTTATAAGAAGTAAAATGTCAATCAAACTCATTCTCTTTTTTGAAGTTCGAATTATAATCGAATTCGAAAACAGACAACTATCATTATCTTGAAAGTAAGGATTATCTTGAAGGTAGGGATAGAATGGCAAAAGCACATTATAGTCCTTAATTTTCACGCAAGTTGACAAATCACACTTTTCATCGAAATAAGTATCTGATCTTTTAATTTTACATTTTAAACCCTGTAAAAATTAAATTAAAAGCCAATGAGCCAAAATTGGGTTACAACAATATTTATTAACTAAACACTTTCAACCTATAATTGAATACAACATAAACTACATAAAAATACATATAATTAACTAAAAATATCTTTAAAATACTTTTATAAATTTAATAAATTAATTTTTCACCTAAAACCATCCTTCAAGTTAGTTTAAAAATAAAGAATCAAATGGAAAACAAAGTCTCTCTCAACCTCTATCCACTCTTTCCAACAATATAATAAATAAAGACTTTTCAATGATATTTTTTTTTATCAAGAAAAATACTTTAATATCAATTTTTTAACATGATCTTGCCAACAAATATTCTCTCACTCCTCCGGTTATATTTTTTGATGATTCTCTTCCTTTTCTTTTGAATTTAGAGATTGATAGGTGAATAAAATAAAATTTGAATTAAAATATATAATTTCAAATCAAATGAATCAAAAAAAGATATTTGACAAAATTCAAAAGTAAAAAAAAAAAAGACATGTTTTTTAACACTAAAAATGATAAGAAGCGGAAAATACTCAATAAAGATAATTTTTGGTTGTATTAATTAAAAAAATAAAAATTAAAAGATCCAATTTGACAAAAATGAAAATATGCGTTGTCAAATTGGTTCCTTTATTTTTAGTTTTTTTTCTTTTATTTAATACAACCAAATTTATTTTTGTAAAACTTAACATCAACTAAATATTATAATTTTTTTTTTATATATTGAGAATATGGAAAACTAGTCAAAACAAATTCTTAGGCACAAATTCTGTAGGGAAGTTTTTTTAATTATAGTTTTAGACATGGTTTACCGTTGATTGCATTTTTTTCCTAGACTGTAAAAAATTGAGAGTCTTAATTGTAGGGGTCATTTGATCTATTTTAGAAATTCATTTGTTATTAAAAGATTGTTAGCGGATATATTAATATTTTTTCAAAATTTTTGGACAATAAAATAATGAGTTTCCCTCCAAAGTCAACAAAATCTATAATTATTGACCAAGGGTTATTTGATATTTTTAAAATTTTTAAACAATAAAAATACTTATTTATCTTTAAGGTAAAAAAAAAAAAAATTAAGTTGTTAACCAAAGACTTTTTTGGTTTTTTTATTAGAATATGGTTAAAATATTTTTTTAGCCTTAGAAAAGATAAATAAAAAAATAAAAAAAATACAAGGCATGTGTCTAAGGGCATCTATGTCCTTCACACTAGTTTTTTTTTTTTTTTTTAATTCTCAGTTTCATGGTGGGTGTTATGGTATTTAAAAGCTGAAAAAAATATTTTTTATTCAAAAACATTGATGGCGTGCTACACACCAGCAAATGGATGGCACGTGAGATGCCATTCGATGGTCAAACATGACCTTTCATCATATCCTTGAAAGCGTTAATATGTCATCTTCCTATTAATGTGGCGTGTGGCGGCGGATGATGGATGATTTGTCGCCAGTGCTCATTTTATTTATTTTTCTTCCTTCTTTTCTCTATTTTCTAGAGAAAGTATATGTATGTCCTTTTTTCTTTGGATTTTTCAATTTTAGTCCTTATGTTTTTTTATTGCATATTTTCGTCATTAACCCTTCTATAATTTTTTTTTTGTTTTCAATTTAGTCCTTAAATTACAATTTGTTATTTATTATTTTTTGCAATTCGATTTTTATTGTTTTTATTTATGATTGTTTTCATTGGCTCTTTTGTTAAAGTTAAATTGGGTTTCAATTTCATCTTTCAATTTCAATTTCATTTTATGTTGTTTTATTTTTTTTTTCTGATTTAGCCCTCATTCTTTTGATTTATTTTTCCTTATGTTAAAGTATCTTTCTTTTCAATTTAACCCTCCAATTTAAATTTTTTTGATGCCCTCTAATTTATTTTTGTATTTATATTTTCACATTCATTCTTTTAATTATAATTTTTTGTGTGATTGATTTTTTTTTTATTTCATCCTTTAGCGTTTAATTTTTTAGGTACTGAGTTTTATGGTTTTTCCATTTGTGTTGCTTCTAATGTAATGACACAGGTAATAAGTTTCAAAAGTTGATGCAGTTCAACATTCATTTTTTCTCATTTTATTTTATAATTTTATAATTTTATATTATTTTTGTTAAAAAAAAAAGATTAGTTTTGTGGTTATTTTCAATTTCTTTTCTATTAGTTTATCTTGGTCTCATTCCCTAGGTCATGGGTTTTGCAAGATTTTTTTATAGAGTTTTTTTTTTAAAAAAAACAAATTGGTTTGTTTGTATTTATTTTTTGAAGATTTTTTTTATATAGGTGAGATTTATTTTATAAAAAAATATTTATTTTAAAATAATATTCCTAATATGTTTGGCATTACCTAATATATTTTTTTTATTCAACCAGTTTCATATATAATTCTATTGCTATTATATATTATGATTTTAATAAATAAGTTTAACAGGCACAAACGAGTAAATGTCTCATTTTAGAGAATGAAATATTATGATCCACATTCATCTCTCAATCTTTTTAGTCTTTTTTTAGTTATTGTCAATGGCTATTTTGTTTTGTTTATTTACATAATTGATTATCGATTTAATTGATTAGATGTTTACATAAGCTTTTCGCTTTAAGCTTTGAACTTTTTAATATAAAAAAACATATTAAAATAGCTCATAGATCCATTTTAAAAAAAAAAAAAAAACATTATGATATGCAGCAAAGTGCTAGTTAAATAACTAGTACCAACAATGTTTTGTGAGATGACGTACAATAATATCACCACTCTAATTATTATTTTTTTTGTAATTTTCTTATTAAATTGGGTTTTATTTTTTGTCTTTTTTTTCAATCAATATTTTCTCAGATAATTAGCTTATTAACAATGGTTGCACAAACCACATGACTTTTGACAGGAGTCTTTTCAAAACATTGCAACCTACAAGAATTACAACGGTTCAAATTAGGAATGATGATTACATAACATCAAAGGAAAAATGAGCCATTGCAATCTTAACAAATTCAGGTACAAAAATAATTTCAGATGTATTTTATATACCTGATATAAATCAGAACTTGTTAATGGTAGCTGATAGAAAAAGGAATGAAGGTGACTTTTAAAGATAAATGCTATCATATTTTTATATTACTGGATATAAGATATTGCAGGCTAAAATAAGAGGTAAAAGTTTCTCATTCTTACCATATGAGGAGGAGCATGCAACTTTCTCAACAAATATTAACAACACAAAAGTATGGCATAAAAGACTGGAAACTATCATCTTTAATGCACGCACAATATGAAGAAGAATGATGTTGTGAAATGTCTGCCATTGCATTCTGATCAATTATCAAACTATTATGCTTGACAATTTGGTAAGCAAAACATGAAGCTATTTCCTAAATTGACATGAAGATCTACACAAAAACTCCAATTGATCAATATTGATGCGGCAAGCCTTCAGAAAACACCTTCATTAAAAATTAGTCGCTATTACATTCTTTATATTGATGATTTTACTAGAATGTGTTGGGTTTTGTTCGTGAAATACAAATAAGAAATGGTTGGAACTTTTAGAGATTCAAAAAGAATATGGAGAATCAAAGTGGGTGCAAAATTCAAGCTATAAAATTTGACAATGAGAAGGAATACACTTCATCAGAATTCAACTTATTATATGAAGATGTTGTCATTGAGTATCAACTTACGACTCTTTACACTCTAGAGAAAAATAGAGTCAATAAGAGAAGAAACAGATACATAATGAAGATGATCAGATGCATGCTACATGAGAAGGGATTGAATGAAAACTATGCAGGTACCTTTTCACAGAAAAGCTGGAGAGGATTTCTCAGCTCATCCTCTGAAATTTCTTTAGATTGCAATCCCACGCTAGTTGCCACTGGATTCGGTTGTGCTTGACAGAGACGAGATGTCTTTTCTCTGGAGCAAAAGTTTTTGAGAAGCGGCAAACACTGAAGCGATAGTGAGCTCAATTGATTGAACTCCATCGCATCAATTGCTGTATAAGAGTCTTCAAATTCATCACCTTCCTTAGCAACAATCTCTTCCATGGTTAGGCAAAATGAAATATTGATGGTTTGAAGTTGCGAAAGTCCTCGTGCAACGGAGAATGGGAAGAGATGCTTCAATTTAACACATTTCCCCACTTCTATGATTGTTAGTTTCCTGAAAGACTCTGCTGTGAGAATGCCATGGCAAAGTTTCTCCAAGGATACCAAATTGTAGAGAAACAAAGACTCCAACACAGGGAAGACATGAGAAGGAACCTCGCTGCTAGTGTTAATAATAAATTGAATATCAGAACTATTGTGGAGATGGAGGTGCCGCAGTTGTAGAAATCCTTCCGTGTCCAGTTCAGAGACCACATTATTAACACCCTTTAGTTCAAGTAAATACAAATCTTGAGCTCTCTTCAACAACATTAGAACACCATGCTCCAAATGACTGGCGCTTGTGTTGAGCTTGATCTTCAATGTTCTCGAGCTCTGATAAACACCATCCCAATCCCAGACATCTCCAATAAATATTCTGAATCTTTCTAATCTTTTAGAGAGCATGCCTTTTGACATAACATGAGAATCTAGAACATGCATGTCCAAATTTGTCAAGTGAGGCAAATGATCCAACTCAACAAGACTGGCATTGTCCTCCCCTTCAGTAGCCCAATGATGGAAGCTATTTCCCATACACAATTCTTCTAGCATGGACAAGTTTGAGAGAGTATTTGGTGGAATTACTTCAAGTTCAAAACAATCACTCAAATCCAACATTCTCAGCTTATTCAACTGCCCTATTTGTCTTGAATAGAAATAGATTATCAGTTATGATAAAGAAAAATAAATTTTGAACATTTAAATTAAAAAATATAACATTTTGAATTCAATTCATTTCTAATGATGTTATGATTCTCCCACACTTTCTTAACAACAGTGTTGGCAGCCTTATCTAATTGTATCTCAATTTTGTAAAGTAATTCATTAATTAAAATTAAAAAACTGACCAAAGTTTTTTTATGTATATATTAACCTTGAGCAATAATCTGAACTATGCATCTATCATAAGCTTTCATTTTGGGCTTTTAAAAACCTAACTCCAATGAAACAAAAACACTTTAATCGATGATTTCATCATTAATGTTATCTTAAGAGCAGCATCCACATTTGTAAACTTCAAATTCCAGTTGTTTATTGAAATTAATTATTAAAAAAGTATTTATTATTGTTTATTTTTTAATTGTGTATGGAAAAAAGATAGGTCTTTTATTATGCAATGTACTTTCATTTGTTTTTTTTTATTGTAAAGTTGTGGGTACTCACATTCAATCAAGATCACAAGTTTTTTTTTTTTTTTTTTCCAATATAGCTTTCTCTAATCTTGATCGTGTTATGGGCATAACTTTCTGCCAACACGTTCAATGATAAGCCATATTCTTCAGCATCTATCTCATCGTTACTACCTTTCATTGCTTCCATAAACGCATCCTCTTCTTCCTCATTTTCTTCTAGTAAATGTATACTTTTCTGCATATATAAGTGGCCAGGACTGCACTTTTCTCCACACTTATAACATTGCCCTAGTTGCCTAATTTGTTCATAAAGAGATTCTTGGGCTGTTCTGAACCTTGTGCTACATCATTCTTAATTGGATTGTAAGACTTTGATGGTGGATTGTTTGTCCATCTGTTAGCATTGGTTGGAACCATTGACCTTGTGACCATCTTATTCCTCCTGATCATAGCCAGATTTGATTTTTCCTGCCATTTGGATTGTTCAAAATCTTGCATTAATGTGATAGGCTTCAAAATTTTCAACATCGGCTTCACATCTTCCTTAAGTCCGCTATGATGAAGCTTGAAACGTAATAAAATAGATGCTGAAAAAACTGAAGTTTGATATCTCTATCTTGGGTAGAGCAACATTATATCCAAGTTTCTGCCCTTCAAAGGAATTTACCTACTCTAATCTTGCATGTGTTTTTAGCTGTGGTAGAATTCCATAAAAAAAAAGTGGGTTATTCCTTACAATAGGCAATGGAGTACTGTTTCTGCCTTATTTTTCAGCATCTTGATTGTTTACAATGGTTTGCAGAGTAGCCATTATTGAATCTAACCTTGAAGTGAATTGCTTGTTCTCCCTGTTTCTCTCTACCCACTGCCTCTGATTTTCATCATGCATTCTCTGCACTTGTTCTTCCATTTTCTTTCCATGTTCTTGCAATGCTCTAACTTTGTTGTTTTCAACCATTTTTTTAATAGTAATGGGTGGATCTTTTGGGCTCTAATACCAATTTGTTAATAGCTAATCTTAACAACGAGATTTAAAGAAATGAGAGGGAGAATTAGAAGAGAAAAGAGAGATAGAAACTGTAGATTGAAGAGAAACTTTTCTTTATTGATATTTCTTGATTAATGTCACTTAACAAAAACTTTGATTTATATAACATATGTTGGCGGCAAGGAGGGCACAAGTGACTAGGATGCAATCTAATATAAATCATATTCTAAAACTTCATCTAACAATTTAAGTTATTGAATTGAGATGGTTCTTTAATATGGTATCAGAGCTTTAATGACCAAACGGTCACGAGTTTAAATTTCACAATTCTTATTTATTTCATAAAAATTAAGCACAAGGTAATGTGGGTCTGTGCAAGTTTCAAGCTCAAAGAGCTTTCACTTGAGTGAGTGTGTTAAAGAATAATATAAATCATATCTTGGAACCTCACTTAACAACTTAAACTATTGGGTTGAGTGGGTTGTTTGACACAACCACTAAACAATGCAATCTTAATTATAAGCATGGGAATACGGCATACGAATTGCATCACTCCCTGCCTCAATCTCTTACATGCAAACTGTGCAGTCTCTCATTGTTCCCGAAACACTCTTTCCAATGCATTAATAGACGACTTGGTGGCCGGAATCGGTCTCGCTTCAGTCTCCATTGATTCCCTCTCAGCTCTTGCAAGATCTTCTTCACTATGAACACCCCTCCCGCTCCCAGTTATATATACTGCGGCCTCTATTCTAACAGACATTGAGGAAGCACTATAAAATATCCATGCCAATAGCCTTAGATGCAATTAGTCTAGTATCTTTGATTGTTCGGATTCCGGGATGTCCAACGAGGTCAAGATATCTTTAAAATCTTGGCTGTTATCAAGCAGTGAATCGCTAAAAGGAATGTGAACAAGTTTGCTTCTTATGAATGGTGGTTCTCTTCTTCTGAATAACATCCATCTCCCTTCACTATTGTGAACCAGGTAATGGATCTCATAAAGTTTACAGGGAACTTTGTAAGTTCTCCGGGGAAGGGATTTAACTCAACATGAAACTTGAATTTGAATATAGAGCTCGCATGATTGAATTCAGAAAGAGAGCAAAAATAAAAAAGCAGACGGTAGGGGTTTGTTAAGAATAAAACCAGCTATAAAGACAAAGAATGTTACAGCAGGAAGCAGGCAGTCTTCTATGTTTCTATATGTATATATAGATGTTACACATTTCTCAGGATGGTGGTGTACAAAACTTCTTTTTCAACAAGGATTTAATTAACTATTCAAATGGGAGAGATAAATCCATGAGAATATTTGAGGGAAAGTTGGGAACTAATACTAAAATTTAGTTGCGTAAAGGCTAATAAAATTGGATCCTCGCCTAATTTCTAGGTTAGTCTGGAGGGCCTAAAATGATATTAATATAAAAATAATAACCCATGTACGTTTCTTCCACTTAATAATGTTAAACTGTTTTATCATACTTAGTTCAAACCTTTTTCTTTTTATTTTTTTTTTATTTTGAAACAGCACTCTACCATTAAATTGTTGAAGCACCCTTAAAAATTCTACTTCTGATGATAAATAATATTGTTCATCCCGATAATATATAGGTTTTAATTAACGTCCTCCTCGAATTTTTGATGAGACATCAATTAATTGGATTAATTGTGAAACAACAATTATAATTACAAAATTATATATAAAAAACAAAATCTAAATGCCATTGTGATTTGACTATGAATTCCCTCCTATTGCAAATGAATTTTTTTTTTTGTCACACGAGTAGTTTTTATTTGGTTATTAAATTATTATTTTTTTAATTTTATCCTTGTTAATTAGATTAAATGGGATTTCAAGTTCATAATTTATTTTGAATACCTTCCTATATGGTTTTTGAGGTGTCAAAAACAATTCCAGCTTCGATTTGGTAAGATAAAATTCAATTTTCTTAATTAAAAAAATTAAATTTTTGAAGATTAAATTTGATATAAAAAAATTAACATGCTGCCCTTTTCTTTTTTATTATTGTGCTACTAGTATCTTTTCTAAAACATACCTTAAGAATTTTTATAATTTTTTATCATTTTAGTTTAACAATTATGCATTTTAATCTAAAATTTCATGTCCTTTACTTATCAATCATTCAGTTTAAGAGATGAGAGAGAATATTGTAAAACAAAATGAAGGAGAGAGAAATCATTTGGTTGATGAGATTTTGAAAACAAAAAAACCAAGGTTGGTGAGATTTCATTAACAAAAAAATCCAAGTTTAGTGTCAAATTGTTCTTATTGACAAGAGGAGTGTCATTTGAGGAATAGGCTACTATACTGCTGGAAAAAAATAGATCAAGTTTGAGTGAGTTTTTTAATTTAATTTTATGTTTTTAACCGATTTGAGGATCTTTTGAGTTGACAAATTAATTAATTTAGGTTATAAGAGTAATTTTAGGTGTTTTAGGGTGAAAATTGGTTAAAAACCAGTTTTTCGAGTTCAAAAAACTTTAGCCTAATTCTTTAACCTCATCTTTAATGATTGAAAACTTGCCAAGTAAACGATGCATCTTCTGTTTATTGAAAGTAGAATGGGTTGACCACATGTTTTTTTTTTTAAAAAAAAAAAGCCCAAGCTCAAGGGCTTGGGATTCGAAGACTCTGAGATTGGCCTTATTAATAATGAGTTAGGCATATTAGGCTACCCAAGGTGGCATGCTTGCCTATTTTAAGGTGTTTTTTCTTAAATAAATATTAAATGTTTTTAGAATGAGTTAATTTAATATATATCACATATATTACTTTGTTGAATTTCTTAAAATAATTGAGAATATATCTTAGATATGATTTTATTAAATACAAATCAAATTTTACTTTTTTTTCAAATAAGGTTTTTAGCAATCATTTAATAATATTAACAGCTCTTTTTATTTTTTTACAGCCCATCATGATATATATTAACAAGCATTTTTTGTTAAAAAATATTATTGGGTTGCTTTCATGTGATCGTCTATTTTGCTTTACCATATTCTTAACTAAAAAAATAATATAAAAATAAAATTATTAAACCTAATCAGTTCTATAATTCGAGTTATGGGTTTGGTGAATTAACCAATGATGATCTAAGATGTCTTTGTGTCAATATTTTTTGAAAAGCTATTTTGTCTTGAGTTTTGTTTTTAGTTAAATTGTGTTTTTACTAGTAGTTGTTCGGGTTGCTTTGACCTGCTAAGTTGACCGAGTTATATCAGGTCAGCTCCTGAATGGTTTAATTAAAACTTAAGCTAGGTAAAGATTCAAGTCGAAAGGTTTTAAGGTTGACCCGATAACTTAAGTGTAACGACACTATCAAAGAGTTCTCCTCGACAACACGCAACTGTCGTATTACTCTTATGTTTTGAAATGCAATCGCATCGAAATTATTAGAATGTTATTTTTTTTAATTGAAATTTGATTTTGAAATAATGATAGCATGTTGTTTAAAAAACAAATATTCTAATAATATATTTTCAAAAACAATTACAACATGAAGGAAACAAAGTGTTTTTTAGTTAGACATATATCATTTTTATCTTTATTTTAAGTTGTTTAATTTTTTTTGAGAATATCTTATGATTGCTTTTGGTTTTTATTAAATAAATAACATATACCAAAATATTAGTTTTTAAAAAAAATTAAAGATAGTAATAAGAAAAACAAGACCTATACTAGCAACTTAGTTTGTTAATAAAAAGCCCAAGTTTAACATTAGGGGGCACAATAAACCATGTTGGAAAGGCATTCCAAAGATAAAAGGTCAGGAAACAAGCATTAGTGATCCTTAATTTTAAAATCTCTTGAAACACCTTTTGAGCCTACAAATATTTTTTTCTTCATAACCAAGAACCCAAGCCTACATTACATGCTTAATCAAGCCTTTTCTTATCAAAGACAAGCAATCAGGATTGGTAGGCAATGCTTTCTCAATTGAACCAAATCATTATTCATGTAAATAAAATGAATGTTTTGAATACTGGTTCTCTGTAACCCTAAAATTAAATCTTAAACCTTTTGACCAACTAAATGTCACTTCATTTTCACCAAAAGCTAAACAAAAAGTTTTCATCGCTTCTAAAAACCTCTCCATATGAATCACTTGAATTTCTTCATAACGAGTTTGCTTTGAATTGATGTCAAAATGATTTCTATATCTGGAATAGGTTTGAAATTCCAAAAATTCTATCTAAAAACAACTCCTTGTCAAGCCTTCCTTCACATAGCCTCATCTCCAAACCCGAATTGAACACTTGGGGGCATGATAAAGCTGTGGGGCAATCAAAAACACCTTGTAGGGATGGCTCCAAGATTCCCTTTCTAAGAAAAATGTTGGGCAAAATTGACAGCCTTTAAGATAAAGGGTGGAGGACAAAGGAGTATGATGACATCAAGTCTTTTTAGAGGTCAAGATCACAAGATATGACTCAAGTAAGCAAGAGCGAAAAAGCCATCGATGTTTACTATCAACACTCCAACTTTTGAGAAAAGAAAGATACCATGAAGAAAAGAGGATCTATATTTCTCAAGGAAATATACATGCATGTTGATCATAATGCATTGCTTTCAACAGTGTCAAATCGGTGTTTCATCATCACCTTTTGGGTAGTGCATTTTCTAACCCTACCTCATTTTGAGTGTGCCTTTGTGCTCTCACTTCATTTCAAGTGCGCTTTTGAGCCACCATCTCTTGGGTAGTGCGTTTTCTAACTCCACCTTATTTCAAGTGCGCCTGTGAGCCACTATCTCTTGGATAGTGCATTTTTTAACCCTACCTAAGCTAGTAGACTTGTTTACAAAACCACTTCCAGCAAGCAAGTTTGGGTTCCTACGACAAAAGATTAAAATTTGTAGTTTCTAAAGCAAGGAGAATTATTGAAGATTGCTTTAGGATTGCCATAAGTCCAGATTACCTTTTTGTTATGTTAGTTTTAGTTTCTTATGTTTCCACCAAATATATAAAAGGTTATCCTAGTTTAAAAGAGTTGTTAGTTTGTTAGCGGATGATAGTATGATTTATTGCTATTTGTTAGCAATCAATTGTCCTTAGCCTGCAATACACTTGTATTCTTATTCTGGTAGTCTTTTAATCTCTTCTGATTTCTTTCTTTACTTAAAAACTAACAAGAGTGATTCAATGTACAGGGTTTATGGCAACAAATAATTGCAAAATTAATCACCATTTCGATAGTAAATCCCAAACAACTCAACTGCTCAAGCAAATAAGCTTCGAATCTTACCCCAATACTCATTGGAATTGTTGGCTCTATTATCAGCTTCATTTTGTTGTCTCAAAGCTTCTGGAAGAGCTTTCATGTGCGTTTCTAGTTCAGCTTTCCAACTGATCAGCTGTGTACGGAGATCGTCTGCATCTTCTCGGATGTGAATTTCTTCTTCTGCAATCTCATCGAGTCTCTTTTTCAATGCTTCCTTCTCTGCAGCAAGACTGCTTGCATTGTTCATAAGATCTCCGTAATGGTTCTTGAGGTCAGAAATTCCTTTTTTCTTATGTTCAATGGAACATTTCAGTGCACTTGTCCTATCAATTTGGTGCTCGTACAATGGGTGGTGGGACACTAGACTATCAAAATTGTCAATGTAAGCTTGAATGATTTCTAACTGCTGAGAATTTAGGAGATCGCTTTTCTTTAGATTCTTCATTGTAGCTAGCAAAAGGAGGCCATCAGGTGATCTTGCTACTTCCGTCAGGGGTTTCATTAAGATTTTCTTTATCAAACCCATAGAGTAGACATGACTTTCGGGGCTCCCAGCATCAGACTCATAAGATTCAGCATGTGTATTTGCACTTGATTCAGGCTGCGAAGAAGACACAGGACATGGTCTGACCAATTGTTCCATGGTAGCAAATAGAGACTCGATTTCTGAAATTGTTTCGGAAGTTTCTCTCGAGGAAGTGTGAGATGCGAGCTTCTGAGTGGAGGTTTCATTGATTGAAGATGCAGAAGTTGATGCAAGAGATTGTTCTGCAGCACTCGGAGGAGATACAAGAACAATGCTTTTTTGCTGACTTGAAGAAGCAGTCATAAATTGGTCTTGTGGGAATTCTTTCTGTAGTAATTTCAGTTTTTCTTTAAGTGTCATCTAAGAACAAAAGACGGTGCTTGAATGGTTTAATTTGAAATTGAGAATTACCTCCTCAGTTGCTTGAGAATCATTTTGAACTTGCTGAGAGATGGGAGCTTCAATGTCAATGGGAGCTAGGGGACTCTGACATTGTTCACGATCCTCCTGCATTCAGGATGTGGCAAGCTTTTCAAAATTATGTCAGGAACAGTGCAACTAAAAAGAAGAGACAGCTACCTTATCATTCAAAGTTGCCTGGGAATCTTGGTATATTGAGGTCACTTGAGGGCCTGGTTTCATCAATCCATTTCTCATGGCCTGTTCTTTGATAATAAGATTAGTGCTTGTTTCGATGACAGGATGGGAAGCTTTTCCAGCATCTGGATTCTCATTCACGTGCAAATTCTCAGAAGCTGGTCCTTCAGAGACAGCACACTTTTGATTTTTATGTGCTGCAATTGTCTCACGGGCTAAGCTTGGCTGCCTGGATGAGCTTGGCAATTTGGACTGTGCCATGCCATAACCCAGCAAATGAAATCGAGTTAACTAAAGAATTAGAGGTCACTACACACAGAGGATTTGAATGGATAGAGGAGCTTTTTGCGGACTCCCTATGTGAAGCTGTATCATTACATTACTTTAGAGTCACATTATGGTGAAAGCAGTAGAAATTTAACAAGATTACTCGTTAGTTTTATGTTGGCAGAGAAGCTAGACATTAGTAGCTCATGTTTTCTGGATCCAGGAGAAAAGAAATATGGACTAGGCAACTAAATTTCGCAAAAGAATTCATACCTTCTTCACAAACAAGTTATGTATAGTCAAATTAAGGTCATCCTTCCAGAATCCTGTGCTGTCTCCTTCTGTTAGTTGTACTCTCTCTAGCTTTGGGGTGTTTATGACTCCCCGTGAAAACAATTCCATCTTCGGGCACTGATCTATGTATACTCTCTCCAATGAAGGAAACATCAATGCACAGTTTTGCATGTAGAAGCTTGTGAGGCTTGGTAAGCAGTGAAATGCCAAAATTTCCAATTTATGAAAAACGATCTCATTTTCTGCTTCATTTTCGTCGTTTGCAACTACTACTTCAATCGTTTCACATTCGACTACAGTCATGCTAGTGAGTTGCACGAGATTTTTAGCTGTTGAGGAAGACATCAAACTTGCTAGCCCATTACATTTTGAGACTTCCAAAGTCATCAGGCATCGGAAAGGTACCGACATTGGAATTAAAGTTTTCAGTGTGCCACATTCAGATACTCGAAGAATTTCTAGATTTTGGAAAATTTGACATGCCTGCGAGCTTTCTTTCGACTGATGCATGAGTTCCGGCAGCTTATACAGCTCCAACACTCTTAGCTGAGCAAAGACCTGGTTCGGCCTGCTACTCATCTCTTCAAGCCGGACTATTTCTTTGAAAGAAGCATCACACACAACAAGGCTCTCTAAAATGTTGAATCTCTGAAGGAACCAGGATGGAAAATCAACACAATCAATAGGAAAGCGGACGAGTTCAAGAACCTTTAGTCGGTAGAAGAACTCGGTCCGAAATTGGCCACGCTGTGTCACCTCCATGATAGCATTCCAATCCACTCTCAATTTCTTCAATTCTGGAAATGCAACCTGCAAACCAATCCAAGACATAAGAAAGTAGGATTTAGTGTCCCTTTAATGTACAGGATGTTATTGCCAAAACTGGCAGGCTCCCACCACCAACCATTACCATCATTTAATTCAAGTGAACTTGTGTATATTGCGAAAACAAAAGAAGAACTCATGAATATGTTATATTCCATGTTCTCCCAGAATGGAAACCTGGATAATTGATTCAGCACCGTGGTTAGAAGAGTGAATAATGAAATTATTAAAAAAATAAGTTCCAGGATTATGAGGTTCAACATCTTACATATATATCTATCCTTTGATGGTTACATCCATTATTTACATTATTCTACCAATGTTTTGATTTCAGAATGATTTAATATTAACATCTATAACATGGGGAATTGGTGAAAGAGGCCTGAGTAGACAAACTGACCTTATAGTTGAGAAGTGCAGTGAAATTATCATTGTCTCCCTGACCTTGCCTATGCTCTTTTCCTTTATCAACTGAATCAGGCTCCGGTTCCTCTATAAGGGAGGAGATGAAGATCTTCATATTTGGACAACCATCTATGCAAATCTCTTCTAACGATGTAAGATTCAGAACACCACTTCCTGAGTAGATATTGCTTAACTCAGGTAAAGACTCGAGAATGATCACTTTCAGTACAGGAAAGATGATTTTATCCATTGCTTCTTCTTCCCCTGCTCTCTCCTTGGTGATGATTTCTTCCATCTTGTCACAGTTTCTTATTACAATCTTCTGGAGATGCACAAGGCTCAATGCCATCGATGGTGTAAATATATTTCTCAAGCTGCTACAGTCATCAACTTCTAGAAAATTAAGGTTTCTGAATTCCAGAATTCCTTGAGGATCTGTGTTACATATGTGTCGCAACCTTGATAAACCAATCAAGTTCAATTCATATAAAAGGGGAAACCAAACCCTCCCTTCCTCTGGACTAAGCCCCTTCAAATCAAATACACCTTCTAGTAAATCACAGTTTCTCACTTGCAGTTCTTGCAAATCATTCATAAACTGTAGCAGAGTGGAAGGTAAAGCATCAGGCGAATAACAGTATTCATCCACCGTGAGGTTTGTTAAATTTCTGAAGAAGTTGAAAGGAAGTTGGCATTGCCATCTCTCTTTCAATTGAGGAAAGTCAGAGACCTTCACCCTGTTTACACCATCAAATCCAACCTGCCCAAATCCAAATTATTCCATTAGTTAAAAAATGAAGAAGAAGCTAAATTGCTTAAGCACCTACTCATTCCTAGAAGAAAAGGAAAAATGAATATTTGAATTAGTATGAAAGAGGGGCAAGAATCAAGCCATGCTCACAATGCAGGCGTTATTGATACATACCATTTCTGTGTAGAAGTGTTGTATGGTAATATCAAGATTACCATGCCAATGCACTGTGTTCTTAGAATACTTTTTCCAGTGTACTCCCTGCAGCTTTGGCGTGCTTAACACTCCTGGAGAGAAACTTTTCATATTAGGACATTCTTCCACAACCATTGCTTTCAATGATGGAAATCTGAAGGCATAATTTTCAAAGCAGAAGCTTGTGAGATTCTGTAAATCTAGAAGTTCCAAATATTCTAGTTTGCTGAAAATGATCCCATCATCTGCTTCATCTCCTCCCTGTCTTGCCACCACTACTGTCATTTTTTTGCAATGAGCTATGGTCAACTTAACAAGTTGCACAAGACTTTTAGCCGTTGATGATGTAAACAAGTTCAATAATCCAAGGCAAGACTGTATATCCAGAGTTGTTAAATTTTGAAAGCACACATAAGATGGTGCTAAACTGACAATACTGTGACAATCCTCTACTTTGAGAGTCTTAAGATTGTGAAGAATGGGAGCTAGCAGGTGGTCTTGCTTCCATATATGTTTTATATCATGAACTGCATGTATTGTTAAATTTTTTAAACGTGCAAGTGGTCTCTCTTCACCAACAACTTCTCCGATCGATGGTAGCTTTTTGAATGAACTATGCCCGTTGTACAAGAATAGCTTTTTGAAAGAACTATGTGCCACGGATAGTGTTTCAAGATTCTGTAATCTTTGCAGGAAACCAAATGAGAAAGGATCTGATTTAACACCAAAATGGTGGAACTTTAGAACTTTCAATGAGGAATAGCACTCTATTGGGAGTTGGCCATGCCAAATGATCGAAGCAGTTGTGTTCTTGCCACCTAATGACAATTCCTCCAGGTTGGAGATCACCTGCAACACGCTCAAACAAAAGCAAAGTGGGAGTTGATATTCTGTCCAAATAAAAGTAATTTCACCTGCATTAATTTACACAATGGGAAAGAGAAAAAAAGGAAAATTAAGCTCCCACATACCAATTTAGTATCTAATCAGCAAAAAACGCACTGAAAGGTCTGATCCCATGAGGGACCTGATTCATTTTACCTCTTTTGAGGGTGAAAAGAACCATCTGACATGATATTAGTTATTCCATCTCAGCCAAAATTTCTGGTAGAAACTTGTTGTAAGTTGAGTTACTAACCAGCAACAAGGAAAAACAAATAAAGTAAAAAACGAAAGAGAAGTTAGTGCTATGCTATATCATATTTCTGTAAAGGTTTTACTTGATTTCATTTCAAGTGCAATCGAGGCAGAGTCTACACTGTTCCGACGATATTCATGGCCACTGGAACAGCCTTTCAATGAGAAGCAGATGTTTGATATTATGCAGCCAATAACTAGGAACATATTACTTTGAACAGTGAAAGTTTGGAAAAGAAAAGGAAAAGCTTTGTGCAGAGAAACTTTCATTTTTCATATTTTTTCTCAAATCCAGGAACTGACCCTTAAACTATCACTTGCATTGAATAATGATAGTAATGCAATTGAAATATGTTGAGGCATGAAAGTATCCACAGGTTTTTGAATACCACAGAGAAGAAGTGGAAGGAAAACAGAAGGCATAATTTAGATTCATACCTTTTCGACGAAGAAGAGAGGTTGTTGAGCCGGGATACCAAGTTGGACTTCCCCTTGAGTTTCTTGAGATCTAAGAAATTTGCAGCAATCAGACACCGCCAACCTTTTTAACATGGGAGATTTCCAAGTATGTTTCCCTGGATATAAGTTCCTGAATTCTGGTAAGTCTTGAAGTTTCAATGAGGTTAGCTGCGGAAACACAAAACAATGGGCTGCTTCACCATGGTCCACCTTCACAATAATTTCCTCCAGTTTCTCACAATGCTCTATCTCGAGTTTTTCTAGTTGCACAAGTTCTCTAGCTATAGAGAATGGAAACAGATTCTTCAATACATTACAATCTGAAACCTTCAATGCATGTAGATTTTGGAAGCTGAGTGTTCCTTGAGGATCTTTATTCCATATATGCTTCAGTTTGCCTAGTCCAATCAAGGACAAGTCTCTTAACTGAAAGGAACCAGATGCACTAGTTTCTTCAAGGTCAAAGATCTCTTCTAACAAAGGACAATGACTGATATCCAACATCTCTACCATCCGGAATGTTCCTAGCAAAATTGATGGGAAAACCCTCACTAGCCTTTTACAGCTAGAAATTGTTACTGATCGTAGTTGACAAAAGGAATCTTCAGCAAGCTGGTTGTGCCACATCTTTTCTAAGTTCTCTATGTTGGAAATTTTGATTTCAGCTAGGCTAGGGAATGCAACCTGCAAGGCCCATCCGTCTTTGTTAAGCACAATAAACATGCCTGTAATAATACATAGAACATGCGAAGAAGAAGGTACACAAGGTGAAGACGAACCTAATTTCTTATATCTGTTGATCCTATATATGAATTTGATTTAAGAAAATCGAAATTATGTATTAATATAATGCAAATCAAATGGAAAAAAATTTGGTTCTTAATATAACAATAACAGAAATTTTAGTTGACTTATCTTAGATTTGTAACACTATCTTGAAATGCTTACTTCAAATTCATAAAGCTTTATGTTCTTTCATATTCTTTTCAATAGTACTGAAGAGAGGGATTACGACCTTGATCACCTTTCAGAATCTGAAATGATTCGAGCTATGATATATGAAGTGAGAGAAGGAAGGGGGAAAGAGAGGAGAATAGAAGAAGAGGTCACCTTTTTATCAAAGAGAGGCTGCACGGCATTGTGGTCACTCTCCCTTGAATGCACTTCTCCAGGTTCAACGTCAACTGTCATGTTCCCGCTATTGGGGCAGGAGATGAATGTCTTAAATTCAGGGCAAGAACAAATGTGCAGTTGTTTCAAAACTTTACACTCGATCAGCGTGCCAGCACAGAACCATGTGAGTCTTGGAAGATGAGAGAGATCAACATCTTCCAGTTTATCAAAGCACATCTCGCTCATCATTTCAACTTCTTCCACTCCTTCTACAGATATTATCTCTTCCATGGACTTGCAATTACGTACAGTAAGATACTTGAGTTGCACAAGACTTTTAACCATGGAAGCAGAAAACAGATATTTCAGGCTGTGGCAATCATCCACATATAATGTCTGTAAATTTTGAACAGGAAATGCATTTTCCCGGTCAAGCTGGCCATGCCATATCTTTTCAACGTTGATAGAGACCAATTCCAGCTTCTTCAGTTTCGGGATAAGAATCTGCATGTAATATTTTTGTTTTATTAAGGACATTATTCTCAAAGTCTATAGGAAGAAGGTATGATGGATTGAAGTATTAAACTACAAACAATATCATTACTGAAAACTTTGAACAATTGGCAATTGTACGAGCTTTTAGTTTCTTATCCACTATTTAAACATCCAACCAATCTAAAAACCTAAATTTACAAAGAGCGTATATTATACATAGTTGAATGAAAACTATGTAGGTACCTTTTCACAGAAAAGTTGGAGAGGATTTCTCGGCTCATCCTCTGAAATTTCTTTAGATTGCAATCCCACGCTAGTTGCCACTGGATTCAGTTGTGCTTGACAGAGTCGAGATGTCTTCTCTCTGGAGCAAAAGTTTTTGAGATGCGGCAAACACCGAAGCGATAGTGAGCTCAATTGATTGAACTCCATCACATCAATTGCTGTACAAGAGTCTTCAAAATTCATCACCTTCCTCAGCAACAATCTCTTCCATGGTTAGGCAAAAATGAAATATTGATGGTTTGAAGTTGCGAAAGTCCTTGTGCAATGGAGAATGGGAAGAGATGCTTCAATTTAACACAGTTTCCCCACTTCTATGATTGCTAGTTTCCTGAAAGACCCTGCTGTGAGAATGCCATGGCAAAGTTTCTCCAAGGATACCAAATTGTAGAGAAACAAAGACTCCAACACAGGGAAGACATGAGAAGGAACCTCGCTGCTAGTGTTAAAATATATTGAATATCAGTACTATTGTGGAGATGGAGGTGCCGCAGTTGTAGAAATCCTTCCGTGTCTAGTTCAGAGACCACATTATTAACACCCTTTAGTTCAAGTAAATACAAATCTTGAGTTATCTTCAACAACATTAGAACACCATGCTCCAAATGACTGGCGCTTGTGTTGAGCCTGAGCTTCAATGTTCTCAAGCTTTGATAAACACCATCCCAATCCCAGACATCTCCAATAAATATTCTGAATCTTTCTAATCTTTTAGAGAGCATGCCTTTTGACATAACATGAGAATCTAGAACATGTATGTCCACATTTGTCAAGTGAGGCAAATGATCCAACTCAACAAGACTGGCATTGTCCTCCCCTTCCGTAGCCCAATGATGGAAGCTGTTTCCCATACACAATTCTTCTAGCATGGACAAGTTTGAGAAGATATTTGGTGGAATTACGTCAAGTTCAAAACAATCACTCAAATCCAACATTCTCAGCTTAGTCAACTGCCCTATTTGTCTTGGCAAATGCTTAATATTAGATTTGGCAAAGCTGAGAATTTCCAATTTCTTCAGCTCCCCAATGTCAGCTATCTCTCCCAATGAAGATTGATGAACACACAAAGTTCGAAGGTTTTTTAGGAAATGAAGAGATGAAGGCAAAGACATGTTAGTCAATACTAAGACTTTCAGTTTGTGCATTCCTCTACAAATGTTGCTACTTATTTCTAGAAAAGGATCTTCACTCCTTACATGTAAAAAATTAAGTTGTGGATACTCCATCTCTCTAAGAAGCTCGATATTAGAACTTAACCAAATTTCTTTATACTTCTTTAACTTATTCTTAGCAGACCATTCTGGTTCGAACTGATCACCCCCAACAAATACGTGGCAGTCTCTAAAAGCAATTGATAGAGCAACATCACGCACAGGATCGTGCATAGAAAATTGCCAATCGCAATGATTTTCTAGCAACAATCCAGAGGTCTTGAGTTTATGAACCAACGATTGCACTCTGTCTCGTGCTTCTTCAACTGTAACAAAGCCAGAAAACAAGCCCAAACCCATACCATATTTCAACAAGTCGCGAGTGGATGCATTATAACCCATTCGACTACAAAGAAGAAAAGTTGATTTCAACTCCTTACTTTCAAGATGATTATAACTTAGTTCTATAGCCGCATAAACATCTTCCTGCACTCCTGCGAAGTTTCTTGGAGATGGTCTCTTTAGTTCCCGTAATGCATTCTTCCACTGGGACAAGTTCTTGTTCTTCAGAGCTCTTGCAACAGTTACAATGGCCAGTGGTAAACCTGCACACTTTTTGGCCACCTCCATTGCCAAGGATTGCAAATCTGGATGTTCAATGCGATCACCTGCTAAATAGTAATATAGGTTAGTGTAAGCTTTTTTCTTGTTCATGGAAGCATGGAAGTAGTTGATTATACCCACTAGAATACAAATGATTGACATTTTAGATTTTTTGTTGACGGGAGAGACCACTTGTGGTGGTTTAGAAACATTCAAGGGAGGTAAAACACACTATTTTATTTCATAAACAAGAAACTTACATATACTATTAACCCATTTGGTTAGGTCCCAAGATATTTTGATACCATGTCAAAGAACCATCTTAATCCAATAGCTTAGGCTGTTAAGTTATGTCTCAAGATATGATTTATATTATTTTCTAACATATTGAGTTCTTTGCTAATGCAATCGTTGGTCGATTATCAAGATAAATCTCTATAGGATTTTCTTGAGAAAATCCCAAATGCTTCAACATATTCCTTAACCATATTAAATGGCATATAACTAAGTTGGCAACAACATACTCAACTTTACAACTTGATAACGTTATTAATCAATTGCTTCTTAGATGACCATGTGAAAGATGTATCTCCCATAAAAAATAATAAAAAAAAAAAAAAAAAATCTTGTTGTGCTTTTCCTTTCATCTAGGTCTCTACCCTAATTATTATCTAAGTAGCCAACAAGATTGAATTTTTCACTTAAAATATAGAACATACCTTCATTTATCGTTCCTTTGATGTAATAAAGAATTATCTTGACTGCATTCAAGTGAGACTGATCTGGTGTCTCCATATATCTATTGATAAGTCCTACTCCGTGTAATATATATGGTTTAGTACATGTCAAATACCTTAAGCTTCCTACTAAGCTTTTTAAAATAGGTTGGATTAACATTTCCTACTTTATTCTTCCTCAATTCCACTCCATTTTCAATTGAAGTTGATACTGAATTCCAACTTTCCATCTTTGGCATAACCACTATGAGATACAAAAATTTCTTCTTCTTTCTGCGTCACTTCCAAGCCAAGAAAATGTGTCATTAGACAAATTTCTATCATCTTAACTCTTGTACCATGCTTTTCTTGAAGCCTTGAAGCATGATATGATTGTTACCGGTGAATATCAAGTCATCAATGTATAGGCATGTAAATAGTGTGTTTCCATCAGCTTCTTTCTACACATACATTGCATGTTTATATAGACATTTTTCAAATTTATTTTCTTAAAAATACTTGTCAATTCTAATATTCCAAGTGCATGGAGCTTGCTTCAGACCATATAGGATTTTGTTCAACTTGTATACTTTTTCTTCATTATTGGCTTCAATGTATCTAAGTGGTTGTTCAACATAGATCTCTTCTTCTAGAAAACCGTTCAAAAATGCTGACTTCACATCAAGTTGATAGATCTTCCATCTACGTTGTGTAGCTAGTGAGATCATTAGTCTGATTGTCTCCAGCCAAGCTACATGAGCAAATACTTTTGCATATTCAATGTCTTCTCTCTGTTTGTAGCCTTTTGCCGCTAATCTTTGCTTATATCTTTGTACTTTACTTTTTGCATTCTTCTTTGTCTTATAGACCCCTTTGACATCTATTACTTTCTTGTTTTCTGGTAGATTAGTCAGTTGTCAGGTATCATTTTTCTTAATGGAATGTATTTTTTCATCTATTGCTTCTATCCATTTCTCTTTTATGACAGCTTCATTGAAACTAAGTGGGTCACTATCTGTGAAGAAACAAAATAGAGTTGTATCTTTCATGACTTGAGTGACATCATATGAATCTTCTAAATTTCTCATCCTTCTTGGTTCTTCTGATGAGGATGCTAACAGTGATGTTGATGATGATCCTGGTGTTGGTGTGTTTCTCTTATTGAATACAGGGAATATGTGTATTGGAGTTTGTGGCTCATCCATTGGTAATATTAGACATTTTATAATACTATTGTACTTCCAGTTCATTCTTCAAGGATCAGATCAGTACTGATCCATTTGACTTCTTCTTGATCATCATTCCATTGCTAAGTTTTATCTTTTTCAAAGATAACATCTCTACTCATAACCACCTTCTTTGTGATAGGATTATAAAGCTTGTATCCCATCCTTCTATCACCATATCTAACAAAGATGCATTTCTCGCTTTTATCATTAGTTTGGTCCTTCTTACATTTGGGATCTTTGCATAAGCCACACAATCGAAGACTCGTAGATGAGTAACACTTGTTTTGTGACCACTCCATACTTTTTCTAGAGTGACAACTTGCAAACTTCTAGTTGGGCAATGATTCAGTAGATACATTGTACATGATACAGCTTCAACTCAATATTGTTTGGGCAACTTCTTTGCTTTAAAGAGACTTTTTGCCATATCAAGAATAGTTTGATTCTTTCTCTCGATTACACCATTCAGCTGTGATGTATAGGTTAGGGTTGTTTAATGCCTGATGTCTTGTTATGTACAAAAGGTTTCAAAGTCATTTGATGTATATTCTTCACCTTGATCAAATCTTACGATTATGATGTTATACCCACTTTACTTCTCAATGATTGCTTTAAAATCTTTATAATAATTTAACATTTCTGATTTGCTCTTCAAAAAGTATACCCATGTCTTTCTACTATAATCATCAATGAAAGTAAAGAAGTACCTAACATGTCTAGTTAGCATTGGCTTTATGGGACCACACACATTATTGTGCACTAACTCCAGTGGCTTATTTGCTTTCCAATTAACCTCTTTGGCAAAACTAGCTCCAATGAAGCTTTCCTTTGGCATTCAGTGTTATTGCCCAAATTGATTGTAATTATAACACTGGATATTTCTCTCGTCATGGTTATTATGATCACCTTCTTTTCCTCTAAAGTAAATACTTATTGTCCTCGACCTCCTCTACTGGTGTTTCTACCACCTCTTCCTCTGAATCTTGTATTCCAAGATCCTCTTCCTTGAAATCCTCATTGTCGTTGTTGACCTCTTCTTCGAGTGGTACATCCATATGTTAAAGTCCTTATTTAATCATATTTGTCTTATTTAAGGGAAAAGTTTAATTGCAAGACATGCTCTATTGCCTTATCTCCATTTATTTTCATAATCTTCTATTCATGAGCTTGTAAAGAACCTATAAACTCATCCACCATCAATGTTTCCACTTCTTTGGACTATTCAATAACGACAACAACATAATCAAATCTTGGATCTAGGGATCTTAAAAGTTTCTTAGTAATCTGAGCATCTGTGAGGGTTTCTCCATTTTTTCTCATCTAATTGACTATCACCATAATTCTTGTGTGATAATTAGAAATAGATTCTGAGGACTTCATTTGTAATGATTCAAATCGACATCACAAAGATAAGAGATGAATCTTCTTGATTATGTAAGCACCTTTTTATTTTGCTTAGAGAGCCTCCCATATTTCTTTTGATGTTTCTATGGAAGCGATGATCTAAAATGTACTTTCATCGAGACCTTGATAAATGAGGGTTTTGGCTTTGTAATCTTTCTTTCTACTAGCTTTGAAGACTTGCTTTTGTGCCTCTTGTAAATAATCTTCTGCTTCTTTGGAATCTGGTTCATTATAACCATATTCCACAATCTCTATACTCTCTTATAAGCCAAGAAATGCTTTCAATCTGATACACCAATTATAATAATTGTCTTTGGTCAGCTTCGAGTTGAGTGTTTATGCATTTTATGTAGTCATTTTAATCTTTGAATGACCATATCACTTTTCAGAAGTTGATTTAAAAAAAAAAAAACAGCATAGCAGGTGAATCTGGAATAGTCTAAATAGTAGGGAATCAATATAACTTGGTTGACAATGGATTAGAAATGGGTTAAACCGGTCAAAAAATTGAATATGGATGTCAATCGGTTTGTTAGGGTTGAACTGAAAATATTCTTCAATGTAGCTTTGATGGCTCGACACAGATCACAGTTCAGCTAAATAGCTTGGAGGCTCGACTTATGGCTCGGCTTTAGTTGGCTTAGCTTGGCTCAAATATGGCGCATGTGTTGCTTAGTTGTATTCTTCCTCTGGGCGTATGGGTTACGCGTGGTTGATAGGGGCAAATATGCAGGCGACGCGTGCAGGCCATTGCAGGCTCCAATCAGACTAACTTTTACACCTCTAAGTTCATACCGAAGAACCCTACACTTTAGAATGATCAAAATGTAGTTTTGATAATTTTGAAAATTTGGATGTATCTAAAAATCTCATCTGTTTTTTACAAACAATACTATAATATCAATTGTTAGTGGAAGAGACCACTAGTGGTGGCTTTAAAATACTCAAGGGAGATAAAAACACACTGTTTTATTTCATAAACAAGAAGCTTATACACACACACACACATTAAGCTCTCAAACACACCTTATATTTTTCTTTAGTGTTTTTCTCTTATATTTTCCACACATAATAACATAAACTTGAGTGTCTATTTATACACAAATTAAAAATATGAAAAATTAGATTTCAATTGGGAATACAAATAATTGGTGATAGTGTGAAGACAATTGGCAGCTATAATTGGTGGTTACTGTTGATAGCTACAACTACAGTTGGTGGTTTCAGTTAGTGGCCATCATCCTTGACCTTTACTACAAAAGTTTTGAATTTACTACAAAAGTTTTGTATTTGCATGTCTACTAGGCAGTGATATATGGTATTTGATAGATGAAAAAAAAAAAAGAGTATCACCTGCCATCTTTTTGAAGAACTCCCACGTTTCTTCTTCAGATAAAGCATTGATGGGAAAGTTCTTTTGAATATCCATTCCGCTAGATAAAACATCATATACCCTCGATGTTAGCAGCATCTTGCATCCTTCGTGTTCATCCTTGAGTGGAATCCCAACTGCTTCTAAATCAAGACTCTTCCACAAATCGTCTAGAATAATAAGAATTTTCTGCTCTTGTTTCAACCTCTGGCGCAATCGACCAGCTCTTCCCCATTCACTTTCCTCGTCAAATTTTAGAAAAAGCTGGTCTGCAATCTGCCCTTGAATTTTCTTGATGTCTGGGGTTTGGGTTATAGTAGCAAACACTACCTGGTTAAATAATTTCTCCTGAATAGCTTGTCTAGCAGCCTCTTTTACCAGCACTGTCTTCCCCATACCACGCATTCCATACACCCCAACCATGTTCACATCAGCAGTTGTTAAGGCATTCATAATTTCCTTCAAAACGGGTGTTCTTGATGGCATGGCGTCATAACTTCTGAAAGATATAGCTTCCATCCCTTTTGGAGCAGCTCGATGGGAAACTGTGCTGAAACCATCTCTTTCATCCAGGAGGCTGGCAACAAAGCGTGTTTCCGCCTTTGCTTTCTTGCTACACTGGTATCGTGCCTTGAGATCCGGACACAATCCGATGAAGCACTTCTTTCTCGCTCCATCTTCATCTTCTGAAATCGTCCTTTCCACTTTTTCTGTAGCTTTTTCCGCAAGAGATAGCCACTCTAAAACATCCTCAAGAATTGCTTCCCCATTGTTTCTGGCATCGTCAACTAAATGCTGCACCCTCAGCTGGGCACTTTTCAACTTCTTGACTTCCCTCTTCAGATTTTCAAAGTTGTGATTGTATTTGAAACAATAATTGATCTCACGTGCAATTGGAACAACAGTGTGGTGGGAAACAAGGTCAATGATGGAGATAATGTTTTCCAGAACCATTTTCTCTCTCTTTCTCCTCTGATTTTCTTCTTTCCCTTCTAGCATGAAAAAAAAAAATGAAAACACAAATTCTATAAACATCAATAAAGAATGAAAACACAATTTTTTCTCCTCTTCTTTTCCTTTCTTTCTTTCTTTTTTGGTCGGAGAAAATAACGCAAGTAGGAAATCAAAGCACAAAGGACATACCTCACGTTTAAAAGACAATGGTCCAAGATGATCTTTTGGTGTAGAGCAAAGGTGTTCAATTGTGGAAATGAGAAGAGACAGAGATGGAAAGAAAGCTTAGGCGAATGACAAGATTTTGGATCTATAAAGAGATTAACTTTTCTCTTTAAATTTTCCCGTTTTTCTTTTGGTCTTGTGATAAAGTTCATTAATGATAAATTCTCTTTTCTTCATGTTGAAGAGGAATCTTGAGAGGCTGAATACGACCCTACTGTACCCACACATTTGTCTGACTCTTGTGATTAATCGGGCCCCCGCAAGATAGGATCGCCATTAGCAAGGACGAACAAGATGATCTGAGCATGGCAATGCAAGTGTTGTTAACTGCTCAAGCAACATCAACAACAACAGCGGGATATATTTTGATAACTCTACCCTTATATATATATATTTGATTTACATTAAAAAAATTTAAACTACAAAAGCAAATTAAATAAACTACATATATAATTTTTTTCAGAAAAAATAAAAATATATACACGTGAAAATGCAATAATGGGTTTGCTACTGTGTTGCGGTAATGAACAATGACAGGGTCCACTAAGCAACAGCACAACCTAGACCAAGGTACACTTGCACGTTGCCCTCTTGTCTTTTTCTTTTCTTTTCCTTCTGTTTGCATTGCCCATAAATAATTGATAGGGTACACTTAGTTTTAAAAAATAAATTTAAAGAAAGTCTATAAATCAAAAAGGATTTTAATAAAGATTTTGAAAGGAAATTTTTTATGAGATTTATGCAAAACTGTTATATGTATTAATTAACTAAATATTTTTAAATTTATAATTAAAGCAAAACATAGACTATATAAAAATATCTATAATTAATAAAAAAAAACCTAAAAAATATTCTTATAATCTTAATAAATTAATTCTTCAATTCAAAAAACCCTCTAAATCAAACTAATAAACAAAGTCTTTCTCGACCGCAATCCACATTTTCCGACAACATAAAAAACCAAAAACTTCTCAATAGCACTCCTCTCATTATATATATATATATATATATAATACACTTTGACATCGATTTTTTTAACATAATCTCACCAACAATAGAACTCTGAATCCTAACTTGATTTCGTAAAAGGTCATGATGATGAAAGTGAATCATAATAGCATTTTCTCTTAATAGTTTTAATTCATAAAGCAATTAGAATTTATTAAACTGTATTTTCCCCCCCACCTATATTAGTTGAAGTTTCACTAATCTTGATATCGGTGAACCTCAACCAAGAATTCCAAGAAAACAAATTTTTAGTTGCTGTACTAAAGCACATCTAAAATATTTTTACTTTTATTGCTTGTTTATAAATGCAGTTAAATGCAAAAAAAAAACAATAATTAATGTTTGATATCTTCATGTTAAAACTATATAAAATCACCTAAAAATATTAATTTAATATTTTTAAAACAAAAATTAATTTAAAAAGCACTTGAATCATATTATCAAACGAGTCTCTTAAATTGCAAACAATAATTAAGAAGATGTTGCCGTAATGTTTCTTCCCCTTTCATAGCTACAAATTATCCTGATGATATCGATGAGATTTAATTTATTTTATGCAAGGAAAATCCACTTTATTAATCATCAAAAGTATTATTTACAGCGGCATCAGTCTATAGAAAATATCAGTACTACAAGGAAACAAGACAAAAGGAATAAAGTTTTGAAAGGCAAAAGGATGATGACAGGAACAATTCTTTCAAGTAAATTCAATAATTGATACTACTATGTATGTAGTGGCCATATGATGACATTTCACTAAATAATTGATAGAGATAAGCGTAGAAACTATATATGGAAGGGTTTCCTTGTGACCACGTACTTGTCTGTCACGTGACCGGCTTTTGTTGATTTTTAGATAGAGGGTCTGCATTGTACATCGGTCTCAATCAAGTTGTTTCTTACATTTTTCAAAGCTAACTTTTCTTTAAAAAAAATATCAGATTGTAGGAGAATAGAAAAACAAATCTGTGGAAGACTCATCCTCACTCCATAGGAGACACCGCTTCCACAACTAGAGAGAACTAACTAAATTAATTCTAAAATGAGTATCTTATATTTTTTATTTTAATCAATAAATTTAATTTAATTTAATTTAATTAAAAATAACAAATAAACTCTAAGTTTTTTTAATTATTTTTTAAGTTAGAAAAAAACTCTATAAAAAGCAAAAACAAACATCAATATAGCTCATTCTCTAATTAAATAAATGCTGAAAAATAACACTAAAAAAATGAGCTTAAAAAGAAAGAAAAAAACACCAAGCAAACCCATGCAATTGTTAAAAATTGAAAAAGTCATCAGATTTCGGTAAAATAAATTTAATTTGTTTTTAAGAATTGTGCTTTAAAATTGTTAAAAAAACAAAGCTATTCCTGATCAATCTGATAATGATTAATTAACCTTGTAAAAATACAATATTGCTCCTAATAACTAGTTCAATGATTTTGTTTGAAAATGATAAAATCATAATTACATTGCTCCATTCCACAATGTAATGAATTTGGGTGTACAATTAAACTCTATTTTTTTAATTTAATTTAATATAAAACAAATTGTGTCTCCTCCTTCTGTATGTAATGGTTACTTCAAATCGACTAATACCTTAATTTCCCACCCAAAAAAAAAAAGCATCGAATTTGAGACAGAGAACTCATTACCAAATTGTTTAAATTTTATTTCCTCTTCAAATCTATGGCAGGGATGGCGAGCATAGGTGGTAAACCCTTCTTACATGGGCAGGATTTTAGTTAAATTATACATACATACAGACATATTAATTGAAATGATTAATTAGGTAGGTAATATTAAGATGGTCAAATAACCTAATTACTCGGGTGCTTTTCAAATCAGTATTCAAATTGATCAGCAGGATGACTATGATGGCGAGGCTGATATCTCACCCTAATCCAGCTTCGAGGGTTATCTCCATAGAAGTTTGATATCTCCATCCTGGGTAGAGCAACATCATATCCAAGTTTCTGCCCTTCAAAAGAATTCACCTCCTCTAATCTTGCATGTGTTTTTGGCTGTGGTAGAATTCCATAAAAAAACTGGGTTATTCCTTACAATAGGCAATGGACTGTTTCTGCCTTATTTTTCAGCTTCTTGATTGTTTACAGAGTAGCCATTATTGAATCCAACCTTGAAGTGAATTGCTCGTTCTCCCTGTTTCTCTCTTCATATTGTTTACATTAGGCAATGGACCTGGCGGCCGGGATTTGTCCAGCTTCAATATCCATTGACTCCCTCTCAGCTCTAGCAATATCACCTTCTGTAATTTCCTGGTAGGTCCCCACCAATAATTCAACATCCATGGAGACGCCACTAAAAGTACCCTTGCTACGGGCAAGCGATGCCATCTGTCTTAGGATCTTCGATTGCTTCCTTCCAGGGACTCCCATCACTGTCAAGATCTCTTTAAATTCTTGATCATGATCATCAACCAATGAACTGGTGATGGGGATGCAAGTCTCTTTGCTGTTGATTTTCACCGGTCTAGTTGTGAACATCGATCCACCAGTTAAGTTACCAATTGGAAGTAAAACTTATACAGCGAGAAAAACACACGCAACATCGAATCTTCCTCGTGCAGGGGCTGGCCATTGATGTGTCGTTGTGATTCTTGATGATTTTCTTGTGGTTTAAAGTTTACACAAGAACTGTATTTGATCCTAATAGTCATGGTTCAGTTCAGAGAGCAAAAGCAAAGCTGGTAGGGTTTGTGAGAAAACAAGAAACAATGATGGAGATTCTCTAGCGGCCTATTTCAAATCAAGAGGGCATGGTTCACAGTGTGTGTTCTTATATTTATACACACTAAGAGTCGGTCTATGATATATATATATATATATATATATATCTTAAGCAAAAAACAATTACTGATTTCCTACATTAAACCGGATTCAAATACAAATAGTAATGCTTTAGAACAAATACAAAGTCACTGTGACAGGTGCATGAACAAATTAAATACTAGATTGGAAACAAGTTTATCGGTCAACAATTCAACATCCTTCCTTGACTTGACTTTGGATAACTCCCAGTTGAGCCCTAATTAAGATTGTTCGTTAACGTCTTGAAGGGAAGAGATCTGCTTCTTGTGTTCTGGGCACAAAACATCATCCTGACAGCACTTCTGTGTCTTCTTGGCTGGTTCAGCAGTGATTTCAGTAAGGTCTTTCCCTGCTGTTAAGTTTCTGCAGCTGATGATCAAATAGCCTCTCTTTTAGTGAGTTGATAACGTTGCAGCCCTCGTCTAATTATTTGATTAAATTATATAATTCAGAATAAAATTGGATAAGTATATGATAAAAATATTACAAATTTAAGTTCTTGTTTGGGGGGCTACCTGTTATGGTAAACATAATTAAAATTATATTGAAATATCCAACAAACATAAAACAGGAAGGAGTACACTTAAGACCGTCTAAAGACAAATTAATGGTGGAATATTTTCGTGTTTTTTAAAAGAATATAATGAAAGTACGGGGAAAATGTCGTTTCAATAAAAAGGAAAATAATAAATAAAAGGACAACACAATAGTAGGTTTTATGCATTAATTACCTTGACTGTGACCTTAAAGGAAAACAACAATTTTATACACACACACACACTTGAGCCAGGTCTATGTTAACAAGTTTATGTTTTAAGAAAGCCCATGAACAAATATTGGGCCGAACCCTATCTTTTTTCATTGTAAGGGTTTGGTCCAAATGCATACCTTTTTTGCACTTTTTGTGAGGCCCTGGAGTTTGGGCTGGCCCAACCTAAATATACATAAATAAAAAAACAAAATAAAATAATCTCCGTTGTCTTAATTAGAAAATAAAATAATCCATGTCTATTTTTAAATTTATTTTTACATTAATACATTAAAATGATACACAAAATAACTAGAAATTAAAAAAAATAATAATAAAAAAACACGGGCAACAACAGCGCTAAACACCCTCTAATTACAAGGAAGAAATCAAAACGAAAATGATAAATAAGAGATGGAAAAGAGAAGCAAGTAATCCATGTCTATTGTTAGGTGACGTGGAATCTTATGCGTGGTATATATTTCTTAATAATTTCCAAATCTCATCATGAAGAGATGATACCACCGCCTCATACTGTATTTTTTAGATATTTCTTCTCAAAATTATATTTAATACTTAGATTCTGTTTTGAGCTACATTTTTAATTGGATATTTTGATAAAATATTTTAATAATAAAACTTAATTGATTTGATTAAACTTATTATTTTTTTTATTTTTTAATAAAAAAAATAACTGAATTAAAAAAATAACTGAATGGCTTGCAAAGTGAACTAATCCCTTTTTAATTCAATATCGTCATCCTCATTAATACTTAATTAATCTATTGTTCTAGTGGTTGAGGGATAAGTTTTATATAGCCATCAAGAGCTAAACTGCAGTTAGAATGTGAAATACATATTTTATAAATCTAAAAAATAAATCTAGTTTAAGAAAATTAATTCAAAAAAATGAAATGATCAATAAACGGAAGAAGCTTAGCTTTAGAGCGTGATTATTGTTGTTTTTTAAAATGTTTTTCATTCAAAAATATATTAAAATAATACTTTTTTATTTTTAAAAAATTATTTTTTATATCAGTAAAAATGATACAAAAACACGACAAAAATATTAATTTAAAATAAAAAAAAAATTAAAAATTTTAATTTTTTTTAAAAAACATTTTGAAATGCAAAACAAACACTATCTTATCTTAGTATGTGATTGCGGCTCAAACAGAAATTGATCAAAATTTTTATTTTTTTTGTTTTAAATTAATTTTTTTATATATTTTTTTATTATTTTAATGTGATGTATAAAAATTAATTTTGAAAAAATAATTGTTAAAACATCTCATTGAACCCACAATAATATATATATATATATATATATATATATATATATATATGACAAAACTCAGCCTGAGGTTACTTTCTGGGAGATGTATTATTGCAACAGACATCAATCACAATTGCCAACATAAGAAGGCAATGTGATTCCATCTCTTCCTCATTGATCTTCATTTGGGTGGGCCCTGCGATATCTCAATTAATCAAAGGTTGTTAAAAGAGGTTCATCTAATTTTATTTTTTAAAAAAAAAAAAAAAAAAAAATTGATCATAAGAGTGTTGTCCAAGGGAACACAAGCTTTCTAATACTGTCCGAATCATAACTGTCGTTTTTTCTAGAAGTTTCGGATGATTGTCAGTTATTTTCTCGGATGTTTTACAATTGGGCGTTACTACTGGGCTACGTGAATAGTTTTATAAGGAAATTTATGTTAGAAGATTGTCTAGCTACAACCTGTCGAGGACTGGAAGGCTTTCGGATTAGGTTAGAAGATGTTGTTTAGGTTGTTTTTTTTTATTTTTTTAATTGGTTTAGAGTTATTTTTTTATATTTTTTTTCTGATTAGCACTTTTAATTTCCATTTTAGGGGGGTTTTTAGTTTATTTAAGGAGTTATAATTAAATTTCATAAAACAGATTATTCTAAGAGAAACATCTAGTAATAAAATCTTAAATTATAATTTTTTTTGTCTAGTAATTGATAGAATTGCGTGTTTGCTTTTTATTTTTAATTTTTTACATCTGCATCAATTTGGTAGGTAATCTACTATATATTAAAACACCATATCGTACGGCAACTCAAACAAATATATTTTAAAAGTTTACTTGGAATATTCTGAACTTCATTCATATCCTTATGGACATATGTTTTTTTAATCCATAGAAAATATTATCCATTACAAACCATGTTATCCCCTGACACTTTATTCTAACATGCGTGTACCATAGAAGATATTTGGGTATGCAGTTACTTTTATATGAATCTCCCAAATTATTATTTTTTTTAATTTTATAATATTATCCATTATTTTTTATATTTTCCTCTCTCTTTTCTCTGTTTTTTTTTTTCTTAGATTTTCCTGCCCACTCTCTTCAAAATAGCAAACTGGCATGCTATTTTTATGTCAAATTTGATGCTATCAATCTTTCGATTTAATTTTTTTAAAAAAAAATTCATTATTTTACTTTGGGTTGTCTAGGAAATGGGTTTCTTAATTTTATTTTATTTTTTTTATTGTGTTATCTCGGTATCATGAATTGATTTATGAGTTTGGTAAATTAACCTTACCTCGAGTTATTTTTTTTTTTGTTATTTTTTTAATTAATTTTATAATTCAACAATGGATTCATTAAGAATTAAGCATTGTAATTTGTTTTTATATACTTTACATAAAGTTATCTTGTTATTGTGATTCAAATTGTGAATTTTATAAGTTTATATTTGGGTTATTTTTTCAAGTATTTTTTTTATTTGATTTTATTTTTAAATTTATTTTTTAATATTGAGCTGGTTAGGAATTAAAATTTATGATATTTTAGTGTGTTTTTATTATTATTTTTGTCTGTAAAACTATTTTGACTGTTTAATTCCTCCATGGTAGCTACCTTTGTCGTTTTATCGTATATGCAATGCACGTAGTCGTTGTATCATGCTACTGAATGCATCAAATTCTATGTATGATCCCTCCTTGAGACTTTAGTCTCTAAATTAAGTCATTTATGATATGGTAGACCTGCTCATAGAAATAGAAGATTGACCCACGCATCCATTGCTATAATCAAATATATATAAAACAAAAAGAAAAACGTTCATTAATTCACGCCATTTATGCACCAATAAATTAACTATCAATACAGCTAAACTAGCTACCAAGTCAACGGATATATATGGGATGAACAAAAGATCTTTGGTAGTATTTGTCACGTAGACGCCAACGTCCCTCAGCTAGTGTTCTCCTCAACCGTCGTACGTACGTATATATATCGATTGAGACATTTATATATGCTTACTTGTGAATGTGTTCGTTGTATGGAGACACCGAGCCCTGCATTACTCGTAATTGAACATGTAGAGAACTCTACCTGCTCTCTTCTCCGAATTTTCCATGAATCAATGGTTGTTAGGTTAGGCCTGATTTGTTCATTATAGATAAATCTAATTTAAGTTATTAGAAAAATTATTAAAGGAAATAACTATCTCCTTTAATCACATATAAAAAAACATAAATTATATGAAATGTTTACTTTTTATTATTAAAAAAAACATATTTTTCTTTATCTCTTCTTTCATCTTGACTCTCTGTATTAACTTTATAAGATTTGTAAAAACATTCGTATTCTGAAATATCACTTTAATTCTAGTAATTAAAGTAGCATTAAAGTAATTAATTCAAGAATAAAAAATAAATTTTCCTTAAAGTTCTTCAAGTCATAATTGAACATGTAGAGAATTGTAAAAATTAAAATTTTCATGAATTCTTTAATTTTAATTTTAATTTTAATTTTAATGTAAATAGTTGTTTTTACTATTTTTAAAGAGTCAAACACGTGCCTAGGTGTAGGTATAAAAAAATTAATTCCTTCATAATTAGTCACGGTTACATTAATAAAGTCAATAGACCATTGTATGAGTTACCAAGTTTTTGAAAAAGTTGATGATTTTATTATCCCATCTTGCTTTCACTCCTTCATCTCCAGCTTCGCCGTCCAAAGATTTCCTCCAATCTCATATGCAACAACAAAGCATACTTTTTAATATGATGGGTTTCGATCGTAAATACTACACCTTTTGCAATAAATATCCATGATATTTCTTTTCTCAGTCAAAAAAATGTTCCGTTGAGCCTTTGTTTACAGCATAGAGACAAGTGTTTCCGTTATAGTTTGTTTGATAATATGATTGTGGTTATTTTTTAAATAATTTTTTGTGTTAAAATATATGTTAATTAAAAATTATTTTTGATATTAGCACATCAAAATGATCTGAAAATATAAAAATATATTAATTTGAAGTAAATATAAAAAAAATAAAAAAAATTTAAATTTTTTTTAAAAAAACTTTTGAGATGTAGAAACAATATGCCTAAGCTTAATCTGTTTTTTTGAGCCCTCTCCATAACTGCAGAAAACAATCTGAGATTTGTTTTACACCCACGAGAGTCTTTTTGCCTCTTACTATTTTGTTACACAATTGTCCTAATGGAACTCCTCAAACATATATGTGCAAATCGTGATCTTCCAATCTTATTCTTGATCACTGCTGAAGATGAAACCGCTCATATTACATTATTACATTGCTCTTAGCTGGAAATGTAGCCGCTGCATGCTTTAACCATGATTTAAAAATAATGTTTTTTATTTCTAAAATATTTATGTGCAAATTATTAATTTTAAATTTATCTACCTTAGATACATAAAAAATCAAAAGTAATTATAATTATAGTTTAAAAACTTAAACCGGGAGTTCATTGGAGAGTCTATCCACCTTTATTTTTTTTAAAAAAATCAAAACAATATATATATATATATAAAGAATCGATGAGTTCTTTACTCGGGTTTTACCTAAGATGTCTAGGTCATGAGTCGACTCGGTTTTTTAACCGGATCAATTATTCTTCTTCTTCTTCTTTTTAAATTTAAATTGATTTAAATTTTATAATTAGGATTATTATAATAATATTATTAACTTCAACACTCAATGTAAATAATATATAAAAAATCATTTTATTTTTTATGCAATTATCAAACATAATTTTATCTTTATCTTATATTTTATTTTATCTTTTCTATCTCCACTATCTTCATAATTTTTTTTTTTTCAGAACAATAACTAAAGATAAATTAGCTCTACAAACATTTTTGACGAGGAGACCCACATTCAAAATTTAACCATTCGACAGCACTGAGGCGCAGGATTCTGTGGGAAAAAAAATGTTTTAATTGATATATAATATATAGTCCATTGAAAATTAAGAACAAAAGCTTAAACACAAATACATTTTCCGTTTTATTTATAAATCTTCCTTTTAAAACATCCCATATATATAGGTGAATATCTTCATGGACAGCTCTTTGCTGGTGCCAAGGATGAAAGAGGCAAGGTTACATCACAGATTTTATTTTGCAAAGAGGTTTTAGTAAAAGTTCTTTTTTTCTACTTACAGTAAAATCGTCTCCAGAAGTGTTGATGGTGTGGTGGTGAGATTTATTGCCACTTGATTTAAGATTAATTTTAATTTAATTTAACGATTAAATTAATGTTTATTTTATTTTTTAGAGTCAACAATCATGGACTGGCTTGAGAGTAATAATTAAAGATGTCGAATATTCAACGTCACGTCGTTGTGTACTCGCAAGCCCATGAAGATATTTATTTATTTTGTTCAAAAAATGTTTATTTGATCAAATTATTTGGAAGATAAATTGAAGTTGTAGAGAATGCAGTCCATCATAATCTTTGCATTAAATGCTTGCACATTATTGATGAAATGGACTTATTATTGTTAAAATAATTAAAATTAAATATATATTAAAAATTTTAATGATTTATTTATTACGAGTATTTAGTGTTAATCTAAATACAAAAAAAATATATATAAATTAAACTGAAAATATTATTCTACTATTAATAAATAAATCTATATAAATACTATTTAATAGTTATAATATATTGGAGAACCATATATGTGTTTGCATTTTCTTTTTATTTTTTAGATGGGGCATCATCAATTATGATTTTTGTACATGCAATGAGAATATATATCTTGTTTATTTACGCATATAAAAAAAAATTAGAAAGGAAAAACATCATTGGCTGAAAATTAATTGGTTTCTGCTTCTTCTTTTTTTAGATTTAAGAAACTGAAATATTAAATGAGGTTGAGAGAGTGATAATAAAATTGTAAAAGAGGAATGGATGAGGGGAGACCAACTTTAGTGTCAAGCCGAAATAATTTTGGTGCTTCAATATGCGAAACCATGTCAAAACGCACAAAAAAAGTTGTGGTTAGAAGTCAAAACGCATGGATATAATAAAAGTCAAATCTTTTTTTTTTTAGCAAAATTGACCAGAAGTCACCTCTAGAGTTTAAAGGTGAATCCTTGTGTATTTTGATTGAAACTTCAGGCAAATCCTCATGGATATTATTTGAGCAAGCTTGATCAAGGTCAGAAGTATTTTTTTTTTTTCAGATTTTGCAGCCACGGATATATATATATATATATATATCAGTTTTTACATACTTAAATTTAGTTAATTTTTTATTTTTTGAAAAATATTTTCTTGAAGGAAAAATAGACATTATTATTTGAGTTGAAAGAAAGTGAAGATTAAGAAGTGCTCAAAAATATAAAATGTAGAAGTTATTGTCAAAATTCAACTTAGAAGTTATTACTCAGATTTTTATTATTTTCCTTGCTTTATTTGGATTTGTTGAGTGTTTAGATTAGAACTTTTAATTTAACTAGGATTTTATTAATTAGGATGCTTTTTTTTATTTAAAAATTTTTATAGGCTATTTTTCAGGAAAAAAAAGTTATTAAATTACAAACTTTTTAGAAAATATAAGAGTTTTCTCTCTATTTCTCAAAAGTTTTGGATTGTAACTTTAAAACTTGACAATTATGATGCTTTTCTTGTATTTAAATAGTTTTGTAGGCTATTTTTTAAAGAAGATTATTGAATTATAAACATTTCATAAAATATAAAAATTTTCTTTCTATTTTTCTATAGTTTTGGATTATAGAACCATGATTCTTCCTTTGCCTCAGAAAATGAAAATGGGAGTTTTGGAATTGGCCCACTGATTTCATGTACAGTTCGAAGTTGTATGATTCATTTTCAAGCAAAATTTACACAGATTATACACAAGTACAGTCGTACAGAGGCTCTAAATTTGTACTGGCCAGCTTTTTTTTATTATTATTTATTATTATTATTAATAATATGGATGTCCGGACCAGTTTGCGTGTATCCTCAACTATTCTCATGAACTCTAAAATTAACGAATTATATAAGTCTCTAGTGATTATTATATAAGTAATCACATAGCTCAATATAAAACCATAAAGAAAACAAACCTTTTAGTTTCAAACTCTTATTATTGAATCATTTTTTGAATGGTTAACTGGCCAACTTTTATACTATGTTAAGAGGGATATATTAGAGAAATAATGTATAAAATAAGAGGGAGTGGGTGCATCTAGGGGAAGGATAAAGAACAAAGAAGAGATTAGAGGGATTCCTTTCATTCTCTCTTATTACCGAAACAATTAGATAGACAGTAAATCATATAGTATTTCTTTTTTCAATATGATGCACTGTAGAAATTTTGAGCAGAAAGATTGGAGACGCTTTTTATATGCTGATAAAACTAGACTAGTAGGACTTTGCGGGCTCAATTATACCTACAAAAAAAAAACATTTTAAAACTTAAATAAGTATAATGTTTGTTCATGGGATGAGAATAATAAATATTCTCTAGATATTTTAAGAAACAAGAATGAACTCGATTTTTTCTCGATTCTCACAGATGACATCAATTGATGAGGCTAGAAAAATTCTTAGTAGAAAGATTGGGGGTGTTTTACATGAGCTGATAAAACTAGATCTAGAGAACTTGGTTGACCCAACAACACCTAAAAAAAACTTTGATGCTTAAGGGCTTGTTTAAAAATATGGTTGCGGTTATTTTTTATTTTGAAATATATTATTAGAAAGTTTAGTAATTACACAATGAAAATAATCCTTTCTTTATAATACAGTATCTAATGAAACTGGAATCCTTAAGAACTATTTTTCAGACAATTAGGTCAATCCTACATGTGTAATGAATTTTATTTTTGACTTTGATATATAATTATAAAAAAAATATGATAATTTTTTAATATTATCCCTAATTCTCTTATATATCATTGTGAAACAATATAACATTCTTATTACAACTACAGATGATTGTTTTTATTTAAAGAATGCAAGAAGTTAGCAATCCAATAATTTTAGACCTAAAAAATAAGTACATAAGTAAATCAAATCCGTAGACTAATATATATATGATGTTCTTTTTTTAAATATGAAGACGCTGAACTAATTGAAATTCATGTGTTTTTATAAAAATATATTTTAATTAAGAATATCAAATTTATGGTTTCTTAGTATTTTTTTATTGGTTTTAATATCATTATATTAAAACACATTTTTTTCTCTAAAATGTATTTTTTAAAAAATTACTTTTAATCACACTACAGCAGCACCAAACGAGGCTTTATTATTTATATTTATATTATATACTAAATATTTATAGATGTGTAATTATAATTGACAAGGATTACGAAGAGGATTTCAATTCATATGAGTGTCCCGTGCTTGATTTAATTTAAATCCAATGAATCCAATTATTGCTCCCTTCATTAATTCCTACGTTTTGTGCCCATAATCACTTCATATAGATCAGACAAAGTCAATAATTTTCAGCTGAAAGACAAAATTTTTGATGGCATTAAAGCGCCCCGTTACCTAACTTAAGAAAGGAGAAGATAAATGTGCTTAAATTGCATTTTCAATATTGAAATCTAAGAGTGTAAAAGTATTATATATTATAATATATATTTCGAGAACTGAAATTTTAAAATCGTTAGTACTGAAGTGCTATTCTTAGCTTTGCTAACGGAATATTTTCCCAGTATAATATTAACTAGTTATTTACTAAATGTAGTGAGGGTATATAGTTTATGAAATTTATTATTTTTTATAATTGAAATATATATTTTCATGAACAGTTATGATTTAAATTCTTTAAAAGATATATTTAATTAAATAAATTATTTTTCTTAGTCAAGCATTTTCATGTTAAGTTTTTATTATTATTATTACCAATGACATGTTTTTTGAATTAAAAGTAAAGGCAATTAAAATATTTTTTGTAAGATAGTAATATAAGATAAGTAGAACAAAATGTATTTCTTCAAACTAAATTATGTTTCTTTACTAATTCATTTATTTATTTTAATAAAAACAATGTTTTTTTAATTAAAAAAACATTGTTTTTAAAATCATGATCTAAAAAGCAAGTATTAATAAAAAAAAAATTGAAATTCATATCTTAATATTTATTATGCAATTTAAGGAAAAAAAGAATAATTAGTAGGAGAAGATTTCTTGTGAGATTAGAGTAAAAAAAAAAAATATATACAAAATTTATTTTTTATTGAATATTAATGAACACAAAATTAAGATTATTTTGCATTTTATGTCCATATCTAGTAATTAATAAAATGATTGCTAATATTATAAAAAAAATTCTATAATCTTATTTAAAAATAAAAAACAAAATTGAATGGTATTTAATAGAATAATGTTTTAAATACAACTTTAGAATCGTTAGTAAGAGTAGTTTTTGCTTCTACCATTCAGAAACATAATCAATAACAAGTAATATATAAATAAACCCAAAAAAAAACTAGGAAGACATCCCATAAAATCCACACCCCACACATAAAAAATTTCACAATACAACATAGATGTTTACGACATTTCATGTATGTGAGATAAACCATCTATTTTTTAACATTGTTTGCAACTTTTATAAAATTCATAGGCACACATGTTCTTTCAGGTCCAAAATGTTCACCACATGCATCTATATAACAATAAATAAGAATGGAATTAATTTCATTATTAGGCACACATCTTGTAGTAGCCTGATCTGATCTTATTTTACAAAGATAAGGTTCATCCTATATATAATACTTAAAGTCATTTTTTATTTTATTTCTTCTTACTTAATTCATGTCATCCAAAAATAACCAACTACAAAGAAAGTTGACAATATTAGCAAATCATGGTTCATCCTTTTATAATTTCAAAAGCTGTTCATCTAGGAATGTTTTTGAAATTAGTATTTACTCTTCCTTATGCACCATCCTGCTCAAATGATCTGCCACTTAGTTTTCAATCCTTTTTTGTATCTTTTATCTTCAAATCAAACTCTTGAAGCAATATAATCCATCGTATCAACCTTGGTTTGGATTCTTTTTCTACAAGCAGATACTTGAAGGTTGCATGATAAGAAAAAACAATTACTTTAAATCCCAATAAATATGATCGAGATTTTTCCAAAGCAAAAACAACACCGAGTTCTTTTTTGGTAGTGGAATAGTTGCATTATGTAGGATTCATAGTTCTTGACACATAACAAATGACATGACTTTTTCTACCAACTTGTTGACAAAGAACTATGTCAATGATATAATGACTTGCATCACACATTATTTCAAAAGAAATTTTTCCAATTTAATGGTGGTATAATGGGTGATGAAGTGAGTAATTTCTTTAATTTATTAAATGCCCTTCAACAATTATCCCTTTAATTTGTTAAATGCCCTTCAATAATTATCATCAAAATCAAATGATACATCCTTTTGCAAAAGGTTTGTCAAAGGTTGTGCAATTCTTGAAAAATCCTTGATGAATCACTTATAAAAACTTGCATGGCCTAGAAGGCTGCTAATCTCTCTAAGGTTAGTTGGATATGGTAATGCATAATTAAATCAACTTTTTTTCTTATTCACTTCAATTCCCTAAGTCGAAACTACATGTCTTAAAATAATGCCTTGTTGAACCATGAAATGATATTTTTTATAATTCAAGACTTAATTTGTGTTGATGCAATGTTTCAAAACCTTAGTTAAGTTATATAGACATTGATCAAAATAATTGTCATAAACTATAAAATCATCCATAAATACCTTAATGCAATTTTGTAATATCTCATGTAGGTGGGTGAAGATTTAGAGGAGAGGTCTTATATATGAGTATGTTTACCTTAACTAGTAAGACGTTTTGGGGCATGCATGACTTACCAAGAACAAATTCATGAGGCCCATGAGCCAAAATGGATAATATCTTGCCGGTGGAAAGTGGTGTTACATTGGTATTAAAGCCTAACTCATTTGCTGCCTGGTGGTGCTGGCAGGGTCATCAGATGGAAGCTAATAAAGCCAATTATTTGTCTTAGTTTAATTTGTTTTTCTGTTACTCTTTGCGGCTTCATGGTTAAATAAACCACATGGAATTCCTTCAGTACTTGTGGGGGATCCTCACTTGTAAGGCTTTGAAACATTGCATCAGCACAAATTCCTTGTTTTGCCATGTATTTTTTGAACTTTTGTTTTTCCTTTCACTTTTAGAATTGCTTGTCAAAAACATTAAGGTTAACAAGTTCTCCTTTCGTTTCCTTTGTCTTTCTATTTGCTTGTATAAAATATTTTGTCATAAATTAGTTCACTATTAATGAAAAATTAGATACAAATTACCCTAGCAATAGCACTAATGAAAATGAACTTTATAATTGAAACATCAATAATGAAAAACTATAAAGACCAAATAAATTAAATATTATGGAACTAAAATGAATTGTAACTAAAGCTACAGGGAATATGAAAACATAAAAAGTTTTAGGGGTAAAAAATAAAAATAAAATAAAATAATCAAGGGTTGTTTATGGAATTCAACTAAAACTAAATGAACCAAAATAGTAGATGTGAAGATTTATAGGACCAAAATGAGCTTTGAGTAAACTAAAAGGACATATATGGAAACCATAAAAAATCAAGGGAACAAAATGAACTTTTATTATTCACCTGAAAAAAAAAAAAATTTCAAGGGTCATCGATGGAATTCAACTAAAACTAAAGGATCAAAATAGAAAATCTAAAGGATCTAAAATAAAAAATTTAAAAAACTGAAGAGACCAAAGTAAACTTTGAGTAAATTTAAAAGGAACAAAACAAATAAATAATCACACCACTTGACTTGAATCTTGCTTGAAATTAAAATTCATTGTGCTGCAACCCAAAATAATAAAAAAATATATATATATATATATATTTTATTTTTTTTTAAAAAATTATTTTTAAAACATAAAAATAAACAAAGTCCTAAAATAAGAACTTTAAAGGATTTATAGTATAACTACAAGATTGTAAATTCAAATGTTTAATTTTTTGCACCTGAAATTGAACCCAGCTTTTTAAATGAAATCAACGTTACAACTCCATTCTATCTCATATTAAACATTGGAATTGAAGACTCCATCGATAAGAATTTGATGAAGTACTTAAAATAAAAACTTTACATAAAAATTGAAAAATTTTTGTATGTACTGAGATCCTGGGCTGAGATATATGGGTTGAAATATATATTTTTTGTTTGAACTTGATTATTCATGAAGAAAAAAGCTTTTTGTGGGATAATCACATTTCAATACTTAAATTAATAAATATATAAGAAAAAAAATAAAAATCAATTGGCAAGAAGTAAAATGTCGAGTCTGAAAAAACTCATTTATTTACTTTATAATCCAAGATATTTATAAATTTTAAGCACATTCATCATCTTGGGACGTGAAAAGTTCTATAATTTGTGAAAATATTAGTGTCCATTATTAATTATAATGTCTGATTATATCATTAATTAATGAAGAGATTAATGATTGTTAGTAACATACTAACAAGAAATAATCATCGACAAAAAAAGAGAGCTTATTTGCATAGAATGTGATGCTTAATCGCAAAAGAATACTGGCTAAAAACATAAGGTCTACCTTGTATAAAAATATGTTCTCGCATATAATCTATCAGGAAAAAAGTGGGAGGAGGGAAACAGCAAGGTGTATCCGTCTGGGGTTGGCACAAATCACACGGTGTTCTATTGTTTTTGAAAGTATTGTGCACCATCAAGACGAATACAGCACAAAAATAACTAGCAATCCCTCCTTAAAAATCTAGTTTAATTGGTCAGGTTTTAAATTTAATTTTTAAAAATTATCAGCTCGACTTCCACAAATCTCAAAATCATTTGAAGTTTACATAGTTTTTAACTTCAAGATTCATGAGATTAAATAAGATATACACAAACTGATCTAAATATTTACGTTAATAATAAAAAAAAAATAACTGGCTTCACATAGACTTTCTAGATATTTTTGGATAAATTTCACACACTTTTTTTTTTTAAAAAAATTTCAAATAGGTATATAGTTTATTTTAATGAGTGAAATCCAAGTTAGCATCATCCTCCAAATCCAATCACTGAAATCGTCACAATGATGTTTATAGTGAAAAAAATTAAAATAAATTGTAAGCTTGGTTAGTCCTGAAGAATTTAAAATACAGCCTTAGTCCCTAAGGAAAAGGGACTAGTTAATTCAGAATTAAAAAATAAATTGTCAATCAAAGTTAAAATTAATAAGTTTTGGAGAACAACCCTATAACTTTACCTCCTTCTCTTTTAATATTATTTTGTTAAGCTTAGGTAATGCATGATATCTAATGATGATTAAGTGACGTACAACATGTAAACTAAATCTATAGGGATCTATTATCAACGTGCACGCTTTGAGACTTTCCTCTCTCTTTCTATATATCTTTTTAATAACAATCACCCTTGGATTATATAATAATATAATTCTCCAATTGTTATTTTTTTTTTCAAGTATTAGGTTCAACAACCCTTAAATAATAAGAGGAATTTTTTTATTTTTTTTGAATAATTTATTAATAGAGTCTTGTAACAGAATCCTCGTTCATTGGTTTACAAAACCTTGAATTCATCCACGTATATGAGATAGTATAATATAAATCGCTTCAAAGAAATAATAAAAAAAAAAGTAGAAAAGGAAAAAAAAAATTGAAAGCATAATTTAAAAAATGAGCGAGGATTAGTTATTTTGTTATCAAGCCAGCTTGTGTTACAGTTAATTTAAAAAATTTATAATTCAAAACTTGAATTAAATTAAATTTTAAATTAAATCATAATATTATTGATTTAATGAAATTTAATTTACCTATGAAAGTTTAGTTTTATTAATCGAGTCAAATAATATTACAACCTAACTAGTTTAATTAAAAACTAATTAAAAAAAGTAAATGATATTATATTAATAAAAGTAATTAATAAGTTGACTTTTTAAATTTGGGAATTAATTCAATATGCTACATTTTATTTTTTCTAAATTAATTGATTTAACAAGACCTTGTTTAGGGTTGAGATATAACTTTTTTTTATTAAAATATAAATTTATTTATTGTTTTTAAATTATTTTAATGTGCTGAAATTAAAAATATTTTTTAAAATAATAATTTTAATTAATTTCAAATAAAATATATTTTAAAAAATAACTTTTACTTCACTATTAACCACGTCAAAACATTCATACAATATATGATAAATAAATAAACACCTTTTATTAATAAAAAACTGCAACCCACACGTAAAACCCCACTCTCTGTCCCCTTTCACTTCTGTCTGAAAGTTGGAAAACAATATTAAAAGAAAATGGCCACGTCATCACTCCTCTTTATCCAACCACCGCCGGCCGTCTCTTACTTCTCCTTAGCTGTTCCTCACTGTAGCCTCTGGACCCCACACTCACCTCGCTTTCTTTCTCTGAAACCCCACTTTATATATATATATATATATATATATTTTTTTTTTTTTCTTATAACTCATGTAAACAATAACATCTGTATCATTTTCCCCTATAGTATGGCATATGATCTAGATTCTTGAAAGTGAAAAGTAAAATTCTCTTTTGTTTTGAATTAGAATATTATTTATTATAAAACAGAAAGTAAACCCCACTTATCATGTGTTTTTTTATATATAAAATACTAGATCAGAATTTATTTATTTATTTTCATTTGATTGATTTCGTTTTTAAAATTATTTTAAAATTGAAATTGGATTTATCGATATTTTTTGAACATTTTTTATAAGAATAAAAGAAGATGTACGAGGATTATATTATATTAATCTCAAAATTAATGTGATTAAGAAACGGATGCTTCAGTTAAAACAATCTTACTCAAACATAGAAGCGGAGAAAACGTGTTTTTAATCTACTCTCAACTAACTATAAGCAAAACCTTGTTACAGAGCAATTAAGATGAGTTCTCTCTCTAGAAAGTTAAGTGAAAATCTAACCTTCTCTCTCTAAAAAGACAACAAAAAAGTCTCCTTTTTTCCCTACTTTTCTTTCTTCGAAGTCTCCTCTTTACACACACAAAGAAAGAAAAATCATATCTTGTTCTCTATTTTGGCTCGGAAGTTGATAAAGTTTGCATATTTACAATCTTACAAAGCAAAAAAAAAAATGCCTGCTTGGTGGGGTAAAAAGAGCAGCAAGAGCAAAGAAGGGAGTAATCAAGAGAACCCACATGGAAAAAATGATAAAAAAATCTTTAGCATCAAAGAAAACAAGAGGAGGAGCAGTCTTGATGAGGCGGCTTTGAGGAAGAATTCACCACGTGCCAACAGGGAATTTTCTGGCAGTGGTGGCTTATCTGCGTTTTCGGGTTTTGATTCGGATTCAGGTGAAAAAAGAGGGCTTCCTCTGCCTAAACCATTCACGAGTGATCTTGGTGGTGGTGGAGGAGGAGTCGGGTTTGGATCTGGGTCGGTTTCTGTTTCTAGTGTTAGCTCTTCCGGGTCATCTGGAGGTGAAGATCATGATAATAATCAGAGTGGTAATGGTCTGTTTGATGGTTACAGGTTAGTGTTTTTATGGAATTATGGGTTCGGTTTTTATCTTTTGGTGGGATTTGGAATTCTGGGTTAAATTCTGATTTGTGAAATGGAGTTGTTTGATTGGTGAATTTGATTAATTGTTTTTGGATATGAAGAACAGACTTGAGCTATTTTTAGGGGTTTTTGTTTGAGTTACGAAAAAGGGGGTATTTTTAAATCTTTTCTCTATGTTTTTGTGTCAGAGTATGGTTTGTCGTCTGAGGTTTCTGTCTCTTCTGTTTTCTCAGCTTTTTTGATTTCTGAACTTCCAAATACCTGTCCTTAAATCCCCTGCTCTCTCTCTTTACCGAGTTTTCCTGTCAGAGTTTGATTGCTTTGGGTGGGAGCTAGTTTCTCTTTCCAATCAAGTATTACTGATTTGGATTTTTCTTACCTGTTTGGACAGTCTTATGATTTATTGGACTTGTCCTTAACCATTTTAGTTTTCATTCGGGCATAAAATTAGGGGTGAACGTTTTTGTTAAGTTTTTAATCTTAAAATGATGTGTGAATTAAAGATGTCTACTTTATTGTAAACTTATCAGCTTTGTTCTTTTGCTTTAATTGTTAGTTTTAAGCAATGGATTTTCTGCTCCATTTGCAATATCTAGAGACGGGGTTTCTTGTATGTCACAATCAGCTTGCTGATTTGAAAATCTAGTTGGCTAAGCTTTACAAATCTGTAATTCGGTATGTTTCTCAAGTGCATCTGCCAACTGCAACCCAGGTTATCTGTAGATCATAAAGGATACGGTGGGGGTTCAAGGAGTCCTGGTCCACGTTCGAGGAGTCCTGTTCCAGGTTCGAGGAGTCCTGTTCCAGGTTCGAGGAGTCCTGCTCCAGGCTCGAGAGCAGCAAGCAGGCCTACTTCACCTCTCCATCAGCAGTTGGGTGGTTTGAGCATAGACTCCCCAACTGGGAGGCTGGAAGATGGGAAGAACGAATGTCATCCGCTGCCTCTTCCACCAGGTTCTCCCACTAGCCCTCCTTCCTTACCTGGCCTAAGAACTGCCGGAGCGACAGAGATGTCTACCTTGTCAAGATGGAAGAAAGGAAAGCTCCTAGGGAGGGGAACTTTTGGACATGTTTATCTTGGATTTAACAGGTGATGTCAATGATTCTGGTGGGACTAGTTAGCATAATCGTAACAAGTTTTAAGTCTTAATAAAATACTACTTGATGATGATTATTGGCACGATTTACTCATCAGTAGTCGGTGCTTGGAGACAATAATAGTTTTTGGGTATTGATTTTTTCTGTTTTAGTGTATCCATTTTATGGAATGTAATGTCTACTGTCTCCATCTGCTCAAAGGGGGAAAAAGGAGAAGAAGGCAATGGGAGTGCAACAGATCCTACAACACTGTTTTTATTTATGCTGTTCCTCTTGCAATTTATGGCTTTCTCTTCTAAATATTGTTTTGCAACTTAAACAGTGGGAGTGGGCAGATGTGCGCAATAAAAGAAGTCACGGTTATTTCAGATGATTCAACATCAAAAGAATGTCTCAAGCAGCTGAACCAGGTAAACTTGTTTATGGCATCAGATTCAGCAAACAGTATTATAGTATAGTTTCTACATGTGCATTTTCTGGTTTTCCTTTAGATTTTTCGGTGATTGATGATGCATTTCTAACTGCTGCTGCTTGCCAACAGGAGATAAATTTGCTTAGTCAGCTGTCACATGCAAACATTGTTCGTTACTATGGAAGTGAACTGGTACGAGTTACTTTTGCACATGAAAGTCTCATGTTTTCGCACATATGATTGAGAGGGATGATTGAAATCCATTTCCTGACATCTTAACTTCGATTTTGTTCAATCCGAGTGATCATTTGTGTATACTGGACCCTGATTCTGTAATCTCTTTGCCTTTTCATTTTCCCAGAGTGAAGAAAGGCTTTCAGTTTATCTGGAGTATGTCTCTGGTGGTTCGGTCCACAAGTTACTTCAAGAATATGGTGCCTTTAAGGAACCAGTTATCCAAAATTATACCAGGCAGATTCTTTCTGGGCTTGCCTATTTGCATGGAAGAAATACAGTTCACAGGTATGTGTTAACTGTAATTATGGTTAATAGTTTGCATCTGAAATCACAGTTTCTTCAGTCTCTCAATTGTTATATGAAATGTGTTGTTCATGGCAGGGATATCAAAGGTGCAAACATATTAGTGGACCCTAATGGTGAAATCAAGTTGGTTGACTTTGGCATGGCTAAGCATGTATGTCTCATCTACAACAGATTTTAAAATATAAAATATTTTCAAAGAAATATTGGACTTTTTTAATTGCCAATTTACTCCCAACTCCTTAGATGTGGAAGTAGCTAAATAAGAGAGTGTATGTTTGTGCAGATGATGCTCTCTTTCATGAGAATTTTGCCATGTGTGCACCTTAAAATAACAAATAGTTAGGATTCAAGTATTCTTTTCCTTTCAATCAGTCTTCTGGAGACAATCTGATTCCATGCGCCTATTATGTATGATTGCACATTTAACAAGTTGGCAGACACTGAAAAAAACATTTGGCTGATGAAATTTGAGAATAATAAATATTAGTGAAAATTATCTTGAGCACCCTATAGTATTTTAATTCTTTTGTAATTTTTCTAATATTACGGCGTGTTGTCTATATTTTTTATGTTAATTTAACTTAGCACCCTGTAGTTTGTAATGGTTTATCGCAACACATTTTGTTTAGACTCCATTAAAAATAAACATTATGTTTATTATGAATTGCCATTAAACTTGTGTTTTTATGTTAGGGAGATTTTTGCTTTTCACTTTTAATGTAACATAACTTTAACAATGTCACATGAGGTTATAAAGTGCATGTAATGTTAGAAAAATAGTGTAAGAAGGTGTTAAAAACACTGTATCATAGGTTGCCCAAGATAATTTTCCCTAAATGTTAATTCTATAAATTTTGCCGTTTTTTTCACCATTAGTATCAGATACCCTTTTTCCCTTTTCCATCTCTTTTTTTGGCTTATAATTGAAAGTGTTTTAATTTGTGTTATTTTGAATTAGATCACGACATGCTCATCAATGCTTTCATTCAAGGGAAGTCCTTACTGGATGGCGCCTGAGGTAGCCTCTCTCTCTATCTCTCAAGAAAAAATACCTTTCCTTGTCCTTTGCCTTACTCAAATCCAATATTTTGGTCCATTTTTTAGCCTTTCATTCTTCTTGTTCTTTTTGTTTTTTTCTCTTTAATTAATGTTACTGTTTTTCTGGATACTCTTATTGCAGGTGGTGATGAATACAAATGGCTACAGTCTTGCAGTAGATATATGGAGCTTGGGATGCACACTTCTTGAAATGGCAACATCAAAACCACCATGGAGTCAGTATGAAGGGGTGCGCCTCTGAAAATTTAGAACTTAAATAGAAGAAATTGTGTTGTGGCTATTGCTCTGCCATTTCCAGTTTTAAAGTGCCCCTTATCAAGACTGTTTTATCTTTTTGAATTTAACAGGTTGCTGCAATATTTAAAATTGGAAACAGCAAAGATATGCCAGATATTCCTGATTATCTTTCCAATGATGCAAAAAGTTTTATAAAGCTATGCCTGCAACGAGATCCATCAGCGCGGCCAACAGCCTTTCAGTTGTTGGACCACCCGTTTATTCGGGACCAAGCAACAACAAGAGTTGCGAACATCAACATTACTAGGGATGCCTTTCCCAGAACTTTTGATGGAAGCCGCACACCGGTATGCCTCTTAGATGCGTAGTAACCTAATAATATTTTAGATAGGTGTTTGCTCCTGCCAAATGAGCTGAACTTTAATTTAATATATAACAAGGGGATAGATGATTTACGTAACATGATTATTAGAAGGAATTTGTGACATGCTCGTGGAATTCACAGTAAAGCAGTGTTTGTTTAGTGAAAAGTGTACGTGCTAAACAGCTACGTGGTTTTTCACCAGGCCATTCAATCTCCTTCACCAAAACCTTTTGTGCTGTAAAAGAATTGTCCAAGAAAGTTTTTGTTGCTTCAAATGCAATATGAGATTGAATCTATCACGTTTGCTACATATCATTTGGCAATTGTAGACCCCTATGGTATTGTTACTAAAGATTTTATAAGAGTTTGTGTATGTGAAAGAGACTTCTTGTTGCAAAGTTTTCACTGCTGCTATATCCTTTAGAACTTTAACATTAGCGCTCATAGTCCTTTGCTTTTTAACCTAAAGTTGCACACTATCTAATTGCTTAATTATTATATCGTCTGAGCAGCCAGTCTTGGATCTGCACTCCAACCGAGCAAGTGCCAGTTCTTGGGATGGAGATTTTGCAATGAAGCCAGGGGTTAGTAGTAATACCAGAGCATTGAAAAATCCAAGGTAAATGGCACACTGCCATTGATTCCGATCATGCTTTATAATCTTTCCTAAGTTTTAAATTAACTTAAACTTTGTTGTGTGCAGGGACGATGGCGGAATGATCACATCCATGCCTGTATCTCCTTGTTCTAGCCCACTGCGACAACATGGGTCTGCATACAGGAATTATTTTTCTCCTCACTCACCCTATGCTATGGTAGGACAAAGCAGCTACCATGTAAGCGACCCCTCATTACATCCAATAAGACAAACTACATATACTCACGATCTTTTCTTTGATACCACCTTATTAAAAGTTCAAACACCTGGTACATCACCAAGAACGAGACCCATTTGAAGGAGTGTAAATATCAACAAAAATAGTCGAGCTGAACCATATAGGTGTAACATCTAATCGTTCCTTGCTCTTTCGAAGAATCCGGCCATGAGTTTTCCTTTTCCACCGAGTGAAGTTAGTGAACTCCTCTTTATAAACTCCTAAGAGGGTAGTGGGGGTGATCAGGGGAGAAGAAACTGAATTTTGAAGCGGAGGGGAAGGTGCTGAATTTGTTGATACCAAGACAACTCTCTTCATTGATTATTGTAAATGGCTGATGTCAGTTTGTTTGTAACATTCTTGGTGTAATCTAGTCTGTTGTATAAAGATTACTGCTAATACCAACTCGTTTAGCTAGATAATGAGAACATGTTGTTCAAGCTCCCCCCCGATTAGGCCTTCTACTTTGTTATTTTCACTGTTTCGTTTCTTCCATGTTTTTTCCTCAAAAAGGATTTTTAAGAATAATAGAAGGGTGAAGAACACTACATTTTATCTTGAATGAAGTTGCTGCACCATCTGTTGGCCTGTGGCCTGTGGCCTGTGGTTTTCGTTCGAGGTATTGCTTGCTTGAGAGCCTAGGGGCGGCTGCAGCAGAATCACAGGGAGCAGCTGCGTCTAGCAACTGCAGCTGGGGAGCTCTGGATGGCTAGACAGAGGCAGTGGTGGTGGTAGACCTCTACTACAACTTGGAGTTTGCAAGTGGGACGAGAGGGAGGGCTACTGTACCGATACTTTCCAGGACATTTTCATGATAGTGTCAAGAAAACGCGTCAAATTTGAAACTTCTTGTGGGCAAGATCTGATAATACCACTGGCAAATTTGATGTGACAAGGTGATGCTGGCAGCATTACAGCACAGGAGGAGGTTTTCAATAATGATGCCAAACGTACAGCGCCAGCTACTGTAATTCTATTTTTGTAGCTTCTGTCATCGATGGTTCCAAGCTACTCTCTACCCTCTACGCTACTCTGTTTGATGCAGGATTCCTTAGCCGGTTGTTTTGAGTTACTTGCACGACCGACTTGCTAATTATTGGGAAAAAAAGTTTGGAAAGGGATCATATAAAAAAGAGATCCAAATTCAATCCAAGCGCTAAATTAATTTTTTAAAATATTTTTAAATTATTTTGATATATTAATATTAAATGGTTAGGATACATGCGGATTAGTTTTTACTGGTTCTTAAACCTTGAGATTAAATCCCTTCTTATTTGGTTTCAGGATAGGCTATCTAAATATTCATGGTAAATTTTTCATTGTGGATTAAACTCGCCATCTCCATAAATACCTCAGAGGTTCGTCTAAACAAAAGTTGGGTTTTTCATGTAAGGGAAAGCTCAAGTTTAGGTCAGTGGACAAAATCCTCTTTAAAGCTTCGTGTAGTCTGTGTGTTGGATTAATATGTCCAGAGCCAATCGAATTAATGTATATATATATATATTTTATTATTAATAAATATTTAATTTATTTTTAATATTTATATAATATTAGATTAATGAATATAGAGTAAAGATAAAGTTTATAAAAAAAAATGTTTATAAAAAAAAATTATAAAAATTATTATAATTATAAGATTTTTATTGCATAAAAAAAAATATTTTTTGTCGATGTTATTTTAAATACTAGATATTTATTAGAACAGTAAAGACTGACATATATTATGTTTTTTTTTTTATGAAAAAAAAAAAAACATATGTTCTCATAAGCTAAAATACAAAGGATATTTAAAATTAATATATAAGTGTTTGTTATAAGACATGTATATTAAATTAACTTGCATGATAATTTTATATGGAGATCATCCATGTTTATGAAAAAACTCATATGATATCGAGACATGTTATGAAAATCAAAGGATTCACCATCAAAATTTTATAAGTAAGAACTTAGAAAAAAACCTAATACTTGTCACCAAAAATTAGGTAGTGAGGTTGGTTACACTTTAAAAGTGTCAATACAAAAAAGTTGTCTATTTTGTCTAAATTCATGGGAAAATTATTTAATTTATTCCTGTGAATTATGACATTCAATATATTTTTAAAACTTGAGTTCAAGGATTTCTAAAAATATACATGTTAAAGAAAAAAAATCTGATCGAAGTTCAATTTATTCCACATTTATAATTCTTTTAAATTAAACTCTAAATTATAAAGGATGATCAAATTGAATCCAAAAAATAAGAAAAGATAAACAAATAAATATACATACATTAAAGGAAAGAAACAAATAAATATAAACCTATCCTAAAAATCAATCTTTTCACATATGTGCCTAAATTAATTATATTTACAGGTACTCAAGTGAGTGTATTTAATTAATTCTATCGTGACTAGATTAACTAATAAAGTGAGAATACTTCAAAAACAAGTATGATTAAAAATAAAATCTATGTTACAAAATTAATTAATCAAGGTTAAATTTTATGTCATATTAATTATTTAAACTTAAAATATATTCTTTAAAAAAATAAATAGAAAGCAAATCTAAAGTATATTAACAAGAAAACAACTTTTAACATTAAAGTTCATGTTTTTTTTTTTCTAGTTTAATTCATTTCTAAATAAATTTTTATCCATTTCACCCTTTTAGATCATGATTTCATATCATAGAAATTCAAAATTAACAAGAATTTGAATAAATCTTTCAATTTTGCATCAATCAATCTCATATCATATTACACAAGAGATCCGATTGTAAAAATTAGAAGTTTGATACAAATATCTAATTACAACATTAATTACATGGAGGGAGAGTATAATAACCTTATCTGGGAGTACACTAAACATTTGGTATGCTACTTGTGTGTGTGGGAGCTCGTCGAAGGTTGGATTAGGGTGGTTTAAGTGGTGGTGGATAGAGGAGGGGACGAAGCTGACAATTTACTGCGTGTCCAGTTTGGTGGAGGAGAGCGAGCGAGCAGCGGGCTATGAAAGATTCAAGTGTCTGAGGAGAGATTTTGGTAGGGTTTATGTGCTAGAAAGCCCTATCTTTCAACCGAGGGGGGCAACCTATTTATAATGTACGGTTTTAATTTTTAAGCTTACTCCTAAAGTCAAATAATATCCCCCTCTTCAATTTGTTTTTCATTTCTTCTCACTCAATTTTTTTTTTCTATTATCATAATCTAATTTTTGAATTTCCAGGAAAATATATAAAAAATAATGAATGAAAAATAAATTTGAGAATTGGGTCAAGGCCACACAAATTGAAAGTTTGAGGATTAATAATGATGAAGTTCTAAATTTGAAAGTCAATTTGGTCAAAAATTAAAAGAATTGATAAATTTAGGGACTTAATTAAACTTTGATTTAGTTTAATTAATTAAATCAGGGGCTTAATTGAAAAATGTTAAAGTTCAAGATCAATTTGGATCAAAATTAAAAGAAATTAAAATCCAAGGATCAAAGTGAATAGGCAGTGATAGTGTAGGCGGTTAATTGATTTTTCCATGAGTAATTTAGAAAGAATTAAAAGTTGAGGAGTTAATTAAGGACTAAATTGGTTAAACTTGAAATCAAGGACTATTGTGTAAACGACGCTGAAATCCAGGGTTCAATTGCAATTGATCCAGGGGCGAAGTTAAAAAAGAGAGGAATATTTTCATGAATAAGGGCCTAATTGCTAAATGTCAGAATTTCAGGAGGCAAGTTGAAGATAGACATTTCAGCCAAGTAAACGACGTCGTTTTTAAGTCCAATGTTCGTTCTCCCCTTCCTTTGAAACAAAGGAAAATTTGTGCGATAAAATTGATTATCGGATGCTGAGCATAAGAGGCAATTAGAACATGACCATTTACCTCATAATCTAATTTTGGGTTCCTTCTAAAATTATTATTATTTTTTAAAAAACCAAAACAAAAATAAAAAAAAATGAAAAGCAACCAAAAATAAAAATTAAAATGAAAAAAGACTAACAACTTAGCAAAAGCAACTTAAAAAAGATTTCAAATACATGGAGAAACTAAGATGAAATTTCAAACAAAATTAGGGGCCTAGTTGTTCCCATTGTATCTAATATTAGAAGATAATATAGATTCAAGGTGAAATTAAATAATTATCGGATGAATTTACATAAAAATTAAGTCCGAGAACCTAATTAGACTTTTAATAAGCCAATTTAATTTAATCATGAGCCCAATTAAAGGTTTAATGAAGTTTAAGAATTAATTTATGCTAGATTAAAAGAATTAATTAAGTGCAATGACTTAATTAGACTTTTAAGGAGTCAAATAAATTTTATTAGGGGCTTAATTGATTAAAAATTAAGTTTAGAAGCCAGTTTGGATTTAATTGAGAATATTGAAATCATAAAGAACCAAATATAATTTTTACAAAGTCAATTGGGTGAAATAAGAGTTAATTTCAAGAAATTAGAAGTTTGGAGATCAATTAGGAGTTAAATTAAAGAATTTTCGAGACCAATGATCACTATGTAAAAATAGTAGAAATTGGAGGGTCTAATCGAAGTAGGCTAAGGGTTAAATTGAAAGGAATTTAAAATATTAGAGCTGATTGGAGGTTTCATTACAAAGCTTCCAAGGTTTAGAAACCAAACTGAGAAATACTATAATTTCATTATTCATCTTTTTCCCATTAAAACAAGAGAAAAAGAGGTCCAAGTGCCGATCTTTCATCCCTAATATCTCTCTCACTCCTTCACTGTACCATAAAAATCTTATGCCATCGTATTCCTTTGTATTATTACTTCACTCTCGCTTTAAATTTCAGCTCTAATTGCACCAAAAATACATGCATGCAGATTCTCTCCCCCAAAACACTACCCAACACTATTCTGCCTCCATTTGGTGTTTTAACTTCACTCTAAGCTAAAATTCCAACTTTAATAACACTGAAAACACCTGTAAATTATCTTTTAAAAACACTACTCAACACTGTTTCGCCTGCAAAAACAGCCTTGCTCCATCCTTTGAATTGTTAGAGAAGAATTAGAAAAGCATACAGCAGTTAAATTACGAGACGGAATCCTTTCTTAAGTATTAAAGAAAAAAGATTTGAACACAGGCACTCTCGCCTTACCCCCTCGTATTAAGGAAACGCTCCAGAAGAAAAGGTCTCTTATGGCTCTTGATGACGTGTGTGTAGTTCTCAACAAATGGCAGTATTGGCAGGAGAGGATTGTTTGCTTGGATCGGGAAGCAGAACAATTTTAACAAGTAGAGAGATAAGCAAGTACTTAAACCTCGATGTGCCAAAATATACGAGGTTAAGGAATTAGAGAACCATGAAGCTCTTCAACTCTTCAGTTCACACTCCTTTAAGCAAACTCTTCCCAAAGAAGGGCTGGATCAGGAGCTATCAAAGAGGTTGGGGAGCTATGCTAAAGGCAATCCATTGGCTCTGAAAGTTCTAGGTTCCAATCTATATATATGACAAGGGTATGAGAGAATGGAAAGTGAGATTGTCAAATGGGAAAGAACACCTGACATGGAAATTCAGAAAATTCTGAGAATGAGCTGTGATGGAATAGATTCAGATGAAAAGAGCATATTTCTTGATGTTGCATGTTTCTTTAGCAAGGGCAATAAAGATCGGGTCCTAGAGATAAGGGAATGCGGCAGTTTCTTCGGCGAAAAAGCAATTCGTCGTCTTATTGATACATGTCTGATTTATATACCAGAGAGCAAGATATATGAAGATACATGATTTGCTGCAGCAACTAGCACAGGATATTGTTCGCCAGGAGTGCAATATGAGCGATCCTCCAAAACGTATCAGACTATGGATTCCCGAGGATGTCCTTCATGTATTAACATATCATCAGGTATGAGTCAAGACTTAATTTGTTTTAGACATTTGTGTTTTCTATCTAGGAGATGGAGAATTATACAAAAAAGATCAACGCGAGTTGTATTTAATTAACTTCTTTATATATTTCTTTTCTTTTGGTTATTTGGGCACTGAAACAGTTGAAGCTATTTCTTCCCGCTGTCTTTAAAGGGATGTACAAGCTTTGATTCCTTGAATTCTACCTTCCAAAAAATGAGGAAAACAGCATATTTCTTCCTCAGGACCTTAATTTTCTTTCAGATAACCTAAGGATTCTCCGCTGGGACCAGTACCCTTTGAAATCTTTGTCCATAATTGTTTTTCCAACAAATATTGTTGAGCTACAAATATCTGGAAGTCTTGAGAGTCTACCAAACAACATTGGCCAGTGGAAATGTCTCATAAAGCTTGATCTAGGTTTCTGTCGTCAGCTAGCAAGTCTTCCAAACAACAATATTAGCTAGTTGAAAAATCTCAAAGAATTCAGACTTAGTTATTGTTGTATGCTAGCAAGTCTTCCAAACAGCCTTGACCAATTAAAATGTCTCGAAAAATTTGACCTTAGTAATTGTTGTCAGCTAGCAAATCTTCCAGACAACATTGACCTGTTGAAATGTGTTAGAGAGCTCGATCTAAGTTCCTGTCATAAGCTAGCAAATCTTACATGCAACAATGGTCAGTTGGAATGTCTTGAAAAGTTGTATATCAAGCATTGCAGTCAGCTAGCAAGTCTTCCAAGCAAGATTGACCGATAGATATGTCTCAAAAAGCTTGATCTCAGTCATTGTTGTGAGCTAGCAAGTATTCAAAACGACATTGGCCAGTTGAAATGTCTCAAAAAACTTAATCTTAGTTATTGTTCTAAGTTGACAAGTCTTCCATTCTACTTTGGCCAACTGGACTGTCTCAAAAAGCTACATCTCAGCCACTGCAGTCAATTAGCAAGTCTTCCAAACAGCAATGACCGATTGAAATGTCTTGAAAATCTTGATCTTAGTCATTGTTATGGGCTAGCAAGTACTATTCAAGACGACATTGGTAGTTGAAATGTCTTAGAGAACTTAATCTTAGTTATTATTCTAAGCTAGCAAGTCTTCCATGCTACATTGGTCAGCTGGAATTTCTCCAAAAGCTAGATCTCAGCCACTGCAGTCAATCAGCAAGTCTTCCAAACAGCATTGACCATAATTATGTTTATTATGCTTTTGCCATAATTATTATGTCATTTTAGTTTGATATTTGACTAAACAAATCTCTTTTTGATATTAGAAAATTTTAAAAATATTTTGAAGATCTTTTATTGATTTACTTGTAGGCCCTCACATTTTGATTTTTTTTTTTTTTTTTGTGTTTTGTATTTTTTTAAGTTAGGTGCTCAATCTGTGACCTATTATTGTTAAATGCAAATATATTATGCAATATTTTTTTTATTTTCATCTAAAAAGAGCAAATAATAATAAAGGATAAAGAAGAAAAAAATGATATAGAAAATTTCTTCTTTAAATTAATTTTTTGTGAAAATATTCACTATATCAAAGTTGGAAGTATCATATTTTTTAGATTTGTGCGATATTTACCATCACCAGAGTTGGAAATATTTGTAGGAATTGTTTATTGATGCTAGAGTCAGGAACATGAAAGAAAGAATAAAAAAAAGAAAAAAAGAAGAACAAATTTTTAGCAATTTTAGACAAAACTAGTAATGCAGCCTGTCTCAGGTAATACATTTAAGGGGTGATAGCATCTTCCCTTTTATGTAACCAAACATGTACCATAAAATTTCTAATGTCCAGTTAGAGTTTCTAGTGACAATAATATTAGATAACAACTCCTTAAACATGATATTTTCTTCTAAAAAAATAAGATATTAAATATATATATATATTTTTTATCATATCAAGATAATTTTTAATTGATCACCATAATATCTGGCTGTGACATGTCTCATCAACTTGCTTGCCCACTTGCTCTGTACCTCATTATATGGTCACTCTCAATCTGTTAGGTCCTCTTGAAATTTATTTTCTATCAAAACTGCGATGTGGGCCAAAACAGGCGAGGAGGAAATATTAACTCTGAATAACTACATATATCAAATCAGTAGTTAAGAAACTGGTCGGCCCACCGCATGGTTCCTGGTTGGCTGCTATCAGCTAGACAATATATCCTTTTCCAAGCAGTGCATCAATTTGAGCCGCAACATGGTGGTGGGGTTGCCTAGCTATAACATCTAGTTAATGCCTTTTGATATCTTAGGTCCTTGGTTAATGGGTTCGTCAAATCATGATTAACAGAATAATTAAGAGAAAATGTTCAGTCTTTGTTTCTTAACCACGCGCGTCTAAGTTGCTTTAGTTCATACACGTAAACAGGAGGAGGTTAACTTTAAAAACGTTTCTTCCTTGGAAATTTAACTCAACTTCTCTTCAGTTGATCTCTTTGAAGCGAAAGAATGATTCTCTCTATACAATAGCTAGCGTCCTGGCGAATACATGGTGAAGATCATTAGGCCCTTTGGTTAACTGGTAGAGTTATTTCCTATGTCACTCTCTCTTTTATCTTTAAAATCTATTTGTTTGTTCTTTGCAGTCGTTTATGTTGTTCTGGAGTCTTGATAATCTTTCCATGAAGATTTTTTTTTTTCTTGGCGCAGCGGGCTGTTAATGAATAGTGGAGGAATTTGATGTAAAACATTCATATCAGATTTCAAAAGCGCACTGTTGCATGTTGAAAATGTATTATCCTTTTATAATTCTATACTACTTTTTGAAGTTGGAATTCTGTGTAAATTTTTACACTCGGATATTCATGTCCTTTTTTAATTCAGGTTTTTAGTATCTAAAATTGTGTGCTTATTGTTTCAGGATATTCATCTTGATCTTCACCAACAATCTCCACGTACGCTCACCTCCGTCAACTTTTGTATTATGGCGTCAAGCTCTTCCGCCGTTGCTCCTCTGTGGAAGTATGATGTGTTCCTTAGTTTTAGAGGTGCTGACGTCCGCCATAATTTCCTTAGACATCTTGATGATGCTCTAGATCAAAATGAAATCGAAACATTTATCGACTACAAACTTGGTGCTGGAGAAGAGATCTCACGGATCCTCTTGGAAAAAATCGAACAATCAAATGTTTCAATCGTCATTTTCTCCAAAAACTATGCAGATTCTCCTTGGTGTTTGGAAGAACTGGAGAAGATCCTCGAATGCAGGAAAACGTTACAGCAAATTGTTATACCAGTATTTTACCATGTTGATCCAACCCATGTCCGGGAGCTGAGTAACAGTTATGGAAATGCACTTGCCGCGCATCAGAAAAAATTCAGTTCAGACAAGGTGGACAATTGGACACGTGTTTTGATCGAAATAGCTGATCTAGAAGGCTGGCATTTTAATGACACTAAGTAAGTTATTACCTTTTCTTTTTTCTTTATTTTAACTCCTTGTTTGATATCAGTATAAGCATCATTTATTTGACAATGTCACTGGTGATTTTCGAATGACAATGACGTGTTTTTCTCCCTCCTAGGGATAAAGAAAAGAAAAGGTTTTTGATTTAATTATAAAATTATTAATAAAGTTTACTTTAGTGGTTTGTGATAAGAGGTTGATTGTGTAAGAGAAAGACACATCATTTCCTAATATACTTTACTTGAGATAAACTATATTGTTGCTGTATTGTTTTTTATGTTAAGTTTCTTTGGTCTTTTTATAAGGTATAAGGCAGATCTCTCTTCATGAGAAAATCTTTATCTTATTGGGTTAAATCCTAACCGTTCTAAAGTCTAAATTTTAGCATCGTATTTATTTATTTATAATTTTTGTTTTTTATCTTTAATATCTAATTATATACTTTACTGTGTAGTTTTACACTCTCAAGTATTAAAATGTACAACTAAACCTTAACACTTTAAATATAAAGTGAATAAAATGATTGATGAAGGGCTTTTTGGCCAAATCCTAATCGTAAACTAGTTATGATACCCATTTTGCATTTTAAAACATGAGAAAGATGCTCTTTTTTTTTATATATATAAAAATATACTTGGAAAATTTTTAGGATTTGGCCGTATGCATGAAAATAAAATATTTTTTTGTTTCTTTATTGTTTTTTTAGAAAAAGGAAATTGATTTAAAAAAAATTTAGATTTTTTTTAATTTTCAATTTTTTTTGAAATTTTTTTAGAGAAAACCGGGTATTTTAATACCGAATCTATATCTTACAGTGTAAATATACAACTTGATATTATGTAAAATTGGTAGAAAAACACGCGTGAAAATTACAAATATTTTGAAATGGCCCTTGGAATCGTTTGAAACTTTTTTTGTTTATTATTATTATTATTGTCGCACCCCAAAAAATCCAATCTAGGCGCGTGACATCGGCTGGCGATTTTTATCGTTGTTGCGTTTGCTTGCATTTGTTCGTGAGAGTCGCCACCTAGTAATTCATTGAGGGCTACTAGGAAACCTGATGTACTGGTCTTGTCAGAGATCTGCGGGTAAGAGACTGGTTGTGGTTAGGGAAGGTATTAGCACCCCTAACGCACCCTACCTGAGGTAAGCTGCTAATTTGATGTGTTAAAAGAAGTTTTAATAATTGTCTTTTCATCGGAAATTAGAAATATCACTTACGTATAAGTTAATAATTCTTAACCGTGATCCGATCAAATATTAAATTCTTGCAATTTTATCATCAAAATTACAAAATAAACCCTAAAACATCCTAAGGCTTCAGGAACAGTGCACGGGAATAGTGCTGGGAAGGCTTCTGGGGGAGAAAAACAGTGGCGGCCGTCTTCCCACGCGCCCCCATCACTGGCGGTGCGTGGGTTCACGCGCCGCCGCAAGAAAAACACTGCAACAGGGGGGGCTGGATCGACTTCTTCCCATCATCCTTTCGTCGCCGGCGGTGTGAAGTAAAGCCACCTGCAAAGTCAAGAACACGCAACAACAGTAGATTTTAATTTTTCTTGCTCCTTCCCGGATCTGTTCTCAGGTCTTCTTCTCCGCTTCGGATCGGCAAATGGGTCTGTTGTGTTCTTCTTCTCCTCTGCTTCAGGTGGCCGCCAGTGACTGGGAAGCTGCTGGTGGTTGTGGATCTGTGACCGTCGGGTCTATTCGGTGACCTTGTGACCGCTGCTGGGTCGTTACTGGTGTGCTGCGGCAGCACGACGTTGAGAGGCAGATCGGAGGAAGAGACGCTGGATACTCCTGGTGATGGAGTTGAGACGATGGCTGAGAGGGAAGGAATGACGCTGTGGGCGTCGCTGCGGCTGACGGAGGCAAGCTCGTCCGGTGTTGGAGGAAAAGTGAGCGGCGGCTCTGTGTGCAGGCCGAAAGGGAAGATGACACTGCGGTGTGGTGGAAGAGCTAGAGACCGTAGGGGGGGAAGAAGATAGGCCGGCTGTCAATTGGGAAAGGGACAGTGTATGGCTGAGGGAAGTGGCTGTTTGGCTATGGAGGAAAAAAAAATTCAAACCAGGGGGGAAGGGGGGCGGCAGGCTTGGTAGAGATAGGTTTAGGTTATTTTTTTTGTATGTGTTGAGGAAACTGTTGCTAGGTTTTTCAACTTGGTCCCTCAACTTCTTTCTTTTTTTGTAAATTTTGATTTTTCTTATTTTTTTGTATTTTTTGAAAAACGAGCAATATCAACGTCGACTCAAATGCGGAAACTCAATGATTTTAAAAATAACGCGTGAAAAGTCGAACGCGTTCGAAAGTCTTTTGAAAATTTAAATTCTTTTTTTTTTTTTAGACGACGTTGAAAATGCTAAAATGATGAAAATATATTAAAAAAACATATTTTTTTGAATTTTCATTGTTTTATTTTTGTATTTTTTGAAAATATATCAAAAACATGGGTCAAAAATTGGGTAGCAACAATTATTATTATTATATTGGGTTGGGCCCGACCCAACCAACAAGGTCGGACCCAGCCGGGTTAGGTTGGAGCAACTGGTAGCGAAACAGACTGCGCCTTCTTTTTTATTAAGCTAAACACGGCCTAGCCATTTGGGTTAGATCCAGCCCAAACTCACATGGTCACTTGCCTAGCCTAGTGACCATTGGGTAATTATCATGGCCATTGCATATAGAATGTAAGAGCCATGGGGGTTTTAAGAGGAGAAAAAGAAAGGAAAACTTGCCTCGTCGAAGAAGGAATGTTGCTGGTTGCATTTCTAATGTTACAAGAAAGACCGAGTAGTGGTTAGTGGTGGTGTTAGCAGCAAAGGTGCGGCGAAAGAAGAGGAATAAGAGGTGTCGGGGAGAAGAAAAATGGAAATTGGGAAATGACTGATTTTTTTTTTCCAGACTTTGGCTTCTGATTTCTCCTCCTCTAGGCCATGGAATCCATCTTTATTCTGTCTTTAATAGTGCTAAATTTTAGCTATTGATTCGACTTGGAAGGATCTCAACCGTTGGCTCAAGGGTGTTATCATGGCCTGGACGAGTTACTGTAAAAAGGGATGGTCGGGTTAGCCATTTTGAGGCGGTGCCACAACTATTGTGGCTTTAATAAACCAGAAAGGACTATATTGGGGTGTAGTTAGATGTCAAGTGATAGTTTGCGTGCAAGTTTTGTCAAATTTGGTGGAGAGATAAGACATAAAATGCCTTGAGAAAAAGGCCATTGAAGCAACTTTTTCTGACTTAAATGGAAAAGAAGATGAACAATCACAAAATGACATGTCGTTTGGTCCTTTTTTACTATTCAAAACGACACCGTTTTGGACATTTTAGGGTTTTGGCCAAAGTTTAATTTGCCCCTCTATCTTTTAATTTCTTTCAATTGCACTCCTAATTGACCATAAACTTCTGATTTTATGCAATGTTTTCCTTGTTGAACTTCATTGTCAATCTCGAATTTCAACTTTTTTTCACTTTAATCATTGGTCCTAGATTTATGCAATTTGACTCTCAATTGACCATTAAACTTTTAATTTTCTTCAATTTCTCCCTTGATTTCAATTAATTGAGTCCTCATAGTTTGATGCTTTTTTACAAAATGCTCATTGGTTGTGAATTTCTGCAATTTAACCCTTAATTCACATCAAAACTTTGATTTCTTACAATTTTACCAATGATTTAAACCAATTGACTTGGTAAAAAAATAAATTTAATCTCTTAAAATTTCAATCTTCTCAATCAAGCACAAATTGGGTCCCTATACTTAATTATTCACTAATTAAGCCCCTAATAAAATTAATTTAACTCATTTAAAGTATAATTAAGTCCTTGCACCTAATTAAATCCTTCAATTGGACTCAAATTAATTCTTAAATATAATTACACTTTAATTTGGCCCATAATTAAATCAAATTGGCCCATAATTAAATCATGTAACTTGACCTTAAATCTACCTTGTCTCTTTAGTTTTGGATAAAATGGGGTATAATTATGCTCCCAATTCCTTCCAAAATTACAACTTGATTTTTCTACATTTGAAATCCTCTTAGCTTGCTTTTGTCAAAATATTAGTCTTCTTGCTATTACTATTTTATTTTTATATTTTTATTTTGAAAAGAAAAAAGGTAAACAATTTAGGGAATAACCTAAAAATTATGACAGACAAAACATTGATGTTATTTTAAGCAATTTTTTCACGTACACTAAAATTTCACCAAGCATTCATACCGATTTTATTAATGTCACATGCTTCATTCAAATTTCATGTTAATCCAAATAAACCAAATACCGACATCAAAACAAACTCATAGATTAATATTAACGTTCACATAGCAATCACAACCTAGAAAATAAATTCATAATTCAACACAGTAAATCAAATTATTTTGAAACCAAACACAAATCAAACCAAATTAACAGTCCAAAAAAGTCCAAATATTATATAAAAAAAAACATTTAGTTCCAAAATTCATAATATTTTAGCAATGTGTCCAAGAATGGTTTGAGTTCATAAATCGACCTTTTAAGGCATTTAGTGTATACATGAATTACTGGCATTACTGTTGCCACGTGGATTCACGCGCCGCCACTACTGGAGGATGGCTGGCTTCTAGGTCTGAAACTCCTCTCTCTCCTCTTCACTCCAATGGAGGTGTTCCCTCAAGTTCTTCAATGAGGGAGATCTGGCCTCCCAAAGCTCTGGTCCCTCTTTTCCTTTCTTTCTCCCTAGGCAAGCGGTGAAGATCAACACTATTTCTTCTTTATTTCAAGACTAAAAGGTTGTTGGTGTGACTGGGTTTCTGCTTTAGTTAGTGGCAATGATGGGTTGTTGTGTTAATGACCACAATTGGAATAAAAAAATAGGGGAAAACACGATTATGGATGGTGGCTTTGTCATGGATATTGTGGTGGGTGAAGGTTATTGGATCTGTGGGTGTTGCCATATATAGGCCGGAGTGGAGAAGTTATAGTGGCTAGTGAGTATGGATCTACTTACATGAATGTCTATGTATGGTCTTTGTTGTATATTGAGTGAGAAGGGTAATCATGGCTGATGGTTTAGTGGTGGTGGTTTTTATGCTAGTATTTAGAGGTCGGTATGGGTTGAATGGTTTGCAAGGATTTGGTGGGAGGCTTTAGTTGGCGAGGAGGGAAGGTTGCTGGTTATGCAACCAAAACTAAAGCTTGTGGGCTATGGTGTGGAGGTAGGGGCATTGGTGATGGAAGGTGATTGGTGGGATAACCGATAATAGGGAAAGATGGTGGATTTGTTATGTGTTTTTTTTTTTTTTTTTTTTATGGTTTAGTTGTTTTTTTATTAAAGAAGATGGAGGGACGTAGCAAAAGGGAGGGGGCTGGTTTGGTTAGGCAATTAAGGTGAGGGTGGAGGATGGTTGAGGCTTTTTTGTGTAGGTGGTAACGAGTCTATGTAGAGGGAATAGATCTAGGGTTTTTTTTTATGGCTCCCCCATTCTTTTGTGTATATTAACACCTATTTATAGGTGAAATTTTTTTCCTTTTTCCCCAATTGTTTGGTCCAACATTTGTATTTTGATTTTTTTGAAAAAGAGCAATATTAACATTGACTCAATAAGAAAAATCAATGATTTTAAAAATAACACATTAAAAGCCCAATGTATTAAAAAGACATTTGAAATTTGAATCCTTTTAAGGCGATGTTGAAAATGTTGAAAATGATGCAAATATATCAAGAATATACTTTTTTGAGTTTTCATTGTTTTTTGCTATTTTTTTTTTCAAAAATACTTAAAAAATGGGTAGCAATAGTTCTCTCAAAGAAATTCAAGTTCACTAAGAAAGCAAAGGATCAAAATCCTTTCCCTCATTCAAATCAAATCAAGTAAGGGATCAAAATCATTTCCTTCATCAAATAAAATTAAGTTAAGATATCATATGATTAAAGCTTATGGACTCATGTTAATACTATTTATCTTCATTAAATCAAGCCAAATTTAAAATCTCACACTATTGAAGCTTGCTTGTTTGAATACTCTGTCTTCATCAAATAGAATCAAATTATGATCTCACATGGTTAAATATTTCAAGCTTATGTGGATATTCTCCATGTTCATCAAATAAAATTAAGTTAAAATCTCACACGGTTAAACCTTTTAGGTTTGTGTGAATATTCTTCATCTTTATTAAATAAAATCAAGTTAAAATCTCATACAGTTAAAGCTTTTAGGCTTGCGTAAGTATCTTTCCATCTAAGTAAGATTCATATATGACTATTAATCAATAGATTCGTGCACGTAAAAAGCATCTCAAAGGAGTTTTCACCTTTTATTTGTAATCAAATTCATTATTATAATTGTTTCACCATTAATTTAATGTATTTTAGTATATAGATTTTTGTGTGTACAAAACTTTGTAAAATACCTTTGAGTTTTATGTGATTGTTTCCACTTACTATGTTTATTTGTTATACATGTTCCCAGGAAAGAGTCTGAACTAGTCCAGGAAATTGTTGATTACATTATGAAGGAGCTAAAACCATTATCCTCAAGCAATTTTTGTAACTTGGTTGAAATTGATTCATGTATTAGAAAGGTTGATGATATTGAATATTTCATGTAACCAATTAGTTGGTTACACGTAGTACTAAATTTATTCCCTTAAAACATATTTATCATTAATAAAGGCTTTATTTATCTTTAATATTCAATTCTATTTGATTAATGAATCTAATGTTTGATTAATGAATCTAAAGTAAAAATAAAGCTTGTTGAACAAAAAAGTTTTGCATAAAAAAATATAAAGTTATTATTTTTATGAGATTTCTATTGCATTAAAACGTTATTCTTAAATATTCTTGATCAATGTTCTATTAAGATTGAATATTAATTAAAATTGTTGATACTAGTGCATATTATGTTCTTTTCTTTATGAAATGAAGCAACTGCTTTGATAAACTACGGTATGAGGATACCTTGAACTAATATGCAAGTGCTTGTCAGATAATATATTTATTGAATTGACTCTCATAGAATTCTATATGGAGAGATCACTTATTTTTATGAAAAGGCTCACATGAAATTTGTATAAGTGATCCTTAAACTTGAGATCATTAAGTTATCTTATATGAAGAGTGTTATGATTTGATTAACCACAAGTTATCATAATCAAGGATAAAAAATGGGTAGATATTATGTATAACATAAACTATAAGAAGGTATTTAAGTAATCAAGAAATGATTCATCACCCTAAATAAATTAGAAAAAAATGTTATATCTATTGTCAAATAGTATTGATTGTGAAAACTTTGACCGAGGTGAAATGAGATTTGAAAATAGTTTCAAATCTTATTTAAAGAATTAATAATTATAACATTGAGAACTAAAATAATTTAACAAAGCATACATACTTCATGATATAATTTTTAAAATATTTTATATTATATTATAAATAAATAAATAAATAAATAAATTTATGACAATAACTAAATATGAAAATATAAAAAGAAAATAATTTTAATAATTTACATTGATAAAAATTACTTGTATATAAAAAAAAATATTATATTATACATTCCAGATAACCTCTTAAACATGTCTTTGGGATACAATAAAAAAAACATAAAACTCAAAAAAACTAGTTTTTTTTTTTCGTTGAAAAATATTGTATTTAAATATAAAGTTTTAGTTTTTCCCTTTTCTAATCTTATTTTTCTAAAACATTAGAGTATCAAATAGTCCCTATAAGTTTTTAAAATGTCAAAACACTCCAATTTCGTAAAAAAACCTTTTGCAAAATCTCATGTATTTTTAACCAAACAAATCTAACAATTTTAATTAAAAAAATCAACCAAAACACAATTACTTCTTTAAATAATCATAGCCCATTAAATGTTAAACACTCAGCCCATTCAAATTTATCTTGTTAGCCCAATAGAATGCTTTATAATCTCAGACCAAGTGGTTTTACCTATGGATCTCCCCGCTCTGTTTCGTGCTGCTGCTCCTCCCAACATCCCCCCTCTTCTCTCCGCTCCATCCCCAAGGTACGAACTACACACTGTCTCTCTCTCTAGCAATTCTCCAAACAGATTGCGGGCTTGCTGATTTTTTTGTTTTTCTCTGCTTATTTTATATTACGTTGTTGATTCTTGTATTTTTTGCAGGAGTAATTACATTATTGAGAAAGACAATAATATTGCCATTGAAGGTAGGAATCTAAACTTCTCAATCAAAACAAGGAAAGGGGATTTAGTTCCCATTCTTAAGGACTGTTCTCTTAGCATTCCATCTGGCCAGCTTTGGATGCTTCTTGGACCTAATGGGTGTGGAAAATCTACTCTTTTGAAGGTAACTTCAACTTTTACTTCGTTCATTCAAAAAGGTTCAATTTTGGGTTTTAAGATGCTGAAGAAGGAAAGAGATGATGGGTTTTCTATATTGTGAATTAGACAGATTCTGGCTGGTCTTTTGAACCCAACTAGTGGAACCTTGTATCTGAAAAGGCCTAAGAGCTTTGTTTTTCAGAATCCAGACCATCAGGTTAGATTTTTCCTCCTTTAAACTTGTGTACATGCTGATTTTGTTCTTTTCTCTGAGCGCTTTAGAAGAGACGTTCTGTTATTTTACATGGAAGAACTTGTGTAATACCTGTCATTGATGTTTGCTTCAAATATATTTTTTTCCCTTTCATTTCTTGATTTCTGAGGTATTTAGACCATTTTATTTGGTGACAAAGCTGGATTAGCTCTGCAACATTGTTTCTATAGAAAATGATTATCTAATGATGCTCTATTACTGTTCTAGTCAATCCCATTTCTTACTACTTCATAGAGCCTCTAATTGTGTATCCTACCTCTTATTTCGACAATTGCCTTTTTTGTTATTAATCCACCAAGGGAAAACATTTTAAAAGTTTTTCTTTCTAAAAATAATTCCCCAAAAGATCCTGTGTGGAGGTTAACATTAGTTTCTTGTTTAGAGAAATATAAATGTTAAACTAGAGCTACTATCTGCCACTCATTTTTTGTTGATATGCTGGGTTACAATATGTCTGCAAGCCACAACACAAGGACCACATTGTTTATAATTTGCGCCAATCCTAGTTATATTTTTGTTTTAATTTTGACTGGTTTGGCATGCCTGCTCCCTTTATAATATGTGGTTTTGTTTCTCATGTTATGCGGCATATTTTTAGTGAAAATAAACTTTCTTTGTCACTATCTTGCCCTCCTTTTCTGGCTAGCAAGGAAGATAGAAGAAAAATAAATGCTAGAAGAAAATTTGAATATTCTTCTTCTGTTTGTCTCCATGAAAGATCATTGGAGGACAGAAATTTAGAAATGAACAGTCCTTGTCTCGTTCTCAAAATTTTCACCCATCCATAAAAATCTGCTGTCAAATTCTTCACGCATCCATAATAATCTATCTTAAATTTTGACATCTTTTGAGAAGGTTCATAAGCACCCTTTCTGACATATTTGCCAGGTTCTTTCTTTTGTACATCAAACGGAAGGAATGAGAAGAGATAAAGAGATATTCTCCCTATGGTCATTAATCAAAGGAGTTTTTCTTCTGCAGGATGCATAGCATCAAAACATTTATCGAGAAGTGACTAAAAAAATTCAATCTGGAAGTAGAATGAAATTTCTTCTCAAATTCGTTTACTCATTATAGCTCTTTTTCTAGTAATTTTATCAAGGGCACTTTTCCTATCAGCTTCTGTTAGTGTTGGTTCACTGCAAAGTACTGCAAGAATTCATTTTTATTGGTTTCCACTTTCCACTTAAAGATAACTCAGTTTAATATGAAAAGTTATGCAATTTCATGAGCTACATGATTTAATAGTGTCAAATATGCTTTACATTGCCATCTCTTGAATATCCTTCCATAAAAATGTAGTTACTTTATTGCTGGATTTTATATCATCTCTATGACCTGCTTTCCAGCAGACAATAACAAAACTTTGTGCCAATATTTGCATTTCTGATTTTGTTCTTTTACATATTTTTTTATTGTACCCTTGCAATTCTGCCTTTAAAGTTAATGTGTAACTACAAAATTATAAAAAATGAGATCTGGTACTTACAAAATTTGATAAAGGCAACATCCTTTTTAAGTGCAGGTTGTGATGCCTACAGTCGAAGCTGATGTATCATTTGGCCTTGGGAAGTTGAACCTGACTGAGGATGAAGTTAAGTGCACGGTGTCAAAAGCTTTGGATGCTGTGGGAATGTCTGCCTACATGCAAGTAGGGTCATGAACCATATAACTTTCAAGACATATCTTAACTTCATGTTTCTTGCATAATCACCTTCTTCTGCCCTCATCAGAGGCCAGTTCAAACTCTCAGCGGCGGTCAGAAACAAAGGGTTGCGATTGCTGGTGCTCTAGCTGAAGCATGTAAAGTGCTCTTATTGGATGAGCTAACAACATTCTTAGATGAAACTGATCAGGTATATTAGTTGCTGTGCAATTTAGCTGTTTCGACGATTGATGATGTCAGATTATAACAGAGATGAAGCAGTCAGGTAGGAATTGGCATTTAACATTGTAGATGTAGGTTCTTTCAGGGTAGGGTAGGTGAGGCAGTGTTGTCTATTAGCATCACCACCTCAAGGATTGGTGCAACAGAGAGTGTAGTGGACAATCTTGACAAATGTGAATGATGTTGTAGGTGAGGACCTTATTAGTACTAGTAGTAATGGAGGATTTGACTGAACATTTCCAGTGATGAGGACTGATGCGTTCTACTACTACTACTACTACTTAAATGGGGGGTGTCTTAGGAATATTTGGGGAGTACAACAACATAGCATGTGAGGTTTTAGAGTGAAGCTCTCAAGGAATCCAGAAGGATCCTTAAATGAGGTAATGAATGGCAGTGGTAAGATACTTCGTCATTCAGATCTTGCTAAGCCTCTAGCATGCCTGTGGTAAGATAGGTGTCATGCATCTAGAATTATCATCGCTACATTCTCAAGCTCCTTCAAGAAAAGTTAATGAATGTCACCTTGGGCCAACCTTATTAGACCTGCTTTGAGGTCACCAAGTCAAGTCTCTTTGTGCCAGGGTTGGGCAAGTGTTTGACTTGTTAGCTCAACCATAGGAATATTTCCTAATCTTTAGGCTAACAGGATGCTTAGGGAGACTTAATTTGGTGGGCTTAGAGAGGAACCTCTTAAAGTTGCTCGAGTTGACATGAACCTTTATTGAATGTGCTTGATAATGTAAGGACGCATGTTGCCTATCCTACCATTGACACACCTGGCTTGACCTCTACAGTCGGGTATCATCCTTACCACTATAAATAATCCGTCTAGTTTGTTCTGACTATTCCTTTACTTGAGAGCTCTCTCCAATCTCACACTTTCTCTCTCTACATTACCTTTTTTGGCTAATTATTCCTCTGTGCTGTTGTGCTCCACAAATTTTACTAGGAAACACCCCCTTAGGTTAGTAGTCAACATCTTTCCTAATCATTGGGTATATTTAGTCGCTTCACCTATTTCTAGTACCAAGTTCTCACCTGCTACAACATTCTCATCTGTTAAGACTTCCTGCTTCTCTTCTTACACCTCTCTCAACTGCACCAATTTCCTAATGCAGCATTACAAGATACTTCACCAGCTCTACTTTGAAAGAACCTGCTTCTACAAACCGCTATATATCTATGTGCGATGTTTAAGCCTAGTTGCTGAAAGCTTGATGCCATGGGCACGCTATTAGCTTGACATCAAATATTTTGCTTTCGCTTCTTCAAGTACATGACTTGTCTGGAGAGATGCATATAAAAAAAAAAACAGCTAAATCACCTTAATGCTGGAACTTCATTTATGTTCGGCAGCAAGCTCTGATTTTTTTTATTTTTCATTTTTTATTTTTTTTGTGAAAATTATTATACATTTTAAACAAGAAATAGTGCTTATTGAAACATTGATTTCTAGGTTGGTGTGATCAAAGCCGTTAAGAACTCCTTGAATGCATCTGATGATGTTACGGCTCTATGGGTGACCCATCGATTGGAAGAACTTGAATATGCAGACGGTGCTTTATACATGGAAAATGGGAAGGTTGTCAAGCAGGGTGATGGATCAAGCATAATGAATTTCATCGAAGCCAGACAATCCTCTTACATCAACCGAATTAATTCTTGAGGATATTCTTTTAAATTCCTTTCTTTGGTTCCTAACAATTCTCATGTTTATGATCTCAGATCCTAGTTATCTACAAATATACCGATTCCCCCAGTTCTCTTGTCCTGTTTTTTTTATGGAACACCAGGCATGGTAATAAGCAATCCTGAAACATGTTCCAACCATCAATCTCGCATGCCTACGTTCATTCCCTTGTAAGAGTCGTTGAGGCGTGATTGGAGATAACCCTATTGCATTGTTGTTTGTCTCGCTGGACTGCCATAGGAACTGGTTGCCCCTCGGCTTTAGTGTTTCAGAATGCACTGAACTGCAGTAGAGTCCTTGAAACATTAAATTATAACATTAAATACAACGTTTAACAGAGAGATGTCCACTTAGTCAGGCAATGCCTCCACCAGTGGCGAAGATTATTCCTGCACCATAGCCAAATTCCTTGAAATTTTGTTCTGTGCAGTCCAAATCATCTGAATAAGCTAAAAGCCAAGCACATTTTGATACTTTCTTGATTCACTAACCTGATATGTTTTCAATGATTCCCAATTGAGCTAGTGGATCTTGGGTGCGTCGGCAAAACAGAAGCACTGAACCCATTCACGTAACAGTGATGGCCGCCAAGAGTGAAGAGTCCTACAGTAGTCTTGGACATCGGCCCGTCCACTGCAAAGTTGAAGATGGAAATGTATCTAACTGAAGTAGTTGGTTGAGCTACCACAAGCAGGACATCATTGAATAATTTTTTTCTTTCCCTGCCACCATGGCTAGTGGATCTTCCCTTCTCTTTCTTACTGAGTCAGAGGCTGAGCAACTTGGTTGGCAAACACTTCACATGCAGTGATTTGGTAGGAACCTGGCTCGCCAAAAATCATCAACAAAGGTCTACAATTGCATGAATTACAAGAGCGGGCATCCTCCAAAGTTGACTTTCAAAGTTTCTTTCTTTGAATTCTCAATACTTGGTATGAAAGACTGGTCAAAGCCTCAAAAGCCCTTTTTTTTTTAAAAAAACATAGTTAAAACCATACAAACCAACTTGCAATTTTAAAATGTTTTATTGTTCTGTAGGAGTTGTTTTTTTAAAATAATTTATATTTTAAAATATATTAAAATAATATTTTTTATTTTTTAAAAAATTATTTTTAATATTAATACATTCAAAAAATTTTAAAAAATAATTATAATAATAGTTTTTAGCAAACAGATTACAACATAATTACAAACAGCCTCTTGACAGTCGGATAAACAACAATTTCATTATCCAAATAGACTAGAAGAATACTTGCATTAAGGATCCCCTTGTGGCCATTGATCGAGCATCCATGTCTGAAATTAAAACATAGCCATGATTAAAAATAGTAAATTTGCAACGTTACTTACCAGATGAAACCATTTCATCAGAAGTGTCTACCTCATTAGAAAAAAAAAAAAAAAAAAAAACCAGTTATTCAATAGGTAAGTTTTCTAGATCATAGTACTATAATTCTTCCATATTTTTCCCTACCAAAATTATCTTGTGTTACAAATTATTGCTTTAGAACCCTTTATTACCTGCATCTTTCTCTCCTAATTCCCCTTATCTATTTTCCTTTTTAATTTCCAAAATTCTCACTTTCATGACATTTGACCAAGAAACCACTAAAAAAATATCCATCTTGAAATCTAATGTATTAAAAGGAGCTTTCTTTTTTGAGTTTACTCTCATCCATCTCTGAACAACTCTTATATGCATATTCAGCTTTCCAAATTCTTTCTGAAGTTTGAAGAACCCAACTTGGGTTTCCTCGCTTTTTCTAGTTCTAATCTCTACAGGGTTCAAATTTGCTTCTCAATTTCACAAATTCTCCTTCTTTTGGACAAGACCTCTTGCTTAATTGATATTTCTCATAAAGGGCTTTAATTGGTGTCTTCTAATTTAAAAGTTTGGCCTTTTCTGGGTTTTATGGAGCTGCCAAACTTTTAGCTTTAATGGGTACAAGGTGATCCCTCCATTTTCCCTTCTTCTTTGGTTTACTTTTGCTGTTTGTTCTGATTGCTCTCTATTGGATATGAAATGGGAACTATTTTGTTGATGGTTGTTTTAATTTGTAAAAAGAGTTAGTTTCTTTATATATTTTTATGTATTTGACAATGGTACTTGAAGTTATAGTTTTTGCTTTTAAGTTACAGTTTGGTTGCCCAGAAACCTATGGGAAATGAAAGATGTTAGAATCTATTGATGGGTACACCTATATTGGCTCTCAATGATCTCGAATTGAAAGCAGAAGTGTCAACTTGGCTTCTTCTTCTTTTTACATGTATCCTTGATCCTGTTGTACATTAGCTGATCATGCCGTTCTTTTAAGGGTTATGCTGTTAATGTTGATAGTGATACGTGCATGCAGCAGAAACTCAAATGCTTCAAAGCTTTTTGTTGCGAGGCCTTTTCCTTACAAAGTGGGAATAAAATGCAGTTTTGAAGTTGGTCACTTGATTTTATTTGTTAGCCTTGTATAGACTGGTGCGTTGTGCACAACGGAGACAATTCATATCCTTTAGCTTTCCCCTTTTTTGAGGACTAGAAATTACATTTTAGCTAAAGGAATGGGAGGGCTAGTTGGTCTTTGTTATATTTTTTTATTCCTTCTAAATGCTCTTGAGTAGTTGAGCCTGATAGTATAAAGAACTGAACTTTCCACGCTAGAATTTTTGAAATTCTCAATAGACAATGCTAATATAGTTACTTAATGATTGTTGTTGAGATGATATGTTTCGTTCCCTTTTTACTATGCATATCATGTACTATTCATTTTGTAATCTATGGTTTCCAACTTTTTTTTCATTGGATGAACCTATGGTTTCCAACTTCGGGGAAATGGAAGTAATGTTGTGTTCTATATTGAAGGTCTATTTCTTTGGATTCTCCCGATTCTCTTTATGAAAGGAATCTCATAGATGATTCAGATAAGGTTAACCGAAATGAGGAAAGAATCCTGAAACTTCACGAGTCAAACGGGGTGGTGGAACAGACCTCGAGTCCATTAAAAAGAGAAGTAATTAACAGGTATGCTTCCATCATTATTTTAGTTTATCTGCTCAATTTATTGCTTGATATTGCATGTCAGTGATCAGTCGAGATTGTGTACTTTGGACAATGAGAGCTCAAGCTACTTTTCTTCCTCAATCATTCCTCTCTTTCTCCTTCTGTGTATGTATTTTTTGTTAGCCAGACATCATTGAGTGGACTGGGTTTAATTAAATCTGTTAGAAAATCAGGAAAAGATGTTCTTGAATTGTTGAGTACATAGATGCAGACTGAACACATAGTTCAGTACTAGAGGGTGCCTTTGCTGAGAGTGCACTCTGAAGCTTGAAGTTTTTTCAAATAATTATTCAAAATGTGCTTTGAATGCATGACACATGGTTATCAGCATTTTTTTTATCCCTACCTTTCATTGGGGTGGGGTTTTCTTTTCCTTTTTTCTCTCTCTCCCTTTTCAGTGTTGTGAGGCAAGGAACTGAAAACATTGTCAATACTGACATGGAAACTCTGGGTGTTGGGTGTGTTCCTGGAGCTTTATAAATAATGATGACGCCCTCATGATTAGATGAAAATCAATTGTAAGAAACTTAGAGTGAAAGTTTTTTAGTGAAGGTTCTAATTTGCGCACTACAATGGAAATGGAGTAGGTCTGCCAGACATTAGTGAAATGTTCTCAATAAATCGTTATAGTTGTCAATAATGATAATGTTTAACAATTCTTGCTGTATCATTTGGACTGAGGCTTATAAATAGCAGGAGAGGTTTAGGGTGCATTCTCGTTAGCCATTATGTGATAGTGGAGCCTTTATGACACTGCATATCTTGAACTGAGGTCCTCTTAATATTTGAAATGAGAAAAGAATATGACAGTTGCACTGAAACATAGTTCATTGATGATATTGTGAATGCTCAAATGCCATAAATTTGTCCATGTCTGCTTTTTTCAGAGTCCTTTTGACTTTCTGTGGTGTGAGAGTTTTTTAGGATCCCTTATCTTTCATACTTGAACTGGCTTTTACTTCTTTCTTTTCCTTTCCTTCTACTCCCTCATCTCTGTTTAGTTGATATGCAACCAACAATGCTATATCAGAGTTGCAGTAGTTGTTCAATACCTTATCTTCTTTTATTTTCATACAGGCTATCTTATTCTTTTTCAATGAAATCTCATGAGAATGATGAAATTGACTTGGAAGGCGGCAAGTTGGTAAAAGATAAAGATAAGCCAACACGTAGTAAAGGTGTAATTAGAATACAGAATCAGGCCTTATTTTCTGGCATTGCTTATTGCATTTCCTCCTGCAGCATGATACTGGTTAACAAATATGTGCTTTCCAGTTATGATTTTAATGCTGGGATTTCATTGATGCTTTACCAGGTAATTTTTCATACTCGTGTATTATTCAACTTGTCATTTTTTGTTTCTGAAACTGATTTTTTGGGTTTTTACCTGCTCACATTCAACTCAAGGAATCGAAAACAGACTCCAATATCTATAAGTTCTAAAAGCTCATGAAACTTTGTTTTCTCTGCTGCAGAATTTCATCTCAGTTATTATTGTGTCAGTGTTGAGATTTCTGGGTGTAATATCAACAGAACCACTAACTTGGAGATTGATTAAGGTCTGGTTGCCTGTAAACTTTATATTTGTCGGGATGCTTATCACAAGCATGTTTAGGTATGACATCTTTTCTGCTTTATGATCTTTCTGTATAGCCATTTTGTGCATTCATTTTAATAAAAAGAATGTTTGGACATTTGGATTTCTAAATGGTATTTGGACTTTTTTTTGTCTGGATGACTCACCAGCTTATGTCATATATGCTATCAGCATCCTATCACACTTGAAATGTATATATATATATATATATATATATATATAGCAAGACTTGAAGTACGATTTACCTAGAACTAGATTCAGTATCGAGCTAAGTGATACAAACTGATTATTTTGCATAAAACTAGAGAGAATCTTCATTTTTATAAATTGACCTTTTGGTTTGCTGTCTTATATTTCTTATACCCTGCAGTTTGTAAACTGACAGGCCATTCTTTCAAGGTTTTGCATGTTACAACACTCAACATGACTAGGAAACCTTTCTATTTTGAGTGGATGAATGTAATATTTTTGTTATGCAAATCTCCAAGAAGAAAGTACTGAAGTAAAACATGTTACTCTGAAGAACATGAAGAGTAAAGAGGCTCTCATTTATGTTCTCGCATTTGTTAACTTGAATGAAGAAAGAAACATACGCCGGTCCCCATGGATATCATATGCTTAAAACTCCAGCGGTATCTTTCAAACTTTAGGCTGAGATTTTCACATGGGTTTGTTCAGGAATACCAAACTACAGCTTGTCTTCTTCTTCTTCTTCTTTTTTTCTCATAACAAATACCCATTCTCATTGACTATTGGAGATTAATTAACATATTTTGCTGAAGTCCTATTAGTTTAGAAGCTGAACTTTTTCCAAGATGACTTCTGTTTCTAGAATCTGGAATTCCTGAAGTGCTATCTTATTCTGAATTTGAAATTAGTGTTTCCTTGTGTTGCTTGCTCATTACTAAATATGATATATAGGTGAGAGGATGCCTAATCATTTTCTATTTGCATTTAGTCACAGATGGAAACAACACAAGAAAGAAATACGAAAAGCAAGCACAAGAACACAAAATTATGTTGAAAAAACGATCACTCAGAAACCTAATTCAAAATTTTATTGTTGAATATTTTATATGTAGTCTACCTCTCTAAGAGAATTACAACTCTTTAAATAAACCTAAAATCTAATCTAAACAAATTAGGAAACCTGAAAATAAAGGAAAAGCAATAAAAATCTTAAACAAAGCTGGAAAAATAATAAAAGAAATCTAAATTAAATAGGAAAAAGAACTCAAAATCAACATAGCAAATCCTAAACAATAACTTCTGGACCTTATTATTTGAAGGCCTTTCCAACCTTTGATGTATGAAATTTCAACTATATAGAAAACAAGGTTTCTAGAATATCCAAGTAAAATTTCAGCCCGATCCAACTATCATATCGAAAGTTATGTCCATTAACATAAGGTTGCATGTGAGGAAAAAATCTCCTTAATCACATTTCATCTTCAGTAAAGTGTCTGACTTCTTGAATGGCACTTGTTATAACCTGGATACAAACTTGCAGTCACATACATGTGATGCAACCTTCTAGAAACCTAGAAGTCATAGTTTTGCATAGTTATTTACATTCCCAATTATGAGATCTCAATTTTTGGTTTGCTTGTGTTTGGATGTTGAATTATAAATTAGGGGCTATGTTTATATTACTGATTACATTGATTCCTGCTATTCTGTGCTTTCTGCAGTTTGAAATACATCAATGTTGCCATGGTCACAGTCCTGAAGAATGTTACTAATGTCATAACTGCTCTTGGTGAAATGTATCTATTCCAAAAGGACCATGACAGTAGAGTATGGGCTGCTCTGTTTTTAATGGTATGTTTTTTTTTGTTACAAAGATGGTTTTCGGATTTAGTTGGTTTAAGAATTAGTACTTTACCTAGAATGATACAGTTAGCTTGGTAGTTGATCTCATCAATAGCATCTCCCTGTATTATTCTCCTATCTATTCTATCTATTCTTGTATACCAGCCATATGGGTACAAGCTATGCCATTTGGACTGATGGTGGAATGCTTACTTAAAAAGATTTAAAATATTGAGTCCAACAAAAGAATATCTGGAATATATATGTATAGAGAGAGACTTTGAATGCATTGTGTATGTGTGTGTGTATTTTTATTTGGGGATGCGTGGATAAAATTGTGAATACGATAAGAGGGGGAAATGAATGGATGTTTTAACTCTGGCATTGAGGATATGTGACTCGTTGAATTATTTGGGTCAAATTATATTTAGTAATGAAAATTTTAATGCATTGACATAGAATGAAGGGGGTATATTTTTTCATGTTATGCATGTAATCGTTCTTGTTTTTCTCCAACTTGGCCCTTTTCACTTGGTCTCATTTTTTCTGTTTTCCTTGTGCAGATTATATCAGCCATTTCTGGAGGAATTACTGATCTCTCTTTCCATGCTGTTGGCTATGCATGGCAGATCCTTAACTGTTTCCTAACAGCATCTTATTCGGTAAAGTACATAACTTAGAGGTTTTGCTTTCTGTACTTTGGTTTCCCTTCATTTTTTAGCTTAATTTGTTAAAATATTATATCATTTTGTTATATATTATCAGGATTTAAATACTCATATTTCATTTTACACACTTATTTCATATTGATGCGTAGAATAAAGTTGGTTTATGCATTTGATACGCTTATCCTTTATCAGCTGTCTCAGTTAACATGCCATGTTTCATTTTAATTCTAAACTGCAGCTGATAGATTTTCTGTTTCTTTGATTTTGTTGCCACAGCTGACTCTACGCAGGGTTATGGATACAGCCAAGCAAGTCACAAAATCTGGAAACTTGAATGAGTTTTCAATGGTTATGCTAAATAATACCCTTTCTTTGCCACTGGGGCTTATTCTTATTTTTGTTTTCAATGAAGTGGACTATCTCTCCAGAACGTGAGTTTCTCTTATCCGTTTCCATTTCACATACTTTACTGCTGGTTTTATGCTTGTGAAAGTGTACTTTATATTCTGACAATGAATATGAGTGTTTTGGTCTGTCCATGATCGGGATGTTCATAGGGCCTAATTAGCCATTTCAGCTTTGAATCATCATTTGACCACCTTCTTCCCTGTGTACCTAGAACTCATACTTGTTGCTAAATTTATTGTTTTTTATTTTGTTTTTGCCCTCTTCTGGTCTTCTCAAATTTTCTAGATTAGATTTCTTTCTGAGAACTTGCATTTAACTTCTTGTCAACTTGAAGAATACATGTATCATTTTTCTTTAATTATCTTCGATATTGAATAAAGAGAGAAAAAATTTGGTCTCAAACTTGGTTAAATTGATTTATTTTTTCAGTTGAATTTGTGTATTCTTTTAATGGATTATTAAAAGTTTCTAATTAAATGTCATAATCCTTTCGCAGACCACTTTTGAGGTTACCTACCTTTTGGTTGGTTGTGACGTTAAGTGGTTTTTTGGGTCTGGCAATTAGCTTCACTTCTATGTGGTTTCTTCATCAAACAGGGGCTACCACATATAGGTAAGGATTAAAAAATAAACAATAGTCAATTACAGAAAGATGTAGTAGAGGCACTTCTAATCCATGATTCTTAATCTGCAGTCTTGTGGGTTCACTGAACAAGATTCCTCTGTCTGTCGCCGGCATCCTCCTGTTTCACGTGCCCACCAGTTTGCAAAACTCAGCAAGCATTTTATTCGGTAACATTTCTTCGTTTAGCCTGCTTAAGAGTAAGAAATGCATAAGCACTATAGCATGCACGCGCAACACACCTGTAGAAGGTGTACATCTGCAGGCACTCTTGAACATCTTGGAGCTAACAAAAATAATTACTTTTGTAGGTCTTCTGGCAGGAGTGATTTTTGCTAGAGCCAAAATGCGAGAGAGATCTTAGAGCTGACTTTCCCGACTTGTTGTATTTGTTGTAAACATGATTGAGACCTGCAATCGAGTGAATTGCATCTGACCAGTTGCATACACCATAGACCTGGGAATGGGTTGCGCAGCTCCCTTGATGAGGAAAACATGGCAGCACATCTTTTTCTTTCTGGTGTGCTGTTTCATGTTGAACTTCCATTTTGACCAGGATCACAGGATTTTGTTGCGATGCATTGAGCATCTGGTTCTCTTGTATTGCAGAAACCATCATGTATAATTTATAGGGCCTCGTTTTGTCCCTGTATTTGCTTTGTTGTTCTTATAGATTCTTTTATTGGATATGAAATGGCATGGTATATTTTCCAGGTTTTTTTCTTGTTCTTTTTAAATTCAAGTTTCATATAAAATTTGGAAAATATATTTGTGAAGAATGTCACTGATGTACATTTTACCCATCTAGCAATTACTCAACCACTGAAAAAAATTTAACAAAAGCCTTGTATCAACATGATGCTCTTAAAAGCCTTGTATCAAAACAAGTAAAGAGCCTTGTATCACATTCATGATTCACAGGATAATTATCGTTGATCAGCAAAATAATTATGTAAGAAAACAACGTACAATAAAGTGATATAATTAAGCATGGCCTCACAGTGTTCAAGGAGATATATGGCAGAATAATAAATGTGTTAATATATCCATGCGTGTGTCAAGGTCCAATTTCTGGTGTGATTATTGGGGTGTGCTAAGAAGCAGACAAAAAAGAATTAATAATAAAACTTTAGTGATAGAATTAAAAATAATGGCAACTTTTAGGTAGTAATAATGGCTAAATTATTGTGAAGATGCATACATTTCTTTACTCCCCAACTCCATTTTTTTATTGTGTTTGTGACACACCAACCCTAGGTCTTTTTTCTTAATTTTCAATGCTATCATTTTTTGTTGACCTTGTCGTGGCTATATATTCTTTAACACAAATGAATATCCCCCGTATCTTGATTTATCTCTTTGGGATGCCCTCCACTATATTATTCTTGATTTCCATTTATATAATCACCCTTTCATTGTCCATGAACGCATTTTCAAGGGACAACAAGCAAGGTGGAGAGGCATGTTCAAGATTTTCAAATCATATTTAAGTTTGAAATGTTGCTGTTGATAGATTAGTTTTCAGTGTAAATTAAAGATCATTTAGTGATATCCTTTGGGCATGGCCTGAGGCTGTCTTCTCCTCGTACCATTGAGCAGCATGTACACAGATTGAGAGCTGTTTAAAACAGGGTATGTCACTGAACCAGGCCTGAAAATCTCAGCAGCTAAGACCCAATTATGCCTTCAAGTTTTTCATTTAAGTTTTTCCTTTATATATTTATGAAAAGCCCTAAGCACGCCTGTGTATAAAATGATGAATACCGTTCTACTTGAAAATAATAAACCCGTGGAGTACTGATGTAACCATGCATGTGATGGGAATCTTAATCCCTTTATTATTATTATTTATATTGGTATTGTGTTAGCTTTTATATACTTCAACTAATCTCATATGTTCTGAAGTTAATGATCATGTTAGCCTCTAGTGACCTTGAGATTTGTAAGATTAGAATTGATGGTTTTTTAAAAGTAAATTTATAACCTGATCAGTTGAGTTATATCTTTTAAAATTGATGAAAATCGTAATCTTAATAAAGCTTGAAAGTGCTTCAAAGGAGGATCACCAAATCTTGATGAGTTGAAATTTGAAGTTGCTAGGAGCAAATAGCTGTTAGAACACCTAAAGCATGCTGTATAGCTTGTAAATATATGATTTGAAGGAATTTGTATCCCTTATAAGCCTTGATAATCACTTGGATGCAAATCTTACATGATTTTGTGTGGTAGAATTCTGCCAAAAAGAATGAGGTCAGCCGCCATTACAGAGTAGATAAGACACCGGATTATGAACAATCTTTTCTTTTGAACTAAACTTCCACCCATTATGAGAAAAAGTTGATGTTAATGTGCATCTAAATATATATTATTATTCACCATGATAATATAATTACTATTTTATCCTTTAAATAAAAAATTGATAAACTTGTTATTGGGGTAAAATATGTTTGCCCTTATAGTTCATTATAATTAATTACTATGATCAAAGATAATTCAGTATTTTTACTTCTTTTCTATGTACATAAACCATTGGTGTGATGGGTACTTGTATAGATGGGTTACGTAGCTGAAGGATGGTTTATGGGGAGGCTGTACGCTTTATTTTATAAATAAATAAAAGGTATGTGTCTCCTTTGAAATTTTCTTCTTATTTTATATTTTGATTTTTCGTAAACAATATGTAGACTATTTATATTCAAACACATGAGAGATAGAGAAAGAGAGGCTGTGCGTGATGTTTTGACAATGGAGAAAGGATCTAGTGCTGGCAATCTCTCTCTCTCTCTCTCTCTCTCTCTCTGTGTGTGTGTGTGTGTGTGTGTGTGTGTGTGTGTGTGTGTGTGTGTGTGTGTGTGTGTGTGTGTGTGTGTGTGTGTGTGTGTGTGTGTGTGTGTGTGTGTGTGTGAGTGTGTGTCAGAGAGACAGAGAGAGAGGGTGGAAAATGGCGTGATGAGTTGTAATTGTAACCATGTACATAACCCGCAAGACGATAAATATTAAAAGCAGAGGCCTTATTTTGTCCTTTTAAGTTAATAGTTTCCTCCCTTTTGTCTTTCTCGAAGACTTCTTTTAGCTTTTTATATTTTGAGTTTTATAAATACAATATGTAATTAAAACTCCGTGTTTACTATAGATATGGGTGTGTTTTTAATTGTGTTTTTTATTTAAAAGTATGATAATAATTATTTTTTATTTAAAAATATATATTTTTTATTTAAAAAAATTATTTTTAATATCAATATACTAAAGTAATATAAATATATAAAAATACTTTTGAAATATAAATACAATCAGGTTTTAAAAATAAAAATATCAAAATACTTTTGATTCCATGAATTTCTCATTTATCTCTCAATGACGGAACTTTACTTATTTTGTTTTTTGAGGATCGATGAATTAAATAATATTTTTATTTTAATTTTTGCCTCTTTTTCTCCCGCTGAATTAATTGTTTCCTTGCCATAATATTTCTCTTTTTACTAGTATCGTTGATACAAGTCTGATCCTAGATATAAAAATATATAAAATAATCTTTTTAATAATAAAAAATAATATTATCGTGAATATAAGACATAAAAAAATTAATCAAATTTGCCTGATGCAGAGGCAATCTCACAACATCAAATAATAAAAACTAACTCGAACATTTCTTCCATCTTCCAAAGTTAACCATTTGTCTATCTTGTAATAGTTGTTGCAGCTTTCTTGATGTGGATCTTGTAGAAGGGAAGAAAGATGAGGGTATTTTTGAAAAATAACTTTGAATATTAATCAGAATTGGATTTGCTTTTGAAAAATAACTGTTTCGAGCCCTTGCTCTGATCATCTTGACTCGAGAATGCACATGATTGTGCGATCTAAAAGCAACAGGGACTCCATCATGATGTGCAATTATTGTTCATCTCTTATGCTCTGGGGCATCGCAACTTCCTTCATATCATGCATGCCCTGCCTGCCTCCACCAGTACGCGTGACCCCAACTGGGGAAATTGCTTCCTTCCATGATTTTGAGGTCAAGACTCATGATCATATCATCAACTCGTGCTCATAATTATTGAAGCCAGACCGATGAGACCGATGAGATGCATCAATCTAGGACCCAATTAATTTGATGGCCAGACCAATTCGAATAAGATAAAAAACTAGATTAAGTAAAACCTGGTAAAATCTGGTAAATATATATTTTTTTTAAATGTGGTTTTTTCTCGAACTAGAAATTATTTTTTTAATATTTTTTTAATTGGTTACTAACCCTCTTCAAAATTCATTATATAAATACTAGAAAAATATTTTATTTTTTCAATGTAAGATTTGAAGCCTTTTAATAGATATACTCTATGTTCACAAAAAAAATAAATTATGTTTTTTTAATGTGGAATAAAAAATCTTTTTGGTTTAAATACTTCAACTTAGTTATGATTTGAAACCCTTTTTTTTTCACAAAAAAAAAATTATATTTTTTTAATGTAATTTGGGATCCGATTTCTTAATTGGTTCAATCTTCAAGTTGGATTTGATAACTATACTAATGGTGGATTCATGATTGGTCTTGGTATCATCCTACATGTATTGATTTAGTGCTAGGTTGATATTGCGATAGTCAGGCGCTGAAGGAAGGGGGATAAGCAGGGGCCGGTCCCCCCCTAAAAAGATATATATATATATATATATATATATATATATATATATATATATATATATATATATATATCAAAAGAAAAGGTAAGAATCCATATTAAATCACAAGAAGAACCACTTATTATTGTTAAAAACCTCTAATTAAATAATAATTCAAGAGTGGTTATTTAGAGTTTTTTAAAACCAACAAGCCTGCACTTACCGGCTACTGCTTCTACAAGATATATATATATATATATATATATATATTTTATTGGTAATTAAGTGTGCAGAAGGTTTTTTATTCTAAAAAGGTGAGTTTTATTACAATAATTAAGTGTGATTTTTCAATTTAATTTTCTTTGAATTATTTTACGCAGCCCTAATATAAATCCTGTAAATATAAAATCATTATTTTGCACAATAAATCCTGCAACCGGTCAAAAATTAAAATATAAATATAAATCACAAGTAAAATTTTTAACGAAAAGATTGAAGCAGAGCCACCAATTAATTTATTTTTCATCAAACAAAATAAGGTAACTTAAATTTAAAATCTATTTTTGTTTTGTTTTGAGATGTTTGTTAATAATTTAATGAGGTTTTTTATATATATAATTCTATCATTTTTGCTTAATTTTTTTCCTCAGATCTGCTAGTTTTACCAATTGTTTTTTGAATTCTTGTTATAGTGTTTTTTTTTCTTCTAATTAATTAGATATATTTTATTGGTTTATTTTGATTACTCTTGGATTTTTTTAATGTTTTGTTTTTAACAGAGCTACCAAAATTATCAATTTTTTCTCGCGATATATGTTTTGATTTTAGGTTGATCCGTGAACAAAATCAGAAGAATTTGATTTTTTTTTTTTTGAAAAAAAAAATATTGATAACTTGCAGCCTAATGAACCAACTCTAATGTGTAATGTTAAAGTTATGGTTGAGCAACTCCAATGCGTTTCAGTTTACAAAGAACCCGCGTTGATTAGTGAGAATCATTCTTTATTATTTTTTGCTTTATTTTAAAGTTTATCGAACATAAATAACGCTTCGCTTTAACTAATATTTCTTATATACTTTGTATGTTTATATTTGATAGGTATAAAGACCAATGACATTAAAGTGATGAATATATTATGAAGATGAAATTAACTTCGTTGCTTTGACTTAATTTGATATTGTTTCGAACCTTTTACTTTATACAAAAGTTATTATATGTTTGTAGTAAGTTATTTGAAATAAAACTAAATTATACAGGGTTTTTTTACAACTCATAGATAATAAATTAAAATAAATATTATATTTTATTATATTAATTTTGGCCCCTCCTAACAAATGATCCTAGCTCCACCCCTGCGATAGTAATTGTTTTTTGTTTTAAAATATATCTAAATAATTTTTTTTATTTTTTTAAATATATTTTTAATATTAAAACATCAAAACAATCTAAAATAATAATTTTAAAATACACAAACCATCCCCACAGGAGCATAGAATGAAACCAGTGGGACATAATGATAATGTTTGGTCCGGGTCCACAACACTTTTGCCCAAACATGGTCTGAGAGTTCATTCAAGTCATAACAATGTGTTGGGCATTTAATGTCAAGTGCCGATATTAGTTTGGACAAAGAGAGTTTCTGGCGGTGACAGAGCATTTAGAATTCACGACAGTGGATCATCATGGGGTGCGTCAATGGTTTTGCCAGAATGTTTTTGAGCATGATCATTTAGGGATCCTTGTTTATAATATATGATGGAGCTAAAATGTCAAGATACCAATTATAAACCAATTTATAATAATAATTCATAGTAATGTGTGTATAAATTAAACCCATGTAATTAACACAAACATAATGTTTAAATAGACTATGAATTAGTTGTAAAATCGTGATTATGCAGGTGTAATTTCTACGTAAAACGTTTTGTTCGAGTTAATATATGTTAGAAAATCATATAACTTTGTTTGATGTAAATAGCAGGGTTTTTTTCAACAAAGATTTGAATGTTTTTTTGCAATCAAGTCAATTGGGATTTTTTTTTTCAAAAATATATTTTATATATGGTTTAGAGAGTATTTGGTATCTTGAATTCATCTTTTATAATTTTTTATCTTAACACTATTATAGGTTCTTGTATTATACCAACTCTAATAATATTAATAAATATAGTTTATTGGAGGTTTGCTCTCTTTCTGGTCTCAGATTCGAACCCTATAATTGCTCATATGATGACCAATAAAAACTTACATGGTCATTAACTTTAGGATTTATAGGATTAGTTGAAATATGCGCAAATTCACCTGGATACCCATGTTAATAATAATAATAATAATAATATAGTCTATTGTTGTTTTTATATATTTTATAGACTAATTTTCTTTATTTAATGTCAAATAGATTCAAGTAATATATTTTTATAACAATATAATATATATCCATATATATATATATATATTTATAATTTTGTAGTATTAACAACAAAATAGATTCAGCTCAATCCAATGATTGCAAGATGATCACTCTTTATAAAAATAGTCATGTTTTCAAAAATAATTAAAACAAAAACAATCAATGTTTATCCCCACAACTTTCTCAGAAATCAAGAAAATCATAAATAAAAATAAAATAAACACACCTAGCAACCCCTATACATCCCCTACTAATCGATCAATCCATCATGAAATCAAAATTTATAGCTTTGAAATCAACAAGAAATAAAGTTAATTGGCTTGAGAAAGTTTTTAACTGAAATTCCATTAGAAAAAAAATTAATATCTTTTATATTTATGTATTGTAATTGCCAAGTAGCAATAGTCATTACTAAAAATAAATCTTCTAATGATAAAAAATTGATATATTCAATTAAAACATGATGTTGTAAAGTAGTTGCTAAAAGATATAATTATTTTTTTGTATTTGCAAGGCTTGCTGATATTTTATTTCGATCATGATCTTATTGTTTCTGTAACCCTTGTCAAGTGATGGATTTGTGTTTCCTATAAAAAACAAAATGCTTGAAATAGGGAGAAAGAAAAAAAACCAATTTAATGCTCATTTAGTAGTACTTAATTAATTTTCTAGACAAAACTAATAAATAGAACCCAAACAATTTAATCACTGCCAGAAAATTATTAAACATAAACAAAAATATCAATAAAAATAATACCATCAAAAGATTACAATAATATATTTACCAACAGAATATTACCTTGCTATTTGTTTTTGTATACATCAATGAAATATTACAGAATAAATTACAGTTAGAAATCAATAAGTGAAAAAACAATTTTAACGTGTTATTGTTATAGATAAAAGTACCTATGAAATATGTTCGTCAATGAATCTATTGATAATATTTAGATTATAATATGGCATACAACCCTTTTCTTCCCCTCCTTTATTTGTTTTTCTTTTTTATTTTTATTATATAAGAAAACAAAACACAACACCCTCATTAATTTTATTATATTTTCAACAGGGCATTTTGATATATAATCTTCAAAAATCTTATTTTTTAATAATTTTCCCAATTGAGGGTTGACAATTGGCACCCCTAGCTATAAGACGGCCTCTCTCATGGGGTGCATTTTTTAAATCATTAAAGGAAAGGATTAGTTTTGGTTTACATGTAAGCAAAAAAATAAAGTAAGATCGGGTAACACCTTGAACATTCACACATCAAAACTGATTTGAGTTCCTAACCTCTTGCTTTTCCTTGATAATAGTTGTAGGATGGTTTTCGAAGCACCAGATTGTTTTTTATTTTTTTTAAAAAAATAATTAATATATTTTTATATTTTTATATCATTTTAATATATTAATACTAATTTTAAAAAAAAATTAAAAAAAAATATAATTTTAATATATTTTCAATTGAAAAACAACTATAATCATACCGTTATCTTCAAACATCCCATATCTCTACCCTTTCACCTAACAGAGCCTCTTGGATTATTAGCATAAAGCCATGGAAAGATGTAATCTCCAACAAAAAAATCGTCATTGGTTACAAAACAAAGGCATATGTATGCACACATGCTGATTGTAGCATCCTGAATTTGAATAAACAAGGTGGTATTCACTTTGTGAAAAGGCTATGCCTATGAAGGTTATTCTTAAAGACATGGTTGGTTGATTTGGATTTATATGAAAAGAAATAAAGGCAAAAGAGATTACCTTTTGCTAACCTCAGTTGAAACATCACTAATTGCAGTGTTTAATCATACTTTTGTTAGTTTAATCACTTATATTTGTTTTTTTTGTTATACTTCCTTTCCTGGGTTTCTTATCTTTTTTCCATTCTAACAATAAAATTAAAGAATGCCTGCAGCTGGCTTTGTCTTCAATTTATAAACTGTGGTGTTTGTTTTTTAAAATATTTTTTATTTAAAATTATATTAAAAATATTTTTTTAAAAAAATTTAATTTTAGCATCATTAAAATCCCAAAAAAGACTCACAAAGTTTGTGTACATATACTAGGATTATCATGTATGTACTGAACCTGATACAATGCCCATGGAGGCATGGAATTCCCATACTTTTTAGATTAACTGACAAGGAAAAGCACAGAAGAGAATAACGTTTTCAAGGCTGGGATAATTGGACAGCTCATTCACAAAAAAAGAAGGGAGTCGACAAGATCCTTATGCATATATTAACTTTCCTCTACTAAGTAAAAATCTTCTACATTTTGATATGTTGAAGATTTAAATGCATGATGGGCTAAAAGTGTTTTTGTTTTTATTTTTTTACCCAGTTTCCTCTGTAGGAAAGATCATACTAATATGTGGTGCTAACGTAGAGTATTGCTGGGCAACCTGCTTTTCCTTGGAAACATGATTAGACCTTGTTTTTCTGATCAATCAAGAGGAATAATAACAAAGCTTTAATTGATTAAGCATCATGATTTAGAGAAAAGTCTTTGAATTTTAGTAGTTAATCCATTCTATGTTGTATAAATGTAATTTGGTGCGCCAAATCACACCAGTGCTTTGCTCGATACAAAAATTCTTGTTTTTTTCAGAAAAAAATCCCCACGTCTGATGACTTGGGAGAATTACTCTACCACTTATGTTAACCCTTATAGGTTTCTTGCAATCTCTCAGGATGAAATTATGCAAGCTCCACTACTGCCACCACAAGTTCCATTACTAAATAATAACATCCAGAGTGAAGATCACATAAAGATGGCCACAGCTGTCCTCAGTTAGGTCTATAAGTGATTAAGTAAAGTCCAAAAATCCAACTAGCCTAGAAATATAGCTCCCGGGTTGAATAATCGGCTAATCAATTGGTCCTAGCAATCTCGTTCAATCTTCCTAATCAAGGTAGGTGATAGCTTATACTTGGTGCTTGATAGGTTAAGGTGGCTTGTAACTGATACTTGCAAAAGATTTCTTAATAGAGGTGGGACTCTCCAATGCTTAAATAAATATATTTTTAGAAAGAGAAAATACAAAAATATTCTACATAGAGATGCTCTAAAATATATATGCAGTAAAAAATAAAGATTGTCAAAAATTATTCTAAAAGTCTCATGGTGTATTTATAACCCATGAGTCTTATCATTTTGTAAAGAAGAAGGTTTGAAGTGTAATTTTATCCTAAAAGCATTTAATGAGAGATAAATATTTTTTACATCTATATTAATATTTGATAGCAATATAATGGGTCTTTGGAGGACTTTTATACATCTAAAAGATGTAATCTTACCCTAATAGCATTTAATTAGGGATAAATATCATTTACATCTATATTAATATTTGATGAGAATGTGGTGGGTTCTTGGAGAATTTTTATACACCTAAAAGGTGTAAGGAGATTAAGATATAAGACGTCAAAAGTAGCTAAATTCATTGAGGTTGAGTTATTTCACGATGTTAGACCTAAGAGAGGACGACCATTTCCTTGGGCATACTAAAAAGAGGACGGTCATTCCCTTAGGCTTGACTAACTGTCAAGTCCAAGTACCTTAGGCTTGGTTAACTATCAAGTCCAAGTATCTTAGGTTTAACATGTTTGCCAAACACGTGTTATCTTAGACTTGGCTGACTGCAAAGTCTAAGTTCCTTGAGTTTGACATGATTGTCAGATTCTTGTTGTCTTGGACTTAACTAATTGCCAAGTTTAAGTGCTTTGAGTCTGGCATGTTTGTCAGACCCACATCACCTCATTCCCTTGAGCATTCCCCAAGGAGGATGGTCATTTCCTTGGGTATGCCTAAGGGAGGATGATTGTTACTTTGGACTTGGCTAAATGTAAAGTTCAAGTATTTTGGGTTTGATTTTCTTGTCAGACATGCGTTACTTTGAACTTAACTAATTGTCAAGTCCAAATAACTTGGGTTTGGTATTTTTCATTCACTCATGTTATTGTGGACTTGACTGACTACCAAGTTTAAATGACTTGGACTTAGCGAAATGCCAAGTACAAATGCCTTAGGTTTCGTATGTTTGCTAGACCTACATTACCTCATTCTCTTAGACGTTCCAAGAGAGGATACACATTCTCATGGGGGTGCCAAAGGGGCGGCACACTGCTAAGCCCAATAGCGTTTTGGGTTTGACTGGCACCAGACCTAGAGTGCAGGGACTTGGCACACTGTCAAGCTCAATCGCGTATGGATCTAACTAGCGTCAGACTCAATGTGCCCCGGGCTTGTCAAATTGTCAAGCCCCCACTTGGGGCATGCTCCTTCCATTGGACGTGTCCAAAAAAAGAGGGTTATAAGGGTTTTTTAGGTCCGTTAAAAATATGTTTATAAATAAGAGTAAAATTATGCATATAAAACTAATTAAATAAAGCCTTTTTACAGCTTATAAACCAAGGATTAGTTTATCACATATAAATGAAACTTTGCAATCATACACACGTGAGTTACCTTTGCCATGAGTATGGTAGTGGAATTGTAAGGATGATCATGGGGTGAAGGGAAAAAGTTCTAAAAGATAATTAATCAAGAAAATTAACTTTAATTTCTATACAAAAGTGTTGCCCTAGCCAGCTGGTTGTGTTCATGATTTGATGCACTCTATGGTCACCATACATCATATATCACCTTTTCCTAAAAGTAGAAAAGATATTCAAGGCCATTAAGGCTATTTTATTTCTATTATGTAATGCAGTGTTGTTTTTATTTCACCACAATTATAAATTATAAATTTTTAATATATATATATATATATCATAGTTTTGTATTGAAGAATTTTCTTGAAATTTTGATAGAAAATCTATAATTTATAAGTTTTTTAAAATTAGAATTTTTAAAACGTAACAAAAAATTTATGACAATGACAAACAAATACTAATTCCTTCTAAAAAACAAAACAAAACAACTCTCCACAAAATCAATCTTAAAACATAACTCCAAAAGAAACATACAGTAACCCATCACTCCAATTATTTCAAACCCCACACACATACTTTCTCTCTCTACACCTTTCCATGACCCAAACCAAATAAATCCGTCCCCTCCCTCTCGTTCCCCAAAGCAAGAAGTGCTTGCTAGCTATTAGCCTCTGACCCAAAGGTCCACAAGACACCAAACATGAAAAACATGTCAGCCTCTCGAGCACTACTTCTCTTGGTGGTGGCGATGCTACTACATCTTGTAACATGTACCACCACCACCACCACATCGACCGCCACCACTCTTCATAACACCATCACCAAAACCAAAACCAAAACCAGTTCGTACCCTGATTTTCAATTATTGAACGTGAAACAAGCAATAACAGAAACAAAGATTAGGCCTCTAAAAGCATCCCAGTATCAAGAACTATCCATGAATAGTCCAAACGATAGTGGAAGTGAGGGAAAGCAGAAACTGAAACTTGTCCACAGAGACAAGGTATCCTTCAACAACAAGTTTCACAATCATAGCCACGTTTTTCATGCACGCATGCAAAGAGACGTGAAGAGGGTGGTTAGCCTTATCCGCCGCGTTTCAAGTGGCAGTGCCACCGGCTATGGGGTGGACGATTTTGGGTCGGAGGTGGTGTCAGGCATGGACCAAGGTAGTGGGGAATATTTTGTTAGAATAGGAGTTGGAAGTCCACCAAGAAGTCAATACATGGTCATTGATTCAGGTAGTGATATTGTATGGGTTCAATGTAAACCTTGCACCCAATGTTATCATCAAACTGACCCGCTGTTTGACCCGGCGGACTCAGCTTCTTTTATGGGGGTGTCTTGCAGCTCTGCGGTTTGTGACCAGGTTGAGAATGCGGGTTGTAATTCGGGTCGGTGTCGCTACGAGGTGTCATATGGTGATGGGTCGTCCACAAAAGGGACTCTTGCCCTCGAAACACTTACATTGGGAAGAACCGTGGTTCAAAATGTGGCTATCGGATGCGGGCATATGAACCAGGGCATGTTTGTTGGTGCTGCCGGGTTATTGGGTCTTGGAGGAGGATCCATGTCATTTGTGGGTCAATTGAGTAGGGAAAGGGGGAATGCATTTAGTTACTGTTTAGTGAGCAGGGTGACTAATTCGAATGGATTTTTGGAATTCGGGTCTGAAGCAATGCCCGTGGGAGCTGCCTGGATTCCTTTGATCCGAAACCCACACTCACCGAGCTATTACTATATCGGGCTTTCGGGTCTTGGTGTTGGAGACATGAAGGTGCCTATATCTGAAGACATGTTCAAATTAACCGAGCTGGGAAATGGAGGTGTTGTTATGGACACCGGGACGGCTGTGACTCGGTTTCCTACGGTGGCTTACGAGGCCTTTCGTGATGCTTTCATAGACCAAACCGGAAACCTCCCCCGGGCTTCTGGAGTATCCATATTTGATACTTGCTATAACTTATTCGGGTTTTTGTCTGTCCGGGTACCAACCGTCTCCTTCTACTTCTCAGGTGGGCCAATTCTAACCCTTCCAGCAAATAACTTTTTAATCCCAGTAGACGATGCAGGGACCTTTTGTTTTGCATTTGCTCCTTCCCCTTCAGCACTTTCCATCCTCGGAAACATTCAACAAGAAGGGATTCAAATCTCCGTCGATGGAGCTAATGAGTTCGTAGGTTTTGGCCCCAATGTTTGCTAAGTAGGAATTTTGCTAGTCTTTAACTAGTTACAAAAATATTTGTTATATGTTCGTAGTGTTAATTAGTACACACATCTGGATATATGTATTAATATCCTGTGATATTTGTCCTATTAGTAGAGCAGTATTATGGCATTCGCTGTGCTTTTCTCCCTGTCAAGCGTGCGTGTACATGATTCAATAAAGATTAAGCAAAAGAGTGTTTAATAGTCAGACATTCCCATCTGAAATCTGCCAGCGGTCAAGAGCATCATCACCAGAAAAGATGATCTACAAGGGTGTGTGTGAGGCCACCCATGGTAGGATCCAGTAGACATGATTCATCACTGTCCAAAAGGGGGTGGGAATGGCCCTAACAGTACTGATATGTGTTCATTGCCCAACACCTTTATCTCCCATCTTCACACACACATAGATTCCTCTCCCTTTCTCGTTCACAGGTCTATAGTGTTGAAATCATGAGGGAAGGGAGGGAGCCACCGCCAAGGTGGGCATGTGAAGGCATCACTAGGGGGGCTTTGGCCTGCCTGGTGTACCCTAAGGCGGAGTGCGTTCAAGCAATGACTTTTTTAGTCTTTTACAAAGGTGTTACCTTTTTCCTTCTTTTGATAGATATGGAAAAGCTCAATATGACTGCTACACCGCATTCGCATTTCTCATCTAACCAGCAGATGGGAGATGGCGTTTTCGAGTGGTAAATTCTATTGCTTTGTCTCCTCGATCCCTCCTCCGAGTGCTTTGCAAGCGCTTTAGAGGCCCACCGAAGTGATGATTTGTTGCGGTGAAATGGGTGAAAGCAGGAGGGAATCAATGAAAGTAATCCAAGATTTACTCAGAAACTAGCTAGCATCTTGTAGGATATACTTCCAAATTTCTTTCTGGACTTTTGGCAATATTTTCACCCCATCGCCAGAACATTGCTTGACAAGAGTGGCTCGCCTTGTCAGTGCTTGTCTCAACTAAGAACTTTCCCCTCAAGAGCATTTTTCCTTCAATGTATCTGTACTGTCCTCAAAATCCCTGAAATTCTGGTAGTATGGGGTCCAACTTGCAACCATCTTTTTGACTTTTTCTTGCTAATATTAACGGTCGATGTTAAGAGCAGTGCTAAAATTTCTCCAAACTCCACCACCATTGGATTCTGGAACCCACAAATCCAATGGTTGTGGGAATTCGGCGCACCGTTTGGGGCCACGACTCAACAAACTAGATTTAATGTTCAGGCAAATGTCAATGTGAACGTGTCCTAACCAATGTGAATTTCTCTTTAAATTATTGCACCGAACAGCTAGACAGCCCAGAGAATCAAGAAACAAGAAGGCAAGGCTAAGAAAGGATCCAAGAAAAAACAGCTCATTCTTCTGTAAGTACTGTTTTTTCTAGTTATACTACAAACGGATGATAACCCGTTGATTTGTGGCTTCACCTAGATCAAATCAGTTAAAAAACCAAGTTTTTTTTTTTTAACTTGACATGGTTTCAAGTATTTTCTTTAAATCAAAACATGGATTGATCCATATCAACCCATCTAACCCATGCCTTGAATTTTCACCGAGCCAACTCTCGGGACAGTTCTTATAGCTATGTTATATTTAACTGCGACAATCAATCATTATTTCTTCTTCTGTTCTCTTTTTTCTTAGATTTTCCTTTGTTGACTATCGTTTTCTTTTATGATATGATCATTACCATGTCCCTCCGAGGGGTTCGGTGGGCAGGCTGGAGCCACCGTTGCTTGCTACTCTGTTCTCCCTTTCTTTCATTTGTGTACCAAGTGTTATGTTTCCTTACACGTATAAACTGACCATAAATTCAATTAAGTACCCGCTAATATCTGCAAGCAATGTGATGGGGGGAGAGAGGATACGACTGTGAATGACAACGAAAGAGAATGACAGGTTGATGATGTGATGGAGAAGAAGATGTAATTACTACGGAAAATACTTAAAAAAAAAAAAAAACAATAAAGTAAGCAGATGGTTACTGTTTGCATGTGATGGGTTTTCTATGAATAATAAAGCTGAAAGGAAAATAAAGACAGAAAAAGGATGTACAGTACACAGATGGTGAAGTTCAGTGAGATAAAAATTTGTTTGCTTGGGTATATTACATTTTCAGCTTTCATCAAAGTAAAGGGTAATATTAGGGCTTTGCTGCAGTTTTCAGCCAGCTAGCTTTTGTGTCATTTCCATGGGGACCGATATTGCAAAGCTGAAAATATTCCGAGTCGTCTACTCAGCTGATAAATATTACTGTACTAACTTTGACAACCAGCTTTCTCCTCCATCTTCCTTGAAGTAAACTAAAATATCTACAAATGTTTGAGGTAGAAAATCTAACCTGACTGAGTGGACATGGCTGGCGGCCATGATTATGATCAAGTCAAGCTACCCTCCATGTATCGACTTGATCCAATTACCTTCAAACTAACCATTATCTTGGTAAATAAAAACAAAAAAAACATACTGGCTAGTGACGTTGTCATAGTAAATTCAAGTAATTTGGAAGTTTATCTCTTGAATAATTAGTTAATCTCTTAGTATATATAACAATTTAATTTATATTTTATAGTTAAGGTAGTTGGTGACTGGTATTTAATATGTATAAAATATTTCATTTGGTGAATTTGAAAAACTCTACTATATTTAAGTAAGTAGTTTTTTAAAGAAAAAACTGTTTTATTTTAGAAAACCATCTTAAAAATAAATATATCATGGAAAATAGAGATTCAACTCCTTATTTAAGAGAAAACTTCGCCTCTTTTATAGCCCATGAAACTTCTTTTTTATTTTTTTTGAAGAGAAAGAGGTTGTAGTGTATATTAAATATCTCTGACTCATCACATAATAAAATATCTCTGACTTATTAGAATAATTATATAGCCTAAAATTATTTTGGAACTAAAAAAAACATGGGTTTAACTGAGCCTAAATATAATGTGTTTGAAAACTCGTCAAATTCATAAATATCTGAGCTCAGCGCTTGGCTAAACCCAAAAATAATAGGTTTGGCATCTCGTCAGCCTATATATATTTAGGATTAGTACTTGACTAAGCCTATAAACACTGAGTTATTGGTTATACCTTTTAGAAAAAAAAAAAAGTCAAGGTAAAAGCAAAAAAAAAAAAAAATTCCTAATCCCTTAACTAGTTTTTTCTACTTTAATTCTAGTCATTTTAAAAATTAATCAACCAATGTTTTTTACTTTGAAAATATCTTTCTTGATTAATGATATGATATTGATAATATTACATAAAAGGGTAATTTAGGGACAAGAACTGTGCTTGATTAATTATTATTAAAAAAATGAAAAAAAAAAAAAGTAAAGGAGTTAAACTATAAATTTTTATAAATTAAAGGATTGAAATTGTGAGTATCTCTTTCACATTCTCCTTGAAATATTTGAAGTGAAAAATGTACCTTTATTAAATGTATACCTTTGGCCAAGATCGGGCTCATGAAAAGTTTAGCATGTGTAGTTCATTCATGTGACTATGTGAGAACATATACTACATTTTTAAAATATATATTAAAATATTTTTTATTTTTAATATAAATATATTTAAAAAAAAAAAATATAAAAATATATGTTAATTTAAAGGTTTTTCTTAAAAAATAAATTCAAGAATTTTGAAATACGTGATTAAACTTTAATGCCAAACGAAGCTTTAAGCTTGATCCCTTGAATGCTTCACATTGCATTAACTATCCTCTTACTGTCTTACAAGCTTGGTCCACGATTATAAATTATAAAAATTCATTTTATAATTTATTGGTCCTCGCATTATTTTTAAAATATATGTATTTCTTAAAAATTAAAACCTTTTGCAATCAGGTTCTATATCATATACTTTTAATCATGTAGTCACTTATTAAACAACTCTTCTTGTTAAATTGGTATTTTATTTTTAAAATTCGTTTGTGTTTTTTTATCCTCATGATGGTTTTAAAAATGATTTTTGTTCCTTAATTAAAATTAAAACCTTTTTCATTTAATCCCAATATAATTACTCTTTATCAGACAAAATTCTTATACGTATAATATTTATATTTTATCACATATTACATTGTTTGTATAAAAATTCAATTATTTTTTACAATATTAGCTACTTATTAATTAATTTCTTATGGTATATTGTAGATTATAATTATAATACATGAAAATGCGTTTGATACGACATCGTATTTTCTCTCGGCTATCTAATATCCAGTCCTTTCTATTACGACGTCGCATTTTTTATCGGCTATCTAATATCTAGTCCTTTCTATTCTCGTTACATATCAACTGGCAGAGCGCGAAAAACCGCACTGTCGTTTAAACCTTCACGACCGTCGTTTCTGCTTCTGATTTTCAATGGAAGAATCACAATCGAACACCACCACGGACACCGCGAATCCAAACCCTATCCCTAACAACACCAACTCTATACTATCATCCACTCCAGTGTGGCCGACAATCGATGGTCCACTAGGTCTAACAGAAGACGAATCGTTAACCTACGCTCGCAGATTTTACAAATTCGGATTCGCACTCTTGCCTTGGCTTTGGGCTGTCAATTGCTTCTACTTCTGGCCTGTTCTCTTCAATTCTCGCTCATTCCCTCGCATTCGCCCTTGTAAGTAAAAAAATTCCTAATTTACACAATATTCATTGTTAGTTCCTTTTTATTGGACTGGAAATGTCTTTATAGTTTCGGCCACGCGCGTGTGAGGTGATATTATTTGTACGCTCGGACGGACTGATTGGCGAATTTTTTTCTTGTTGAATTAGTTTAAGAAAATAGAGAGATTGCTACTTTTTTTTGTGTGGAATATGTATTGATATTGATGCAGTTGGCTTGAAACTCGTTGAATTTGACCTGATTTAGTAGAATGTTGATTCATGAATAGATTGCGAAATGTAACTCCCTCTAATTTAGCGGTGTTTAGTAGAATGTGCTTTGATTTTTAAGGAGTACAGTACAGTGCAGAGCAGGTGATTGAGGTTGGGGCCGTTTTAATCTAATGAGTGATAAGCTAGGCGTGTAATTGTTGTCAGACACTCGAAGACAAGGATGTGTAGGTTGAATTTGTTTAATCACCCTGGTTCTTTGTGGGTTTCGGTTTTGCTGTTAAATTTAACTAATAGTTGCTGTGTTTTTAGGTAAAGCTGGCTAAGTGTAAAGATTTTCTGCCTTGCCAATAACTGGTAGTTTGTTTTTGGACGAGCAAGGTATCTAGTTTTTATTGGGAAAAAAAAAATTGTGTTATGTTGTTTGAGCTGGTTGAGGTTAGGAGCCTGTTGTGTTGACTGAAATATTGGCAGTAAGAATGCCATCAAACTCATCTGTGAAGGACAGAAGGAGCATTGGCATCAATGTGGTGTATGCTTTTGTGAACTTGCCAGTGAAGCATGAACTAAAGTTCTTTCTGTGGAGTTCTGTTTTGGTTGTTGATTATGTTGTTCACTGCAGCTGTATCCATTTATTCGATGTGGATATGAATGAGCGTTTTATGGTTTGTTGTTGTTTGTTTCAGAAGCAACTTTATAAATGGATGAATATTGAACAATTAAGTGTAGGTTTGAGTGCAATAGGTGGCTCTTGCTTAACTGGTTCGGTGCTTGGTTGATTATATATCATGTGCTTCTGGAAACTGGTTTTTTTTTTTTTTTTTTTTTTATGTATTACAGCATGCTTGCATTTTGAATCTCAAAGGGGGTTTTTTTTGTGTGTGTTCTTAATATCGATGTGGTTCTGTAATCTTTCTTGCACATTAGTGGCTTTATTAAAGATTCTCTTTCGCACTTTGTAGATGTTATTAGATCAGCAGTTGGGTTCACTGTATTCACAACTGTTCTTTGTTCATGGGCCTTGACATTCGCCATTGGAGGAGAGCAACTCTTCGGTCCTGTATGGGATAAACTAGTGATGTATAATGTTGCTGACAGATTAGGTTTGACTGGTTGGATTTAGTCATCTGCTCTTTGAAATTGTTATGTCACCATTTATCTGTAATGAATTTACAAGCATTGTTGTCTGGTTTTGAACACATTCCTTTATATTATGTTATTGGAACAATTTAAATTGCTACATAACTATACAGTTTATGTTGAAGCATTTATTCCCCCGAGTAAATGTAGGAAAGTTTATGGTGAGGCTGCTAGCCTATATTCTTTTTTTAAATAAAGAAAAGGTATGTGTCTAGTTTCGACTGTTCTTATTTTATATTTTGATTTTTTCCTTAAACAATATGTGGACTATTTATATCTCCAATTTGAAAGTCCCAAACTTTTAAACTGCAATGGCAGTAACTTCAATTATCATTACTTTTCCTGTTTGCGGTGGTTGACTGGTCTTGTTAGAATACCCCATTGAAAACAAACACCAATGTTAAGCTCTTTATAAGCCTTTGCCAATCATCTTCTCATAGTCTTTCTTCTCTCCTGAAATCTTGTTTGTAGTCTCTCTGGCTTTTCCGGGCTTCTTGTCTCGCTCCCTCTCAACTTAGCCTTTCTATCTCTCTTGGGCTACTGTTTGTAGCCTATCCGGCTCTTCCAGCCTAAGAATCCCAAATTGAAAACAAACACTAGTGTTAAGCCCCTTCATCTCATAGAGTAAAACTTTTGTGAAATTTTAAAATTAGAATGGCATGGAGGTCTTTGGACAGTTAAAATTTCAAGATGACTTCGAAGATAATGGATTTAGGGTATCATTACTCAATGGGATTCATGTTACCAAGTTGGCATATGCCATAGAGACATGTGAATTGGGAAATACCCATGTATGGTGAAGTCTCCCTTCAGCACGGTGAATGATTTTCACACATGTTCTTCTATGTTATGAAGCACTAAACTTAGCAGTTTGCATGTAAAGGGAAGGGTGGTTAGTCACCTAACCCTGTCATCCAGATGCTGGCAAAACCTCGAAGGAGGAAGCAGCACCTATCATCACCAACCTTGTTAAGCATCAAAGCACCACCACCATACGCAATGAACAGATTCCTTAACTTATTCTTCAACATGGAATCAATACTAGGCCACTTTAACTCAGTCCAAGGGGATCAGCAAAGCATAATCCCGAATATGGTGCCTTGCTTTACTAGCCTGCCACAGTTTTCCCTTGTCATTTTACGAAACACCATCTTGAATTGAATTATGGTTGAAGAACAGTATGACTGCGAGTTAACTCAGTAGAAAGTAGTGAAAAGATTTTCTATGACTTCTTCCTCATTGTTTTTTTTTTTTTTTTCATTTGCTGTCATTACCTCTCAAGGCCTAGCTGTTCCGTTGCTTGTAGGGCTCTCCTTTTGGTCTCGATTCCAGCTTACCATGGGTTAGATAGCTTGTGATCTAGTCTTGTACTGTCCGGTCAAGTTTCATATTTAAAACTCTTTTTTTTTAAAAAAAAAAAAAAAGAGTGTATTTTGAAAAGAATAATTTCCCTTTAGTCCTTCAACTTTTCTAGTTTTCTACATTGGATTGAAAATGCAGTTCGCCCAAAATGAATGATGAGAAATCAGTGTTAAGTGAAGCTTCTTGGACATGAAAACAAAAGTTGTACAACATGAATAACTAATTTTGAACATCAGTTATGAAATAGTGTGGTGGCTCTGCTGTCATTTTCTATTTAGAGCCAAAGCACGCGTCTTGATTACTTGAGGCACAATGAAACAATGGTGTAGTTTGTTACCAAATGTGAATAAACAAATTGAAAGAGACAACCCTAAAAGACCTACCAACTGTTAACTTTGATGTCACTTTCTTACGTAGTATTTTAGGCTTTTAGCAGGGATTAAATGGGGTTAGTTTTAGCTTGTAGGCATGTAGGGACTGAGAGAAATTGACATCAAACCAATTTTCCTAGCGTTGGTTTTTTATCATGATCTTCTGTTGGGACCCCACTTCATAAAGCTTGTATTCTTCTAACCATAGCACTACGGGGCTAGTGGTGTGTGGCAACTGAAAAATTTAAGCAACATCAGGTTGATACATCACCGGCTGGCAGCTGGGTTCTCAGATATTCTCACGGTGGGGTTGTACGGGTGATGGCTGGTTCATCTAGATGATTGTTTTTTTTTTTTTTTTTCAACAAATTTGGAGTATTTTATACATATATCTTGCAACATTCTGTTTGTGACTTCAAGTGTTTTTAAGGACCCATTTATAAGAATTTTATTTCCGCGGTAAATTAATGCCTTGACTCGTACTAATGAAGAACATGGAATCTAGAAGACCGACTTTGGAATGAACTTTGAAAATCTACCAGGATTATCTTCTGGGCTCTATTCAAATTATTGCCTTTCGGTTTGGAACAACCAAAATTATGAACGGAAAGTCCACAATGGGGACCGTCTGAGACCATTCATTTGAAATAGCTAGCAATGGTCTTGTGGTGGTTGTTGCAATAGTGGATTTTGACATTAGATATGGATGATAGTGATTTGAATTTGATTTGATTTTCAAGATGCAAGCATTTGATGCCTAGAAATTGAATTTCAATTTGTAGTTTTTTGTTTCCATTTGTTTTTTTATTATTTATTTTTTTTATTTTCAATTTCTATTTTTCTGATTTTTCACATCTTTTTCATTAGAGCCCGCATTTTGTTGCATGCCCAAGATGGCAAGCCAGAACCTCAAAGAGTGAGTTTAGAGCAGACACTCAAATAGATATGTAAAAGAAAAAAAATAGTAATTTAAATAGATAAATTGAAGGTTAAACAGTCAAATAAAAAATACATCAATAGATTCAAAAACAAGTGAAAAAACATTTATCCATGTTTTGTCTCATATGACCAGAGTTTCTTTTTTCTTTTTATGAATACTCGTATCATGAGTTAACAGGCACATCAATACTTAATGAAATGAATTAATTAACAGGTGAAAAAAAATAAAAGATTAGTAACCTAGCTAGATAGTTTTTAAAGACGAGACACTCGAATAAGAAAAATAAGGATTTAACGACAAATATGCGGTTCTCTTTGATGATAAAAATATTTTTAGAGAAAGTGATTTGACACTAATAATATCACTACAAAGGGAGAAATGTTTCTTGACTTAGCTACGATTCAATTTAAGAGGGATTTAATTCGTTGGTTGATTTGATTTTCAAAGAAATTGATGATTAAGAATTTTTGTTGGTAATTTCTAAGTGAAATAATGATGGACTCCGTTTCGCTGATAATTACCGATCAAATCACAAAAGGAGCAAAATATAAAAACAAAATTGATTAAAAATTCATCAGCAACTATATCAATAATCTTACATGTCATGAATCACCAATGAAATATTTTCGTTGAGATATATAAATAAGTTACGACGGACAATCCCTCCTTTTATTCTGTTTTTTCCTCCTATACAAAAAATATACAAGCAGCATCCCCTTCCTCATTCTTCTCAACGCGTCAGTATCTGTATCTATTAGGAAGAAAAGATACTTAGCTGTTAAAATGGAAAAACAAAATGTCATGTACAAATCTGAAATGGGAAGGAGCGGTTGAGAAAGATACGAAAATATTCAATGTCTAAACCTAAGCCTGGAAATGTGAACAAAAAGGAAGAAGTAAAAAAAAAGACATCCTCCAAATTCCAAGAGCTAGAACCCTAATTTGATGGGACCATATGTAGGTGGTACGTATGATCTGTGGCTGACATAAATACTAGCTTGCTTGGAGGAAATTATACATGTTCGAATAAAGCCAACTTCCAAGCATGTAGAATACATAAATTATAAGCTGCCATGGAAGCTTGAGGAAGGGGCCTGCCACAAAAGGTGTAATAATAGGGTTTTGTTGGAGGGAAATCAGTGATGAACATTTTGGTCAAAATTAATGGTTTTTTTTTGGTGGTGGATTCAATTTCTTGTGGATGTCACAAACAGCGTGGTTGGGAAAAGATGGGTTAGCTTGAGAAGCTGAAGAACAGTAAGAGAAATGGGAAAGATATGTTGCTTAATCGGGCACTTTTAATTTGGTGTGGTAGCTAGGCTAAGGTAATTTGTGCCTTTCATGAAAGGAGAAGACAAATGTGGCCTGTTTGTGTCATCAGCTTCATGAAGAGGATGAAGAATTTAAATCATGCACAACACTCTCTTGTATCTGTTTTTTCTATTGGGCCCCATTAATTAATGAGATTAATGTTAATGTTACATACAATCCCACTTTTGTAAGGTGACCTATTTTTCACTGGGATCCAAGAGCACTTCAAAAAAAAATTAAGTTATATTTCAAATTAAATACCCATTTTGGTTTTTTTTTTTTTTTTTGTATGTACGCTGTTTTTCTATTTTAAAACTAAGTTAATAATACAAATCATTATATATAAATACCATATACTTTCGGTTTTTCAGTTTGATATAAAGCTTTTCTTTTTCTTTTTTTTTTCTTCCTTCCTCTTTGATTATGTACAAACAAATATAACTTTTTTTTCTTCTAGTTATGCAAGTATTTTTAGCACTAAGAACAAATACGGTGTATTATTAATAGATACATGTCACTAGCATGAGTTTGATAAATGATATATCATTTGGAGTATGGAGTCAAATGGTATGATTACTTGTGTAGGAAGCAAAACATATGGAAGGGAATATTCAAATTCAATGAAGAAATTAATCAACTATTATTAGCTGAAGATCATTCCGTTGCTTAATTTCCATATACCATTTAATTAGCTAATGTATATGCGTGTGGAAATTAAGCAAACAATCAGCAACAATATTTCTTCATTGTAATTAAGCATTTCATGTATCAGGCAGAAAAACAATAATAAAAACTTCCTTTTCAAGTAATATCAAGGCATGTTTTTTTTATCTTTGGCTCTGCGTAACTTCTGTATTTTTTTCAAACTCAATAATATCAAGAGATCACCGAGATGTGATGGCTGATGGCTAATTTCACAATATGAATTTTGTTTTCTTAGTTTCATAAACATAAATGATCAATTATTAATTTTTCTACTCATGATTTTGATTTTGTTTGTGTATAAATGCATGCATACACACTTATATGATTACTCGCTAGACTATAATTCAATACTCAATTTCGTGTCAATTTTTTGAAACTATTATTTTATACTGGTTACCAATCAATGTCGTGCTTGCTTAAACTTGTGACCACTTGTTTTCCTTCTTCGTTTTTTTTTTTTTTCAATTCCCAACTCTAGCTAGGTGTTGCCAAAAAATAAAATAAATAAATGATATTCTGGATTATATCTTAAGAGCAGATTAATTTAACACCGAGAATTAAGTGCTACTATTTTGTACATGTATAAATATGTTTCTAATATATAATTAGAATTTTGGTGCTCAAGGTATTTTGATGCCAATTTTTATATATTGAAATTAAATCTAGTTTTAAATTAATGGACTCTCTTGTAGAAAATTTAGACCACAAATCCCTTTTTAAGGGCAGTAATTTATCAACTATGAATGAATCTTTTATTTGAAATCCAAAGAATATTATTAATTGTTGCACAGCTCATGAATCTGATTCAAATTGTTTAATCATTATGGGCATTGAAAAATGCTCATTAATTCAAGTAACAATTCCTAAGAATTAAATGCTGTTTACAAATTGAACACATGGGGCCTTGGAAAGGCTGCTAATTATAGCAAGAAGAAAAGGAGAATAAGATGCAGAATGTAGCAAATTCTCAAGGTCCCAAGTGAAAACCAGGTATACTTTAATGATCCCACTAAGGCTAAAACTGTGTGAGAAATCAAACTCAAAGAACCATGAAAAGCAGCTATATGATCTGGATTAGGTTCCTTTCAAGTTACTAATAACATGATTTATTAATTTATGAAAAAAAAGAGGAAATTAAGAAGATTATACTGAGTTTTAGAAGCATGAAGCAGCTTTCAGTAATTGTGTGTGAAATGCAAAGGTACATACGTGGTAGCAAACAAAAAGGTTAACTTATAATTGATGGATTAGGTTCAAAAGGGTTTTCATGAATCACCCAAATTCCACCATACCGGACAAGATTGACCAATAATTCAATGATATATATATATATATATGGACTGGAAAAGTAAAAGAAAACTGCTACCTAGCTAGCTAGGCAGCTCTTGATCACAAATGTTAATGAATTCTCAAGGGGATATCAAGGTAATGCGCGATGCGGACAAATCAATGGCAGTAGAGGGAGGGAGGGAGAAGACAATTTAGTCAAGAGGAGAAGAGTTCGATTTCGTGGGTTATAAAATCCCTAGTGGTCAGTTAAGAAATCACTTTATCAATCTTTTTTGCTTGCACCATCAACATTTTATAATAGAACATAGACTTGTTTTCTCCTTTTGACCTTCCATCTACATAGATGTGAGCATCATCGTCTAAGACATGCTACCTTGCGTTCTCCCCTTCCTTTTTTACCTCATTATCAACAATTGCCACAAATTGCATCAACTATTTACATGGCAAACTCTTCATCTGTTCTTTTCTTTTTTTGCGGTAAATGATTTAACCAAGACTTGTTTCATTGTGGGTATTAATAAAATTGATTTTCAAATCCAACATCTTGATTTTCTTAGAGAAGAAAGTTTTAAAAATTAAAGGGTCAAGAAAGTGTCAGAAAAATTATTTTTAGTACTTTATATATAGTCTATTAAATCTGTGTATTTTTTTAAAAAAATTAAAGTGAGTATTCGAGTTAATTTACACGCATCTCGACTGATCTCACAGATTTTTGAAGTCAATGACCATGTAAACTTTAGTGACTCGAGAATTTGTGGGACTTTGAATTGATGATCTTTAAAAAATAAATTTAAAATCTAATTAATTGAATTACACATCTTAATATTATATCTGTATGCCTTTCTTTCTTCTTGCGAGGTGTAGAGAGATGGGAGTGACCTCTAATGGGATGATCTCCTTGGTGATGGAAAAACAAGTGAGAAGTAGACATTGAAAAGAGCATGAATATTACGAGCAGTGTTTAAGAGATAAAATAATGTATTAATTTACACACAGAATGCCAACAAGTCAAGGACTCGATATAATATATAACAATATCCAAAGATGAGGATAATAGGAGAGACCGAGAGATTAAATAATTGATAATTAAAATTCAAAATCGGAAGGTATTCATGTGTTCTTGACAGAATAAACTAAGAAATATACTAATCAGATGACCACATGTGTAGCAAATTGAAGCTTCTTAATTATTCTTCTTCTACAGTACTTTCTTGCAAAGCTTCAGAGCTTCAGGATTTATAATTTGTAGTTTTTTACATAGTTAAGCCCAGATTTTTAGTGATTATATTAACTCGGTTAGACCTCATTGAACTCAGGTCAGGTCATCAATTCTAAGTTTTTTTTTAATAATAAAATAAAATAATTGTCTTGAATAAATTTTGTTACACGCATATTGATCCAATAATCTAATAACTCGTGCTCTTCCCGAGTCATTTCTCGTAATTATGGTTTTGTCAACAATTGTTGGCGCATCCAGCTCCTCTTGTTCCTGTGGGTTGTTGAAGCACCTTTTTTTTTTTTTTTTTTTTTTTTTTTTCTAGCAGCCACAAGAAAAAAGTGAACTTGAACTTGATTTTCCCACATGTGCTTTAATGTAGAAATCTATGTTATGTTCGGTGTAGCAATTTACCTTCCCTCTTCTTCTTTTTTTCTTTTATGCGATCAATCTCTTGGTGGAATTATATATTGTAGAGTCTGTAGACTGTGTGAAGCAATTGTGCACCCTTTAGATCTTTAGTCAAATTCTTTTCTGATTTTTTCTTTTATGCAATCAATCTTTGATGGAATAACTAGTTCTTAATCTTAGGTATATACATGATCCGTGTGAATATTCAATATCCGAGCTTAAATAATTTAGGTCTTCAGTCAAAAACTCTTCTTAATAGGTAGATACGTATTCTTATACGTATATATACGTCCCTGTAATTAATTTGAAAATACTCGTATAAGTTGATATTCCTGTGATTTATATATAATTATCGTTGGCCTTATTTCTTGCAACTGTTTACATTGTATAGAAGCCTTAAACATGAGGGGGTTCGCACGTTAGTTGAACGGACTGTATATTTTCGCTATCCAACCTCGGACATTCACTACTAAAAAAAAAAAAAAAAAAAAAACAACGAAACATCAAAATAAAATATTTAATAATATTTTTTATTAAAAATTATGATGGAAAATTTTCATTAGTAATTTTTTATAGAAATAACAATGAAATAAAAAATTAAAAAATTATTAGCATTGCTAATTGTCAAATTATCGATAAAAATCTCATCGATGATTTTAAAAAGATTTAAAACCTAACGGTATCTCCTTCTCCCCTATTTCTTCTTCTTCTTCACTTTACAATCATATCAACTTTCTTTCTCTACCAAGTAAACAATTCTGGTAGCCCCTCTCACAAATCTAGTCACTCAACCTGCTAGGCACCAACTAACCTCTATCTAGTAGCATTAGCATTGACTTCCTTTTCTCAATTTCATTTCTTATCAAGCTTCACTGCACCAAGTAAACTTATTTTTTTTGTAACTCATTTTTGTTTTAAATTAATTTATTGAAATTATTTTTTAGTATTTCTAGTTTGCTTGTATATTTTAATATATTGTTCATTTAAAAAAAATGTGTAGGATTACACATATCTTATTGTTATGCGCTATTTATATGAACTTCCTACTTAAATCCTTTAATTATGAAAACTCATAAGTTTGTGTAATTTATTTAGCATTATTTAGATGAAAAGTTCCTCATAGATCTTAAATATTTGTTGGTTTTCTTAATTTTTAAAGATGCTTTTAATTGTGGTTGGGAGTTTATTATAAGTAATTGTTGACTTGGGGACATAACAAATAAAACAAGAAAAATAAAAATATCAACAAAAATGCCAATGGAATATTATTTCCAATGCCAATAGAATATCTTGTCGGCAATTCCGTCAGCATTTTACAATACTGACAAAATAGAAAACCCCGACAAATAATTTTATGATGAAGGTATTCCGTCGGCATTGAAAAATACTAGCGAAATTTTCATTATATATCAATAAAATATTTTGTCAATATTTTCTAATTATCTGATAGTTATTGTATTAAACTATAAAAGGTACAACTTTTTTAGATTTAATAATGACTATATAAATAATTTATTTTTATCGAATGAGAAAGATGGAATTAGTATTAGTAAATGAAAGTTAACCTAACGACATGTAAAAAAAAAAAAAAATTCTTTAGATGTGAAAATAATATTTGATATCACAAATTAGTTAAGTTTACCCTCCGGAAGCTATACATTATTAATGAAATATTTTTAACAAAACTTTTATTCTTACACTTTACTCAAAGTCAAAGTATAGTTTGTTACAACAAATTAACAAACATGGAATGAATTAATTCAAGAATCTCTTAAAAATTAAGAAAAATAATAATAAAACACTAATTAAAATGGAAATATATATATATATATATATTTGCGATTAATTATCTTTTGGCATTCCATTAACTAACAATGTTGTTGTCTTGGATGAAAGCTGGCTTGTGTTTTTGGGTCATTTGCAAGCTAATTGCTACTTATTCCCTATAATTTACATTGAGCTTTGATGTCTCTGATGAGGGTTTCATGTTATGAATGTGACTGCATGTGTAATTTGCTAGTGCTGTAATGTAAGCATTAAATATAAAGCAAGTTGTTAAACCTAGCCAATATGATCTCCATTCATATATATATATATATGCTTACAAAACAAAGATGACCTTAGTAACTTACCATATAAATAAAAGAGAAAGCCTCATCTCAAACTAATTTGACAGCAAGTTCTTCACCAACTTCCCTCTGACAAACAATTAATATTTTCCACTTAAATAGCCACTAATAAACTGCATGCAACAAAATATTTCTAACTTTGCTAAATATATAATCAATGCTTATGCCCACCAAATAGAATAATTTCATTTTCATGTTAAAAAATACATATATGTGAGTGTATAGTGTCTGTGGGGGAGTGGGAGCTGTTAAGGAAGTCAATTACAAGGGTAAATACTTTGATAGGCCAGTGGTAATATTAATAAACCTTGATGTTAAGGTCAAAAAACCAGTGTTTATACATGTATATTTATGTATCTATACATATCTTATCTTGCGTATATAAGAAAAGTGACCTCTCATCTGTAGCCCTAAAACCAATTCCCTCCTGTTCTATCCCTCTCTGCTTATTCATCTTCTTATATTTATTGAAGATCTTCCTCGTGTGGGGTGATTTCTGCCATAATTTTGCAGTTGTGTTAGAATATTTATGTGAGTTTAAGCTTCATGTGATGGAAGATTTTAGGGGTAGCTCAAGCAGTGATAGTGGGAGGACTAGTTGTCATAGAGGGCACTGGAGGCCAGCTGAAGATGAGAAACTTCGGCAACTTGTTGATCAATATGGTCCTCATAATTGGAATTTCATTGCTGAACATCTTCAAGGAAGATCAGGTAAGATGGAGCTAAAGAAATCGCCTCTCCTTTTCTTTCTCCCATCTTTGCTCAAGTTCTAAGAAATGGGATTTTCATATGCGCTTCTTTTTCTTTTGCTTTATTTGTAGGGAAAAGTTGTAGATTGAGATGGTACAACCAACTTGATCCAAACATCAACAAAAGGCCTTTTACAGAAGAAGAGGAAGAAAGGCTCCTCAGAGCTCATCACATTCAAGGAAATAGATGGGCTTCAATAGCTAGGCTCTTCCCTGGTAGAACCGACAACGCCGTGAAGAATCATTACCATGTTGTTATGGCAAGAAGGAAGCGTGAACGCTGCTTAACTGTCCATGGTAAGAGAAGTAATTTCCAAATCCAATATCCTAGTGATCATCACCATAGAAATAGCAGTACTAATCCTGGTAGAAATTTCGGGTTCTTTAGGCCACAAGGTTCACCTGACTTTGGTTCTAAATTAGGGTTTCAGAATAATATTATTGAAAGAGCGGCGGGTAATAAGATACCCATGTCCTCAACAAATTCATCCCCTTCTTGGACTAACATTAGTGCTTCAACCATCACAAATGACTCATTAAGTTTTGATGTCTTTGATGCAAAAGGAAAGGATTATATTCATTCAAGCTCTTCTTCAATATATCCTAAAGGGGGGCCACTTGCTTTGAATGAATCTCTTCACTGTACTTACCATCCTAGTTCTACCATTGATGGTGGTAATAAGTACCTAAATGTTATTGGACAACAGATCCATAACGCTAAGAAAGTTGCCCCTAATAATCATTTTGCATTCACAAGTTATGGTGATGGTTATGGAGGCAATAAAGAAAAGATTATCGAAAGCCAGCTAGGGAGACTCGATAGTGATCATCATGACTCAGCTGCATTGTGGAAATTGCCAATGGCTTCCCAGCAAGAGCAAGGAGATCATGGAGGTCAAGTTAAGAACCAGGATGTTGCCTTTATAGACTTTCTTGGTGTGGGGATCTCTTAGTTATGGAAGATATAATTTAAACTCGAGTTTTGATTATCATGATGAGCATGATCATGGGTATCATCTTCTCATTTTCAAAGTTAAACAATATTGGTCAGAGTGCTTGATGAGTTCAGAATAAGCAACAGGAGGTCGCAGCTACGTTTTGTTTTCATCCCTCATTCAGGACTTTCAATGTGTCAGCTGTAATTCTCAACTAGGTAGAATCTGCAAAAGATATTTCCTATGTAAGGGCTTTGTTTTGCTACTGTCATCCATAGATAATATTGTACGTAGTAGTAGCAGTAGTAGAAGAGAAAGTAATTTATTTATGGAAACCTGAATCTTGCTTTATGGATGTCTAATTTGTTCTTTCTTGAGTAACTGCTCCTTATAGTCTTCTGAGTTTGAACCCCACCATAAATTAGGAGTGAAGATAAATTAATTGTGTTTTAATTCTCTTGTTCGTGCTATAATTTCTACTATTATATTGCCTTTGAGGCCTTGTGCAGTGATAGAGATTCTCGTATATAATTAATGCTGGAAGAGAACTCTGCAGGCTGATTGACATATGAGGTATCCTTCAAATATATATATCCGAAAACTAAATATTTGTTTTGTCCTTTTTTTTTTTCCATAAATGAATGGCTAAGTTATTTACTTGACAGTGTCTCCTTTGTAAAGTTGCGATCAATTGGAGCTATTCTCGTAGATGTTCTTGTGTATTTCTACAGGGATTTTGAAATTAGATAGTACTGAATACTTACGTGAAAATTTACTCGTTTTTTATAATAGTTCATCTCTTTCTTTTCCCAGCGAAAAGTGAAGTAATTTCTCATGCAACTTAATATTATGGCACAAGCACGGTTTGCATACATACTTCTTGTGCATGTCGTGCAAGCTCCATATAATTGTCAAAACATATTGCATGAATGCGTGATTGAAAAAACAAACAGAGAAATCTTTCTGATGTATCAACATAGTTAAAAAAAAAAAAAAATTTTGAGTCTAATTTCATGCCTAGAAAATCCAAATAAAGGGTGATTACTCAATTGTAGAAGGGTATGGTTTACATCCATACCTAACATCCTTAGGCTTTGCAGAATTTCAGGCTCAAATAACATGGGTCTAGCTCACTTTTAAGCCCAACATTCTTGGGCGTGGCTACTAGCTCAAATGAGCATAGATTTGATGAGCTATCAAACCCAATATCCTTAGGTTCAGTTACGTGTTGAGCCCAAGTGAACATGAGTTTAGCGAACTATCAGACTCAATATCTTTGAGTTTAGTTACACATTAAGCCCAAACAAACATAGGTCTAGAGAACTGTCAAACCTAGCATCCTTGGGTTCAGATACGTGCTGAGCCTATATGAACAAAACTTTAGTGAATTGTCAAATCCAACATCCTTAAATTCAGCTACATGTTGAGCCTAGGCGGATGTGGATCTAAAAAGCTACCAAACCCAGTGTCTTTAGATTCAACCACATGTCAAGCCTCAGTGGACATGGATCTAGTGAGTTGTCAGAGCAGACGTCCTTAGGTTCAACTATTGTTGAGCCCATGCAAACATGGGTCTTGCAAGTTGTCAATCCTATCACTTGTAGTCTTAGCATCGTGCTAAGCCTAAATGGGTATAAATCTGATGAGTTGTCAGATCCAACGCCATTAAGCTTGGATACTTGTTGAGCCCAATTACGTATGGGTATAATGAATTGCCAGACCCATTACTCTTAGGTTTGGCAGCACGCCAAGCCACCTTGGGCATAGGTTTGGCGACCCTCTTAACCCATCGGCCTTGGGCTTGACTACGTTCCAAGCCCAATCGAGCATAGCTTTGGCTCGTTGCTATACCTATTAACCGTAGGCTTGGTGGTGTACCAAGCTCGAAGGGCTAAAGGTCCGGAGATCATTATAGGATCCAATTTGGGTCATAAGGCTCTATTTGTTTATTCTTTGACTTTTAACATAAAAAGATAATGTCAGAGATACTTATTTCTCCATACCCATAGGTGTATAAAAATCTCTTAAAGCTCTATTAAATTTTCATCTCATTAATATTGTGTAAGAGATATTTATCTATCATTAATGCTATCATGATGAAATGACTCTCCAGCCCCTCCACTCCAACAAAACGAAAAGGTTCAGGGGCTATAAATACCCTTTGAACCACCTAGGTAAAGGGTTCACAAATCTTATTCTCTAGATACTAATACTTTTAAATCTCATAGCATTTATTGTACTAAAACAAGAACAAACACTCTTGTTTTTAAAATTTAATGTTCATCCTCTAAATTTTTTTTTCAATATCTTTCTTAAAAGTTATTGACTTTGTCATTTAAGTGTCTTTAAACCCCCAGCAAAAAAAAATATTTTATAGTTGTTAGGTCTTCTACCACAAATCATCCACTTCTTAAACTCTAGAAAATATAATATTAACATTAACATGTAATTACTAATTGTTCAAACACCAAAAAATCTCATTCCTAAGCATGATAAATTTTTGAACTTCATCACTTTCAAATTAATTGGAACTCGTGAGATATTATTAGTTTTGCATTGGCTATAAAAAAAGGTACGAAAAAATGATCAAAAAAGAAAAAAAAGTGATCCATTAGAAAAAAATATATATAGAACAAAACAAAAGGTTGAATGGGCATAAATTAAAGACAATAAAATGAAAGAACGCATCAAGAAAAAACCACATCGTTTTAAATTTCCACTTACTTACCATTCATGTCTTGCCATCATTTGTCTATGATTATGATGATGATGATGCCATTAACATTTTAAGCAGCTTCATATTGATATTATTTAATACATCTAAAAACTTACATTGTCAATTCACTTTCTTTATTATTCACATAAATAGTAGAGGAGATGGGATTTTCTTTTCTTTTCTTTTCTTTTCTTCTTTGTTTTTCTTTTTTTTGCATTTCCTCCTCTTTTTTTTCATTTTGTTATTTTTTTCAAATTTTATCCTTCAAGATTTACTTGATTTTAAATTTGTCTTCATAAATTTTTTTAATTTACTTTATATGAGGTTATAGCAACCTAAAACATCTTAACATGTGGTTTGTGTTTAGTTTTATAAAAGTCTATTTTTGTTATTGTATAATTAAGAAAAAATAGTTTAAGAAAAGCAAAGTTTTTAAACCTAATGAAGTCCTTCATTCAAATCATGAATTTGACTATTTAAATAGCGAAGCCCAACTCGATTCAATATGTCGATGTCTCAATATTAAAAATTATAAATGGTCATCTTAAAAAAAAAAATTTAAGTCAAACCATGTTTTAACTAGTTGTCTAGATTGTTTTTAGACCTACCAAATCAATTGGGTCAAATCGATTCAATTTTTACATGGTTTAATTTTAAACTCGGGCTAGACAAGAAGTCCAATGAAAAGATTTTAAAGTTGACCTGTTAGGATGAATTTAAAAATAATAACAAATAATTTTTTATGACATGAATTTATTTATTTTATGTTCAAATTTTTTTTATTCCAATCACAGTATAACACGACACTATAAACTAGTATGAAGTTTGTAGATAATTTCTCATGTTGATTTTCTTTTACATTTGGAAGGTATTGGTGTTCATATCATCTCAAATTATGTGGGGTAAGTAAGGCTCGAGATCCCGCAAGGAATTTAAATTTTTGTAGGTGTGGCATTTAAGACCAAAAAAACAAAGTTTGACCCCTAAAACATTAGTGTTTTTGTACTTTAGCACTTTAAAAAAATTATTAAAATAACATGGTATAAAAAATATTTAGAAAAAGTAGCACAATTTAAAGAATTGAAGATAACATATAAGACTCTCTTAAATTCTAAAAATAAACTAACACAATTTATAATAAAAAGATATAAGAGAGGAGAGGGAGAAAAAAATAAGGAAAAAAAAAAAAAAGGCCCCGGAGAGATACTGAAACTCTGATAATAACAATATCGGTATTGTTGGAAAGATATTGACGTGACGAATCCAATGACACTAAAAAAGGTCATGAACAGTGACCAGAGTGAGCCACATGAGTTGTTTAAATGTGTCGGAGCTCATTTTCCTTCGAATAGCTCGTGTGACACACTCTGGTCACCATCGGTAACCTTCCTTGATGTCACTTGATTTGTCTCGTCAAGATCTTTCTAATAGCATTGATGGTATCATTGTCGAAGCTTCGGTATGCTTCTAGAATTTTATTTTTTTTCTCTCTCCCCTCTCTTCAAAAATTACGAGGAGAGAGAAAAGAGGAAAAATAAAAAGATCTAGAGGCACATCGAAGCTTCGATAATGATATCACTGATACTATTGGAATAATCTTGACAAGACAAATGCAATGACATAAAGGAAGGTCACTAACAATGATTGGAGTGTGCCACATGAGTTGTCCAAAGGCAAATAAGCCCCAACATATTTAGATGGCTCATGTGGCCCACTCCGATCGCCGTTTATGATTTTTCTTGGTGTCATTAGATTTGTTTTGTCTATATTTTTCCAACAGTACCGGTGATGTCATCATCGGAGTTTCGATATGTTTCTAGGGTCTTTTTTTTTTTTTCCTTGTTTTTCTCTCTTTCCTCTCTCCTCTATCTTTATTGTAAATTGTGTCCACTTAATTTTAGAATTAAAGATAGTCGCAAATGATACTTGTGATTCGCAAATCTCAAATGACATCTATGACTTTTTAAAATGCTAATTTTCTAAATATTTTTTATATTACTATTTTATTCTCTCTCTTTTTTTAAGTGCTAAAGTACCCCCAAAAAAAAAACAAAAACTCCATAAAAATTATCTTAATTTTAACCCGACATAGAAAATTATCTTGGTTATGCTACTGGCTGCAAGGCCTCAATCCATGCGTGGCTGTACATGCCACTTTTTAGTGAAGTGCCTATATCACTGGCACTAATTACAAATTCTCACTCAGTAGTGGACTCACCATAGCGCGCTAAAGCAGAATGAGCAGGACATGTATATAATGAAAGGTGTCATGCAAACAAATCGTGTTTTGGATGCCATGGATTCCTTGACAGAGATGCAGTTGGTCCTGGAGCCTAAAAACATTTCCATATATTTGTAATGAAATTCAACCGTAAACAATGTCTATGATCTATCTTGGAATTCCTGAAGAGAATGTTTTGGAGAAACACATTGAGGGGATTCAGCGATTCTGCGGCTCAAATGCAAAAGTCAACAGCCTTGCTTCACAGTATGTCCAGAAACTTGGGATGATCATCAAACGTTCTACCCATGAGTTGGATCTAGATGATCAAGCTAGCATCAAGATGTGGGTGAAACCCAATAAGAAATGCATATTATTTTACCAAGATTCTTCAAAATCAGATGCTTTCATTCTGGGAATTCAAACAGAATGGTAGTTGCCGCAAATTATCCGTTTTGGCCAACGCAGTCTCGTTGCTGTGAATTCAACATTTGGCATCAAGGGACTCAAGGTATCCTATGCGTACTCTTTTTTATGGAACTTTTAAAAACATTATTAGGTGGTTGTTGACGCCACGCCATTATGTATTTGAATGATGGTATCCGTTGTGCACACTTCTTGTTTTTTGATTCGAGACAACATGCACTTCCTGCTACATGGATCCTCACACGTCGCTCGGCAAAGCCGGATGTCGCCAAGTGGATGAAGGCTCTACCTGGTCGAGCATCAAGTGTATGGAGCCTGGATGGAAGATCTGCGGTTCTTGATTGATGTTTCTATTGTAGAAACTGATCCCATAAGCCAGGTTATTTTAATTTGCTATACAGTTTGTCTTCATCTATACTGAAAAAGTAGACTGTTGAGTAGTCTTATTGTTCCTTGCATTGTCTGCATTTCAAGGATATATTTGGCTGTCCTGTATTATCTTCCCTCTGGCGAGTTCCTAGATCATGGCTGAGAAGTTGAAGTTCGGGGTGAGATATTCAAACTTCTGGGAGAAATTATAGTTTGCAGCATTTGGGGGCGGAGTTGATAATACTTCATCTGCCTCGGAAGAGTTAATTCACGATTTCGTTGATCAGACTGCATTCATACAATATTTCAAAGCCTCTTGGGTGCCTAAGATTGGTTAGTTCTCTCCCTTACAGATGCTAGAGAATATGCATCGGATTTGTGCAAGCTTGTTTAAGTCATGTGGAATGGAACTGACTTCTTATTTCTCATAATTTTGTTGCCTGCTCCTTCTTGGACAGAAATGTGGCTCTCAACAATGAGAGCTCTGCCCCTGGCAAATCAAGAAGCTTCATGTAAAGCTGAAAGCTTAATTATTTGATGATTCACATCTTGGCGCACTCCAAAGATGATTGGTTAGTGATAAAGCTGACAACTGAGTTGCATTCAAGATAGGTTTGCTGATGAAAGTGATTCTTTTCAAAATGTCAAGGAGAAATATATTGAATCTACGTCCTGGAACAGGGCTCTACAAATTCCTGATTCTTTTACTGTTGATGATAAGGATCACCTCTTTGCCAAGATCTCAAGTCAAAAGGACAGCAATCTAGCGCAGATAGTGTCAAGGTTGTCAAGGTTGAGGTAGCATCAGCAGGTAGATAAAAGATTCCTTCATGGACGTTTCTGACCCATCGTGGTTGAAAATGTGTTCATACTAACTGAAGTCTCTAAAGCTCGCCGTAGGGGAGGTTTTTTGAATCCTGATCTATATTCAATCAACCATAATCAGTATTCTCTTTAGCCACCACTGTAGTTTTGTTTTGATGATAGACATGGCATATCTTTGCGGCCTATTGGAAATATACATGTGCCTGGTGGCAGAAAACTTACATTTTTGCTCATTCCTCGTCATGTTCAAGGAGGTAGCTGCCATGGTTTCCTTCAAATGCTGGAAGGATTCTCAGTCTTTCATTATCTCATCACTTGAGCTATGATTATAGGGAGTCCTCTTAGGTTTATTTTTGTCAAATATTGGTGAAAAACCCACCATTGAATTTATATTTATCAATTTGTTTAGGGTTGCATTGCAGGAAATTTGTACAGATTCTATAGAACTATTGACCAATTTTGGCTTGTTTTTTTAACTATAGAACTATTGACGAAGATTGCGTACTATTACTGTGAGTTCGGAAGTTTTTAATCATGCATCTATTACTAGCCAGAAATCGGTATAATCCTGGAATGTCAATTTTAAACACCTGCAGGGGTATAGCAGACCACCATGTTTAGATCCATGGTGTGTGATTCCAAATAATTTTCCATTGGATTGTGCTATGATGACCATTTTCAATGGACTAATGGGTAGAATTTATGTTTCCATTTCAGACAACAGGGTCGCCAGACCTCTTTTTTTCACACTGCCATTACATATCAGTAATATGTCCAGGTAATTAGAGACAGTGATGAAACAGATTGCAGTTACTGTTAGATAGTATCTAACAGATACAACTCTGTAAACTCTAAAGCATCCAGATATTGCAGTAATTCCCGTATTCCAAATTGATTAATTTCCTCATGGTGGATTGCTGGCAAGTCCTGTGTCTCAAGCCTCAACTTGCTGAACAGAGAAACAATATCGAACACACATTTTGATTTCAAAGTGGGCCCAAAATCCAAGCACAAAACTAGCATGAGAAGAGAAATTTGCCAATAGGAGTTAGGCGATCTCACCTTATCCACACTCCAACCACAACCTGATCACATTCATCATCCCCTCCTTCCACATCACTCCTTTATCAAAAAAAAAAAAAAGCAATAAACCTCTTATCACCATTAGTCTCATCAAAGTTTTTTTTTTAAAAAAAAAAAAGAAGAAAGTAGGTTCTCAATTTTGTAAAAACACATTTTGCAAGCAATGGCAGCCATGAACTCCAGTGTTTTGGCATGCAACTATGCCATCTCAGGCACTGGATCATCTGAGCTTAATGCAAAGATTGTTTCCATGCCTGCAGTTGCATCCCCAGTTGTGTCTGGTCCCAAATTACCAGTAATCAGAGCCCAACAGGCTAGAGCTGATTCTAAAGAAATGAAAGCCAGTGAAGGAAGAAGAGGCGCACTGGTTTATCTTGCAGCTACCCTTTTCACCTCAGCTGCTGCTGCTTCTTCTGCTAATGCTGGAGTAATTGAAGATTACCTTGAAAAGAGCAAAGCCAACAAGGTTGGTTTACCAATCTGCGGTTCTCACAACCTTATTGATTCTCTTAAGCATCAGATCATTTATTTCTGTTGTGATGTTGATTGTGAAGGGATATTGTTGTAGGAATTGAATGACAAGAAGAGATTGGCCACTAGTGGAGCAAATTTTGCAAGAGCATACACAGTTCAATTTGGCACATGCAAGTTCCCCGAGAACTTCACAGGCTGCCAAGATCTTGCCAAGCAAAAGGTGAAACTCATACGTGCAGTTTTGTAAGTTATCTCAAGTTGATTAGGCCGTATGATTATGTCATTTAACAGGCTCCCTTTGGTTGTTGCAGAAAGTGCCATTTATCTCTGATGATTTGGCTTTGGAGTGTGAAGGAAAGGACAAATACAAGTGTGGTTCCAATGTTTTTTGGAAATGGTGAAGAGGGAGAGCACTCTGTAAATCTCCGTTTGCCAAGATGTATCTAGTTTTCCATGTAACAAACTCTACACTCCATTTTTCTCTGTGATTCTCTCCTATGTTTTCAATTCTTGCTCAATATTGCTTCAACCCTGGAGAGTATATGGAGAAACAAATGGAGTTTGTACCCAAATTTTCATGATTAATTATCACTGGACTACCCATCACATGGCTCTATTCTGGACCTTAAGGGTGGGTGTGGGAAATTGTTAAACCTTGAAACCTTTGATGATGAAATGTTTAACCCAATAATAAGTATCACATGAGGGTTAAAGGAAAAGTTTGTTCCCATATTCAGCCAGCCATGTTCAACGCATCGAAGGTAGCGCAAACTTTTTGGATGGCTCAATCCAGCACATCAATTCAGACACCATATTCTTGCTAGTACTAGTCTTAATTAGTTTAAGATGAACAAATTTGTCCTAAACAGTGAGACTTATAGTAGGAATAAAGCCTGCAAGTTCATCAACGCCAAAGCTTTTCATTGAGTAAACAAGACAAATCAAGTAGTGGTTTCATTATTTTTGCTAACCAATACCTCCTTTTCGTCTGCCGCTATACTCTAGTTATATAACCCTGATTATAAAATAAATGCAGAAATCAGAATTTCTGTATCATAGGAACTTTCAGTGCTATAGCCCGTTGGAGAACTTGGTTTGCCGGGCGGGTGAAGGGATATACGTAAGTCAATGAGGAAACTCGTTTATCTCTTTCAATACGAGAACAGAAACCATCAAGGAGCTGAGAGGTGGAGTGGTGACTCCAAATCTTGTCAGAAATAATATCTGAACAAAAATGACCTGTTCTTCCACAACAGTTTGGAGCACAAAACATGGTGTACAAGTGAATGGAGCTTAAGCTAGAATACAGCATCTACTAAATTCCTACAAAACTTTCCTAGTATTTTTTGTTTTGTACAAGTAATCGATACTAGAATACTGGAAAATGTCACTTTTATTAAATTTTCCTGTATTCTTTTGGTACAAGTGACTGGTCCTTCGTTCTCTCTGTGGTTGGGGCTCAGTTGGATCCTCAGATATACATTTTGGTATATTCATATGCTGCCATCGGCGACCAATGAGATCCAAAGTTGGAAAATCACTTAGGCAAGGAAAAACTGCACAAGGCAATCACAAATATGTGAAAATCGAAGTTCAAGACCTTGCAAGCAGTCCACGCAGCATCTTCTGAGCTTCATCACTCCAGACATAACTTACAGAATGCTCAATCCCTAAAGTGATCAATCCAACCCCTTCCGTAATATTGTCTTCTATTTGTAATTTTCTCAATGCAAACCCGTCTAGAAAACAATCAGAGCAAACCACCACCTCCAAAACGTCAATAAAGTTTGACCGAAGAAGATTAAGAGTATGAACACCAAGATGAAGAGTTATCAATCTGCAGCTGAGGACACGGTGGTGGAAACACGTCATTTGCAAAACCTGAGACAAATTCACAGCGCCATGAAGGTGATGATACCACTCCAAGCAAGCTAATATTCTTCATGCATATACCACCAAAAGGTGCATCCTCAATTCCCTCCAATACTGGGGCTTTTGTTGAATTAAAACTAACCAAATTAGTGATAGAAACGCCCTTCACAACCGGAACTGCTTTAGGATCCCATCTTTCATCAGGGTGGTCATTAGAGCCACTACTGAACCTTATCGGTATCTTTACTCTCTCCATTGTTATATCACTTATGGTGATATTTGCTATATATCCTCCTCTGCCTTTGTCAGTTTTTATTCTCACGCCGGCAGCAGAATCCCAGACATGCAAATCTTCAATAGTTACGTTAAAAATCCCTCCAGACATCTCACTACCTATTCCAACCCCGGAGCAAGTAGGGGTGGTACCCGATACTCTCCTAATTATAATGTTTGAGCTTGGACGAGCCATTTTAATACCGTACTGGTCCCAGCCACTCTTCACTGCCACAAGATCATCCCCACTCTCAATGTAACAGTCCTCAATACACACATTTGTGCTTGAATCTGCACAAATAAATGAAAAACATAAGAAAAACCATGTAATTTTACCTTTTTTGTTTCAGGTCTCAGCTTCAGTGAATTGAAAACTAGGGAGGTAAAAAATAAAAGGAAAGATGAGAACCATACCAGGGTCTATACCATCAGTATTTGGGGCATTGAGAGGAGCCAAGATTGTCATGTCTTTAACAACAAGATTGCTGAAACAAATACAGAGCTAATACTATTAGTTCCCAACTACGATTTCCAGTTGGAAAATATAATTATGACAAGATAAAAAAACAGCGAACATTGGACTTATGCTTGTTATTATACTTCTATCCTAAGCCTCAATAGCAAGTACGGAAAACATGGCCCATTTGCAAAATTACATCAGCAATATTATTTATGCAGTCTAATACCATTACATGTTTTATAGGCAAAGAAGTCTCTACCATACTAAAGCACTTACTTTTACAGCATAAGGGAAGCAGAAACCAAGCAATAGATAAAAGCAGGGGGAGTGAGCAACCTGCAGTAAATTGGATGAATGGTCCAAAATGGAGAATTGCAAAAGGTAAGGTTGGAGATGAGAATGTGTTGAGAATTCATTAGTTCTACAAGGTGGCCTCTGGTGTGCTCCAATGTTCTGTTCCACCATAATTCCCACCACATCTTCCCTTGGCCATCAATTGTCCCATTGTTTCCTGCAAAACCAATCAAACTGGTCATTTTTTTATCAAGCGGTTTGATAAGCAAGACAGGAATCATCTGAAACTGGCTTTTGGATTATGGATTTTCCACCTTGTCATTTAATATTTTGTATAAGCAGACAATCAGATAGCTACAAGTTAGTTGCTTAGCGCCATGAATTTCCTAAGGGAGATACAAAACTAGTAAACCAATGATTAAGAGTAATCCCCCCCCCCCAATATTATCGAACTGCATTAGCTGCTCAAATAGAATTTTTTCCCTCCCAACACAAGCATCAGCAAGAGAATCATAACTCAAAATACTTTGTTCTTGTTGGATGGGTTAAAACTTTCTGTTGATATGTGAAAATGTAGTAGTTCAATATTATCTTGCTTTATGCAGATTAAAAATTTTCAACAAGCTGACATTACAGCACCATATGAGCATATAGAAAACAACTAAACTCTTTGCTGATACAAAAAAATATGAAGTTTCCAGACAACTTGAAATGAATTGAGCAGTTCGGAAAAATCATGCAATTGAAACGAGCATTGTTTTTATATGTTTCAATACAAGCGAACTCTGGTAGAAGAAACGAGCTGAATACCTGTGATGACGACATTTGTGAGGCCATCTCCATGGATAAGGCTTATATGTCTCCCCCCTAATCTCTCCCTCCCTCTTCCATAAGAAGGCAATGGCTCTATGATAGGCCATTCCTTTGGGTCCTATCATTCAAAAACATAACATAATTGAAGCAACAGAAATTTAAAAAAAAATGATATTGGCAAAAGACATCATCATAATACTGATCAAAATGAAGCAGAAAAAAAGAAAAAGCTAATAACTATTTAATGCTTGCTGACTCGATTACATACTACTCACTTTTGTATTACACATGCTTTGACTATTTCTTTGCAGAATTGCAGTAAAGAAAAGCAACAAGGCACTTGCAAGAGAAACCAAAAGTACACATCAGAGAATCTAGACAAAGTGCCATGCAGTTTGATGGATGCTCAAATGGGATCCTTAGCATCATCAGCATCAACCTAACCATGTTTTCTCTTTTGTAAGAAAAGGGCTAAACAAATATTAGCTGCAAGCAATATAACCGTGACCTAACAAATATCCAAACATGCCAAAGTTTATTCCCATTTGCAACCCAAAAAAGATCAACTACAAAAGCATTCTTTCTCTTCACATCTTCCCAGGGCTACCATCGAATTACTGTAGATCCATTAACACAAGCTTCATGTTAGAAATCATAAATAAAATTTTTTATTAATTCAGGAGTTTGGATGCTTAAGACACGTTAGAAATCCATTGGAAAAGGAAAAGTTGGTCAGAAAATGCATTTTCACATAAAAAACACCTGGAAAAACAAACAAACGAAAAAAGACAAAACATCCTTTATCACAATCAAAATACCTGAGAACCCAAAATAACAGCACCTTCTTCAAGAAACAAAGTGAAATTACTTGTCAAATTAAAACTCCCTGTAACCCATCTTCCTTCGGGAACATTCAACTGGGCCCCACCTCTCTCCCCGAAACGTTGCACGTACCTCATCGCCTTCCGAAACGCTTCGGTATTAGACGTTTTCCCATCACCAACCCCGCCAAAATCTTTTATCGATATCACAGCTTTTCTCTCCGGCAACTCTCCGAAGAACCCCACACAGGTTCTTGAATCGGCCACGATATCGTCTTTCGACGTCGAAGAAGTAAATGCAATCTTTATCGGGTAGACGGTCTTGGATGTGATTTGAAAGGATAAAATAGCTAAAAGGGTGATCAAGATAAGAAGTGGTGACCAAGAAAATTTTGATAACTTGACCATCATTGCATTACCACCAAGAACAAAACTTTGCTTCTCATCAAAATCCATTTTCTTTAAGATGCATGCAAATTAATAATTCAAACACCAAAGAAACATGAACACGAGAATCAAAGGCTTTGTGGGGGTGCCAAGAAGCTAGCAAAATATATATAAAAAAAAAAATTAATGGCAATTCTTGTTGGTTTCTTGGATATAAATATATATAAATAAAACTATAAATATAGAAGAAATTTTATTCTTGGCAAATAGAATACTTTTAAGTTAAAGAGTTCGTACACCGTGTGCTAGAGAAGCGGCAGCTGTAAGAAAGAAAGAAGACGCGGACAGGAATGTGAAACTGGAAACTGAGGAGAAGAGGAAAGAGGAAATCTATGCTATATCCAAGCAGGAGAGAAGAGTTGTGAATGATGCCAAGGTGGCGTCTTCTAGTCTGTATTTGGCAACTGGCAAGTTTTTTAAAAAAAGTTATAAACTATATTTTTTTTAACTAATATTTAAAAAAAAAATTGGTAAATATTTTAAAATTTATGTTTTTAACAAAACACGTATCATCATATTACATCAAAAAAACAAACTGAGCTCTTTTTAGAAACAGGAAGTAATTTGCTGTTATTATTGAATATATCTAAAAGAGTTAGGGGGTTAACACCGAGGTGGCTTCTTTTTTTCATTTCCATCTCTTTTTTATTTCCCCCCTTTTTTTATATTTTTTTATCATTTTTTTATCCAATCCTTCAAATTTTATTTAATTTTAACTTTGTTTTCATAAATTATTTTAATTTTTTTTATAAAATTATTACAATCTAAAACAAGCATCCTAGTATTTAGTTTATATTTGATTTTATAAGTGTATGTCTTTGTTATTATATAATTAAATAAAAATTAGTTCAAATAAAATTCTTAAATATAGTGAAGTTCATAATATGAATTATAAATTTAATGGGTTTAATGGTAAAATCCAAGTAAATTCAATATATAATTATTTTAATATTAAAAAAAATAATTTTAAATTTTTTTAAAGTCAAACAATGCTCTAATTTTTCATTCATATTGTCTTAAATTGGATAGCTTTAAATTTTTCCAAAGAAATTTATAGGCCTTATCCCATGAACTTTCCTCCTCGCACATGTAACCACAAGGAAGAGGAAATTTATAGAAATTGAGAAGTGAGCTAAGTCGCAAGGATCCATGAAGCAAATAAGATCCGGTTTGTTCGGTAATTAAGACAGTCACCATAATTAACATAGCAACCATCCAATAAGATGTTGCCACGTAATATTCCATCGACAAGTCGGATGATAGATTATTTGTGTGGAGTAATTCGAGGACGGCCTTTTGGCTTCTCTCGTCTCCTTTGATGGGTGGTGGTGTAATTTTCGACAAGAACCCTCTACTCACGGGATTTTTTATTATTTTTAAGATGGATCTTTCTTTTTTATTTCCTGTTGTCACGTGCGTGAGGTGCAATGGGAGGTTGCATGCATGGGCGACACGTGCAGAGTGATGATCTCGGATGTGGGACCATCTGATCGATGAAGATCACAAGGTGGGTTGTGATGATATGATAAGAAGATGGTTCCTTTTAGGCCAAAAGGGTAGTTTACTTTTTGTGATGATATGATAAGAAAGATAAAGCTTTATGCTTGTTCTTTAGGCAAGTTTCTTCGGCAAAGAATCCAACATGTAAATATTCTACCTAACAAAAATATAGAAGGATACTCAACATGCCTCCAAGGGAAGAAAGGGAGTCTTGTTATTGATTGCTTGCTTTATTACTATTTTTTATTATTATTATTATTATTATATGTGAAGAAATTTTAGATTAATTTGGTAATCTTAGTATTTAATTTAATATTTAAAGGGAATTTATTGAATTGCACAAGATTGTTAATGAAATATAATTGAGTTATATTAGTATATTACAAGTTGGATTTCTAATTTCGAGGAGTGTAGCTTAGGTCAGATTCTAATTTTATATTTTAAAAAATTATCAGTTTAAGTGTCATATATCTCATTATCACTAATAGCTTATCTAGTTGTTAATTTTAGAGTTTTGAGAATTAATCAAGATACGCGTGAACTGATTCAAACACTCACAATTAAAAAAATTAATTTTTTTTTAATGAAACAAATTGCTTCATCAGCATTTATATACTACTAGAAAATTAGAGAATGACGATGAGATATTTCATCTTCATTTAAGAAATATTTCGTTGATATTAAAAAGTTATCAATAAAATATCCTCATCGAAAAATTGATGGCCGATGACTTTTTATTAGTCTATAAAATATCTCATCATTAAAAGCAGTTTTTATCATTCATTTTATATCGGTATTGGAAAGTACAAATAAAATTACTAATATAATAAACATCAAGAAAAAAGAAATATTATTTCATCGACAATCTCATCAGTTTTTTTGTTTTTTTTTCTCAACATGACGCAGACCAGCCAGTTGTTCTTCCACCCATCTCATACGCGAAAGAAATCTCATGAACGCATGTGTCAAGTCTATTAGCCATTTGTGATTTCTCCCAGCTGCTCCGCCACCAAATATTCCGATTCGCACCGTCATTTCTTGACCTGCAAATCTTCAAACAAACAAGAATAAATAAATAAGAACAGCAACGTATTTGTCCTCAGTAGCCAACAAACAAATGGTGCCTGCCTCCAATGGCACACAAGCGACACTGCATAACCCCTCCCTCTCTTTTAAAGGCCGTGAATAAAATACTGTCCAGCGACTAAATATTTGGTGGACGAAAAAAAAAATTGCTTCTCAAATTTATAAAATTCCAAACACACACAATTTTACTCTTTTTTATATATCGTCATCGCTACTGTCATCTTCGCCATCTAATCTATTCTAATCTTCAAGAGAAAAGATGTAAACTAATGCCGTGAGTGAAAAAAATAAAAGAAACTAGTTTTTTTTTTTCAAAAAAAAGAGAGAGACTTCTGCACAATCACCTCTACTATAGCTTTACTATGAATATAGTTTTAAAACCAGATCTAGTCTGGTCAGTTGACTAGGATCTAAAATCGGGCTAGGTTTAAAAGAAGTAAGTAAAATCAAAAACTTGGATGAACTAGCGGGGTGATCCAGCAAGACCCGATCAAAAATCTGGTTGCAACTCATTGATAATTTTTTTTAACCCAAATGAAGTCGTTTTGATTTATAAAAAAAAATAGAATTGACCCAATAACCTGATTAAAACTCAGTGAGCTTGGCAAAACTAGTGATCCAGACCTTGGGTGGGGTTTAAAAACTCTGACCATGGGTCATAATTTTTTATTAAAAAATATCAGCTATGTAGGTTGGTTCAATGTATTTTTTAACATAAAAAAATCAAAGTATAAATTGAAAAGCCTATGCAAGTATCTCATTAAAAAAAATTAATAATCATTTATATAAATAAATGGTAAAAAAAATCTTTAACAATAACCAAAGTAGAAATTGATAAAATTGAAAGATGAAATAGGGTCAACGATGAAAATAAGCAATAAAAACCATAAGAGCCAAAAAAATTTTAAAAAAAAAACATAATACACTTTAACTGAAAAGAGAGAAAAGTAGGAAGAAGAAAGAAGAAATGATCACTAGCGATAAACCACGCGACCACCACCGACACGCTCCATACCAAGAAGAAGAGCACATAATGGTGCTTTTAGTGACACGATGGAAGGCGATTTTTAGACAAATAGTGGCATCACATGCACCATTTAAAAAGCGCGGACGTCATCATTAAAAATAAATGTTAAATTGCTAAAAAGCCTCTTGTAATTCTGTAAATAACAAAAAAACTAATGTAAAAATACCAAAACACCTCTAAATACATATAAGCTATTTTGTCTTATCTAAAGACAAATAAATATTTAACTTATTTTAAAGTTTGTGCAAAGTAAAAAAATCTCTTAGTTAGCAAGTTTAAATTTCATTGATCTTGAGGATAAAAGAATATTTTTATTATACAGAATAATGTGTAAAGAAAATAATACTCATGTTGAATCCTTTAATAATCAGTTGTTCATCGTAAAAAGATCAAAATTACCCCATATCCCAATCTTTAAACTTTTCAACCGAGGAGCACAAAAGTAAATTTACTGTGGCAATTCACAGTAAACTAAATCTTTTGCTATAGTGAACTCAACACGTGTTTTGTTTAGGTTAATAAATATGATCAAATCATTCTATACATAAATCCTGAAATAAGAAATATTTGCATTTAAGTATTAAAAAGTCTCTAAAAAAAAAAGATCATATGATGTCAAATAGAAATAAGAAGGTCCCCAAAATTCCCAAAGGAAATCTAGATGCCAAAAACCAAACCCAAATCCAAAAAACATCAAGAATAAAAACAAATCAACAGAATCTCAAAAGGATATATAAACACCTATACTAACATCACCAGCAATCACAAGCTTGAGGTTTGGATAATTAAGAGTTTGCTAATTCAGCAAGGCCTGCACAGACTAACAAAAACAAAAATCATCCAAAAGAAAATAAAAATGAAATCTTGAAATTACATGAATCAATACAATCATAGGATTAGGACTCAATTAGAAAAAGGAAAACAAAGGATAACTAGAGTGCTTATTTTCAGCAATTTCATCGATGGGAGGTCCCACGTTAGAATCCTAGCGTTTCCTTTTTCTTCCACACCCAGTTCGAGAAGATGCATAGGCCTGTTAGGAGTATTATTCTATTTTTCAAAAAAAAAAAAAATAGAAAATGAACTTTATGTTTAGAAGATGTATTTTTACAGATTGAAAAGAGAAGAAAAAGGTTTTTTCATTTTTCCATCTCAATCCTTGAAGTTGGAAAACGTTTCTCTCTTACGAGTAATTAGAAATAGATCATATCTCAATTAATTATTTTGGTCGTAAAACAAACCATATAATTATATGTGACTAAAAAACACAAAGGAAAAGGAGAGAAAATATTGGAAAAGAGGGTTGATCCATAGAAAATACTAGAAAAGAGAGGGAATATAGGTTGCAACTCGTCTCTGTTGGGATTTTAGCAACAAAAAAAGAAGAAAGAAGACCTTCATTTTATTTTTGAGATGATAAACTTTTATTTTATTAAAATGAAAAGCTAAGAGAGATTAGAAATTGATTGTACATGCACTCATAATTTACCGTGGATTTGTATAATAAATTTATTATTTTAGCTTTTATAGTGAAAATCAGTTTTCAAAGATAAAATTATATTTTCCACGGGATATATATCATTGAAAGATTAAAAAGGGATAAAAGAGTTTTTTAACCTTAATTTTATTTGCACTATATAATTTCTAAAATACCCTTAAAAATTAAATATATATATATATAACTGTTTGGTTAGGTGCATTTTTTGTTTTTAATCTTTGTTAGCACAATGTGATTTTTGTGGTACTTTAGAAGCAAAAAAAATTCTATAGATTGATTCAAGGGGATTTTGGTCTTTTTGTTATTATTTTTTCTTGTTAATATCACGTGGGGACATAGCCATTTAGATCTTTTGATAAATTAAATAAATAAAAAAAATTGTTGACATGGGGGAGATGTCCACGCTTTTTAAGCATCTCAGGCAGTGCCTCTTGGCAGCCAAAAGATGACCAACCACCACTCTGCCGATGGAGAACATAGAGTCGCATCCAAGGGGGCACCACGTGTAAGGGCTATCGTGGTGGCTAGACGGGGGTTGGATTTTTTTCTTCCCATTCCTTCTCTTTCTCTGTCTCTCTGTCAAAATATGTCCCCAAAATTAAAGGTTGTTCTCCATTTTTTTTTAAAATTGTCACCCTCGTGTTTTTTTTTCTTTATTTATTTTATTTTTTTAATTTAATCCCTTAATGTTTTGTCTTATTTGATAATTAAACTTTTTAATTTTTTTTTATGATGATAACTTTGTCTCGATCCAAGTAACATATTTTTCATGCATATCTAATTAGCTTGATGATTTTATTTTTATATAAAATTTGTTTATTTTATTTTATTTTTTAATTGCTTTTTTTTATCATATAAATTATTTTTAACATCTCAGAAGTTCATTCACTACAATTTATATGAATATTCACATAATAATTAAGGACACAATTACATGTGATCACAATATGTACAAATATTAATTAGAGAATTTATTAGCATTATTATAGAGATTAAAATATAATCAACCTTTGCAATCGTTGCGTGAACGAAAAACTAAAAAAAATCCTTTTAAAATTCAAGGTCGTGTTTGGCTTGGAAAAATCCCTTTTTTTATTCCCTTCATTTTCTTTTATAAAAATCACAATATCAAAATTCCATTTTTGTCCTCCATAAATTTTAACAGTTGATTCCCCTTCTTTGTCGTATTGCTTCAGAATTCTCCGAGCTCTCTATCCTTTTCTCTGCAAACTCACCGCCTGAATTTTACCAATATTTACAGAATCCATTACCTTTCAGGTGCATTCATACCTCATTTTCTATTGTGTCATATAACGCATCTACTTATATATTTTGATTTTGATTTGTGCTTATGGTTAGTGATGCCTCTGTGACTTTTCACTTTTGTTTGATCGGATGATTTGGAAATTCTTAATTTTGAACTGGGATTTCGATTTTTAATATCAATCATGGTCTTTTATGAATTTCTGTACCTGCCCTTTTTTTGTTTTTGATTTTGTGTTATATTGTGAAAAAAGAGGCAAACTTTGATCGTAATTTTCATTTCTAGAATTTCGGTTTTTCTTGCTTTAATGTATAAGAACGTGGGTCTATTTCCTGTTGTAATTTATTTAACTCTTTTTGTGGTGTTCTTTAAAATTGTGATTGGTTTTTTTGTGTTTTGATAGGGTGAAGTAGGGCACCTTGTGGTGTCGGAGGAACTGGGATTTTATAGGTTACTGTTTGTTTTTAGTGAGAGAATATCTGAATGGATTCAAGTTCGAATGCTCCGGAGTTTGATTACTTGTTCAAGTTGTTGATGATTGGTGATTCTGGTGTTGGGAAAAGTAGTCTCCTTTTGAGTTTCACTTCTGACACCTTTGAAGATCTCTCCCCCACCATTGGTAAGTGGCACAGGCAAAATCTGATACACATGCGTCCAGGCCTATGTGCTTGTTGTTTTTAAGGTTGCTGTAATCTGCTTTTAATATAATGGAATTGAAAAATATAGCCGGTGTACATAGGTTCTCATGCGTTGATTTTACTGCAAAGTTATGGTTATGTGCTGATTAGCATTCTCTTAAAAATCAGTGTTTCTTTTAGGCTTTGCTTGGTGGATGGAAAATTAATATTCAGAACCTCAAATTGTTAGCTTGTGCTATAACTATTGCAAGAAATCAAATTTTTGCTTTCTTTCTGTAGGTGACTTAAGTTGATTTTTTCTGATTAAAATGTCAGTTGGGAAGGTTTTTGAGTTCTGATTTATACACTTCTCATCTTTTATTGAAATATTCATAATCAATCATCCATGTGTTTCTTAATGGATCAGATATTCAAAGAATTTCTTATGCCATTTTGTTCATGAAATCCTAAAAAATAGACGCTGGCTGCACTGGGGGAGCAAGATTATAGGATACTGGTCTCTTGACCATCAAAGTTGTTTGAAGCCATGATTTTGCTAGTCCCTGTTTTTTGAGATCTTAATTTATTCTCTGTTTGCTTCCCTACACAGGTGTTGATTTTAAAGTAAAATTTGTGAATATTGGAGGGAAAAATCTGAAACTTGCAATATGGGATACTGGTAACTTCAACTATGTGCCCAAATCTTTTACTTGTCACTAAGTGTGGTTTCGATTTTTTATCATTGCCTCCTTTATGTTTATTCTTTAACTTCATGTTACATCTCATGCAATCCACTTCAAATTTATTTTCAAGTATTGCTTATGCTATAAACATTTAGTCTTTATGAGTGTTATCATATTATTCTGTGGTTTATTGGTTATATTTCAGATGTTGGCATTAAATGTCTCATGAATTTTTTAGCATTCTATCATCATTAACGTTCCCAGTCTCATTGCTAGCAAATAGCTGGATGAAATTTTGTGGATTGCTTATGCAGTTGCAAGCAATAGTGTTACAGTAATTTGACCGTTTTGTTACCTGATTTTACCAAGTCTTGACAGTTTTGGCTTACCTCTCTTTCCTTAGAGAAAGATTTAGTTGGCCAAGTATCTCCTGCTGATTCCCAATGTCTGTTCACAGCTGGTCAGGAGAGATTTAGAACATTGACAAGTTCATACTACAGAGGGGCCCAAGGGATCATTATGGGTATTTCACCTTTCTTTTATGATATTTACAACTGCTTAGATAATTTTTACTATTTCATCTGGCTTTGAAATTTTCCGATACTTCAATCCTAAAACAATGAAATTGTGAGATTGTTGGTTGTAGTTCTGCTGTGCTGCTGTCAAGTTTTAACTTCAATATTCTTGATTTTAATTGCAACAGTCTATGATGTAACTCGACGAGACACATTTACCAATCTCTCTGAGATATGGGCTAAGGAAATTGATCTATATTCAACAAATCAAGATTGCATCAAGATGCTTGTTGGAAACAAGGTTGACAAGGTGATTTGATGGAGGTTTACAACTTATCTCGAGAGATAGAGTGAAAGTTTGTCTTTAATTTTGTTGTTGAAAAGGGATAGTTCTATACTTAGTTTACCTCTCCTCCCTCCCTCTATCAATGTTACATATCTTTAATGGTTATATTTTTAACTGTTTGTTCTTGTTTATGGGTTTAATACTAGTAACATTGCTTTGAGGAGTAGAGAAGGCTGATTCAGTCTATTTTCTTAAAAATTTATTTGTTATTGTTTCATGCTTCAAAATTTCTCTGAATAGTTCAGAAGACAATACTTTCAGAAAATTTCAAGACTAGATGTTAGATGTTGAATCAGGGTGTCTGGAAATTGTGGTTTGCTTGTATGCTGAATCAGAATTTTGTCCAAATGTAACTTTTAAGGAAAAAGTAACCTCTTACCATTGAGGAAAAGAAATTGTTGTCCTCGTTTTGTTCTGGAAAACAAGCACTGCCAACATGCAGAGGCTACTATTGCTATGTTCATATGACATAGAATTGAATTGCTATACTATTTACAAGTTAGTTGATTCGGACATTCTGTCTCTTTTCGCGTGGCAAGGATGTATTTGTTGGGCATCCTCTTCTTATAACTTATCCGTGTACCTTGAATTCTTCTAGAGAACCTGTCCTAATTGTGTGTTTTGCTTTAATTACTTGGTTTCATAAGTCTTCTTTGTATTTGAGATTGATGGGCCCCTCTTCTCTCATATCCTTTATTGGAATTTGCTTAGATGATACTAGACATCCTGTGGTGATAGACTGGTAGTGCATCTTTGTTTATTTGTCGGGCATGGAAATATGAGATGATACATGTTTTATGGAAGTTTCATGTGTGCTTGGATGCCCCTCTATTTCAGGAAAGTGATCGGGCGGTGACAAAAAAGGAGGGCATAAACTTTGCTAGGGAATATGGATGCCTCTTTATTGAATGCAGCGCTAAAACCCGTGTTAATGTACAGCAATGTTTTGAAGAGCTTGTTCTAAAGGTACAGAGCAGAAGATGATAAGTACCTATTTACTTGTTTCTTTATATATTTTTACTTTGTACTTGTAGGTGCCTGTGTATGTTCCTGTATTTGTTTGATATTGGGAACAAAATTGCGTGTGCCGGCATGATGCTCTTTTTGCTGTCCCTTGTTAAATTGTTTCTACAATGCAGTGACTAATAGCTTGTGTGATGTTGGTATGATGCTCATATGCAGATTTTAGATACACCCAGCCTATTGGCTGAGGGTTCCAAAGGTGTAAAAAAGAACATCTTTAGTGAGAAGCGGCCGCAACCTGATGCATCCACTAGCAGTTGTTGCTGATTTATTCTCAATTATCTTTCATCTTTTCCAGATATCTAACCAATAGTGGTGATGGTGATCTCTCACCTGATTCTGAAGAAAATGTTTTTATTCTATTTGTTTGTTTTCTCTACAGGAACCGAAACTTTCATGTAATATAGTAGTCTTGTGATACTGTTATTTTCACTCTTTTTGATACATTGAACTTCTGATGAATGATGACAAATTGAAGTTTGGAAACAAAATGCTATTATCCTCTCATGGTGATTGTCTAAATGCAATATATATATATATAATGAAGGAAACGTGTTTATTAAATACAATTTTTTCAAAAAAGAAAACACGGGTCTTGTTTGACTTAAATTGAAGTAATAAAAGGAATGACAATACAACATTGTGAATCAAGCAAAGATCTTTGAAGAATTTGAAAAATAAATTATTTTGATGTTTTTCAATTTTATAAAAAAGTGAAGAATTAGAAAACATGTGTTTTTGAGAAAACAATTTTATTTTCAATTAGAAAATGTGTTTTTTTTATTTTTATTTTCTGTTTTCCATAAAATCTTTGGAAAACTGGAAAATTTTCCACAAATAAAAGCAATATGATTTTTCTCCAAAAGGAGTAAAAAAATAATATTCAATAGGCAATTAAATTAATTTTTAATTGTCTTTCATAAATCATTACACCCTTAAAAAACTATAATAATTACCCTTGCAACAATTCACTCCTTTTTTTTTAACCTTGTACCAAACACTACTTTACTATTGCAATAATTACCCTTGCAATAAAAAGTCAATTATTACATTAAAGAAAAATGTGCGTATCTCTTTATTTTTATGCATGTGATGATTAAAATGATAATAAAAAACAAGTACGGTGTATTATATTATATTAATCCATTATCATATATGTTAATAAATACAAAAAAAAAATTGATGTGGTTTGTTCGACCTAGCAAGTCAAAAATGAACTGGTCACCCTATTTAAATGATCATTCGTTTGTTTTTTTTTTAAAATAATCATGTCATCATTATATTAACTTCCACTTAGCCTAGCTTAAATGTGAAATAACAAACTGTAAAAGAATTAAATTGTAAAATAAAATAAAATTAAAGAGTACAATGAAAAGATGACAATAAACACACTACACTAACATAGATTAACATATGAAATTTACAACTCGGGTAATGAACACACCACAATAAATCTGGTGGTGCCTTATTCTCTTCCCACTTGGGACTTTGATTAAGTTTTTATTGATCTCGGGCCGGATAAAATCTAGAATCAAATTGAAGAGTTATGAAATAATTAAATATGAAATTTAAAAAATAAATAAATGATGAACGATGAAAAAACAAAACATGAGCATAAAAAAAACAAAGAAAACTTGGATGAATCTCTTAAATCTAGGTTAATTTTTCAAACCCGTAACTTGTGAAATCTTAAATCGGGTTAAATGAAGAAGCTTAATTCATAACCAATTTAATGTTGAAGCTTCAAATAAAAAATATTTAAATCTAAAAATATTTACAAAAGTAAAACAAATAGTAGTAAAAAGAGTAAGTATCAAATTTAACATAAAAGTAAAATGAAATTAAATGTTGAGGGATGAAATTGAAAAATAAAATCAATTAAGAAAATGATTTAAAACTAAACAAATAACAATAAAAAAATAACGATCAAATTTAACAGATAAAAAAATTGAAGGAGGATGAAATTATTTTTTTTTTATAATTTTATCAATCATTTTAAATAAAACAAATAGTAATAAAAAAATAAAAATTAAATTTAAAGAAAAAATAAATTAAAAGGCTGTTTTGAAAATTTAAAAATTTTGATGTGAAAATCAAGGTCAAGAGAGAAGAAAAGAAAAAATTGCCACTGCCAAACTAGGGGTTTATACACTACACATATTATCCAAGGATGGGGGCTGCTAAGTTGATTCAAAAGCTGCTCCGAAAGCTATTGTTTGGCCCCTGCAAGCCTCTTTATACATCATCCGTTGATAAATTTATCACCAATAAATTTAACAAGTGAAAAAAATATAAATTTATCACCAATAAATTTAATAATGACTAGTTCATACATCATCCGTTGATATATAAAAAAAGAAGCTTTAGTGATAAAATCATACATCATCCGTTGATAGACACAAGACCTCCCCTCCTCCAAAAAATTTCCAATCTGCTAAACAGAATGTCAAGGGATAAAAAACCAACCATGTTGAAACTTGAAGGACCAAAATTAACAAAATAAAATGAAACTGACTATAATTAGAAGCTCAGGAATTTTGCCACCAAAAAAAACTAACCACCAAATGGGTGCATGTAAAGCACCCATTTCCAATCTACTCCTCCCCTCACCACCACCCTCACCACCAACTCCAAGCCAAAACGCCACCACTAGGCGCCTTCTCCTGTTCTCCCTTCCATTATTAACCACAGCTACCACTACTAATAATCTTCCTCTTAGTACCACTGGTGCTAAAATAGCAAGTGCAAACTCAAGAATACAGCTAAACTCTTGTTGGGCTCTAGCAGAGAGCTATGACCCAGTAAGCCAAGCTGAGAAGGAAGCCAGTGCTGCCATATCCAGGAGAGTGTCAGAAGCTGTAGATTTGTTAGAGAAAGGGAGGGAATTGCAGGCTCAAGGTGACTTCAATGAAGCTCTGCTCTACTTCACTCAGGTTTGCTACCCTTTCCCTTGTTTTTTAGCCTTTACTTTTGATCGGTCCTTGTATTTTGATTTTACATATATTGGTTTATTGAAATGTGATTCTCAAAGGATATGGAAGTCAAGAAAATTGTTTTCTTGTGTTCATTTTGTTGGTCCTCAAGTAGGTAATGGTGATAGTTGAACTTGAGACCTATCCCCTTCCCTTTACTTTGCGGGTGAGGAATGAGCTCTAAGCTTGAAAAAAATTTAAGCGTGGTGCTAAGTAGGAGATGTGGGTTTTGAACGAGCAAATCAAACTTGATTAGGTATGATGGTAAAAAAAGAAATGGCATGTGATGTAGTGTGCTTGGCTTTTGATAAAGAGAGCTAGCAGAGGTTCTTGTGACTGATGAAGAACTTGCTGCTCAGAGTAAATGTTGGGAGAATACTATAGTAATTCAAAACTAACATGCCATTTGAAGTCATTAAGATAATTTTTGGCGAAAAACTATGTCCGGGGGGGATTTTTGCTTAGCTGGATAGGTTTTTGGTGAAAAACTCTGACTAGATAGATGATTATGTCAGTGGTCTTCTGAAACAATTTTCTTCGAAACATGGATGAAGAGATTGAAGTCTACCTGTATGATTGAGTTAACATGCTTGACGCTCTGATTTTGGTGTGTTAATTTTACAGTAGGTTATAGATGATATAGAGAGAATTTGTGTGCAAGGAGTTGTAGGAAAGTTCAAGTGGATGGTCTGAGCTTCCAAACATAAATCCCATTGAAGCATCGACTGTATCCATGGAATTTAGACTAAGTAAAAGGTTGAGTATTAGAGGAAGCCCCAAAGTAGCAGTCTGTATCCATGGATTTTGGGCAGAAAGAAACCAATTGCTCTAAAATTGACACATAAAGTCACAATTGGTTTCCTGAACAATGTTGGAATGTGAAGATGTATAGAGCCCTATGCGTAAGGTTGCAAGGAAGTAAAGTAAAGCAGGTAAACAAGGGAATATCCAGTATTTAGCATATATCAAGTGATAAGTTGGTGTCTACCCAAAAGCAAATGGTGTCTCTCATTCTGAAGTGGTTACTGGTTAGCACATGGGATTAAATGAGAGGAAAGTATTGAGTTTCAGGCTCAAACTTAGAAAGCCCTATTACAGCTGAAGCTTGTGTCGAGATGTGATGAAATGAACAAGCCATTTCCAGTTGAAGCTTCAGACTTCAATTTCAAAATCGAAAGCTTGTTATTTTCTAGGGGTAATATGCTCCAGGGTTAACAAGTAATAGTTTGTTTGCTGGTTGAGGGTTATTTATGTTTTTTCCTCTTCAGAGCTTCTTCTCATGGGGACATCAGGACATGGAGGCTGAGTTTCTTTTTATTTTTTTAAGCAATGCTATGCTCATTCCATTAAAAAACATCTCTCATTGCCAAAAACCGAAAAAGAAACAAAGGAAGTAATACTGTTTAATGGTTTTTATGAAACTCAACTTAGAATTTTGTTATGTATTTGTGTGAAATTTCCATGACAGCACATTTCCTTTGCAAAGATCACTGTGAACTGTTTTGACATAATTCTGCATTTCAAGAGCCAAGATCCTGTAGCATCTGTTCGACTAACAGAACCTCATCAATCAATTGATGACTCTACCTCAGGGCTTACCAGAAGGTGAAATCTTGGCATGAATATGATAGAGAGAGACCTTTAATTGCATCATTTAGATAGAAGGCACTAGGCTTACCTGGTACAAGATATCAATGGCTCCATTGCAAGACTCTAGTTGCCTTCATGATGTAATGCACACTTGTATCCATTCATGAGTAATCCAGTTGCGATGTTACTTGCAATGGCCATTTACATTCTTTCTGCTTCATGATGTAATTAATGCATGCTCGTTTCATTTACGAGTAATATAATTGCGCTGTTACTTGCAATGACAATTTACGCACTTTCTTACAGATGGTTGAAAACTACAAAGATTTCGCATTCTCAGACTATGGAAGAGTGGGGAGAGCACTGTCTCTTTATGAGGTTGGGAACAGAGAAGAAGCAATTGCAGAAATGGAGGACGTTTCAATATCTTTGAAGGGATATCCAGGTATTTTCCCAGGATTTTGCATTCCCTTGGCTCTGTGAGAGTAGTGAGTTTTAGCTTCAATGTAACCCCCCCTTGAGAGTTCTTTGCTTCCACTCCTAGTTTTTATACGTAACATTCTCTCATAATGAACAATTGATGGTTTTTTTTTTTTTTTTTGACAGAAATACATGCAGCTCTTGCAGCAGCCTTGTATGCGGACAAACATGCCCTATTACTAGCTGAAAATCAGTTCACCATTGCCACTATGCTCGATCCTCACTATACGGACCTATCATATGTTAAAGAAACTAAGCATTGGCCTCCAAGTCTGGTCAGTTCTTTGCAGCAGTTCATCACACTTTCATAGTAACCTGTTTTATATACACAAACTAGCTCTTAGCCCGCTCTTGTGCGGGTCCTCCTGCCATTGGAGGAACCTGGACGTTCCATTCCGATGATTTTTTCTGTAGTGTGAATTGTCCGAAGTTGTTTTAGTAACAACATGAATGTTAATTATGGAGTTCGAGTAAGTCTGCTTTTCTATAAGGTAATCAAAATTGGTTTATATCATTTTGGCCTTTTTTTTTAATTGCCTTTTCTTTTTCAATTTTATCTCTTAATATTTGATTTGTTTTGAATTAGCCTTCATAATTTATTTAAGTTTGATTTTTACAAAATTATCATGATTTCAAATAAACATCTTAATATTTAATTTGTGCTTAATTTTGCAAGAATATATATTTTTATTATCATGTAATTAAGTAAAAATAAGTTTTTAAAAAGTAAATTCATCAAACCTAATGAAATTTATGATACAAGTTGAAAAAATCTAAGTTGATTCAATAAGTCATCATCTCAATAATAATAATAATAATGTTATTTTAATTTTTTTTTTAAGGTCAAACCATTTTTTTTATCTGTTATCTAAATTATTTTTAAATTTATTAAATCAATTAGATTATGTTCGAGCAGCGATTTAATTCTAAAACTGAGTTAAACAAATGCTCGGATAAAAAGGTTTTAAAATTCATATATCATGTCGAGTTTCAGAGCAAGATAAGCCATTTATCATTAGTACAATGACGTATCCAGTTGAGATATCCTGACATATCAGTAGACTCTAACCTTGTTTTTACATGATCTGATAAATTTGATGAGGTACACACCATCCATTCTTATTGTTCATCTCTTCGATAACATGAAAAAAAGAAGCTCTGCCCTCCTTTATCGATCCAAGTGATGGAAGGGCAAAGGCATTTGGTGTCCCCTCCAATCAAGAATTGGAGCTTTACAATCACTAGCTAATATGCTTTTTTTTTTTTTCCCACGTGTTTCTAAGTTCATGGTTTGATATTCTGGTGTTCTAAGTGTAGGTGAACCACATTAATCCGAATTTGGAAGTTAAAACTCTATTGCTAAAATCTAATCTTAGAATTTGGAAGTTAATCTTTCTTCTTTTCTTTTTTCGTTAATGACGCGAAGTTTTTTCCTTGAGCAAAACCATTTTTCGAAAGTAATGCATGTCAAAAGCAATGCTTAATAGCAAAACTATTCATACTTGTATCAATAAATATCGTTCATGAAACGAGTTTCAAGGGTCAAAATAAACAAGAACACTACAATAAATATGATATAATATTGTCACCATCACGCCACTCTTCATCCATGCATGATCCACCCTTGGATTTGCTGAGAAATTAGTACATGATCAGTCACTACTTACTGTTTTTATTTCACTTCTGTTTTAGTTCTCACAGCCGTGCCCAGTGTCCCTTAATTTCTCTCTACTTTGCAGAAAACAGTCATGTAAAAATCAAGGACAGGTAAATTCCTTGCTGCTTCTGTTGGTATGTAAATTATTTTATACTTTGGTTAAAATATGAAGTCATTAATTAACTTAATGTCAGAGTGGATGTTTTAGAATTTAGTAACAATTTGTTCAATTTGGACCGCCAGACAAATCAAACCAGATCTTAAATTTTTAAATAGACCGTTCAAAGCAAAGATAAGTCAATGTCTTTGATTTTGAACCCAAGGCACCGAAATCTGGACCCTTTCAATGAGTGTGGTTTGTAAACGCGTTGAGCAACCCATGCTAGGGGTCATGTTTTCTAAAGAACAGGTTCTGGGGAAGCCGAAGGGAGGGAGTTTCTGGGTTGCGTCTAATGGAGGGAATTCCAAAATGGCATATAGTATGACTAAGAGTTGGTTGAATCTACACTCAAGTCTTTGGATAGCTTCATGAAGAGTTCATGTGCTGTGGTCCTTCTGAGGTGTAGAAAACAAACTAATTCAAAGGCAATATTCAACTGTGCTCATACGGAATGCGAGGTCTTTCTTGCTTTTGTCTTATTTGTTTCATCGTGCGCTGATCGGTTAGGTGTAAGAATCTAAGCCACGCTACATGGTTTACCAAATTCACAAGTTCTAGGAATTTTCTTTGATGCATACTTAAACCAACCTGGTAAATTTCTTCCACACGTCATGATAAATCTTGGAGGAAAACCTTTTATAGATGATGCAAATATTTCTTGGTTAGATTAGCCGTTGATGGCGCAGAAAGTGAGATCTTTCATGTTCTTGTCATTGTAGCTTCATGTTGCTACAATCCGTTTTGTTATAAGACCAGACTGCTGCCATTGAACTAAGGAAACAATCCCCTCCACATTTTATAAGAAACTTTGCCTTTGTTCTTGTCATTTGTTGATAACTATAAATCAGATTGTGCAGAACAAAACGTAAAGAAAAGAAAGACAAGTTATGTGGAAGAAGATATATCTTTATTAATTGCAGGACTCTCTTAAATAGCTAGAGTTTTTGTTTAACAGAAAAACAATGAAATCTGCTGATTACATAGAAAGTTACTAATAACAAACCAAGAGAATAAAAACAGAATTTATTCCTAAAGACTTGGTCTTCAAGTAGAAATCTCCCAGCTGATCTTCTCCTTAGCAACACTCTTGATCTTCTGCAGCTTTTAAGGCATTCTTTCAACACCCTTTTATGGGTTCTGCATTACTTGGTTGACTATTTCTAGTAGGAATCTGCTGTTTGCTTGAATATACAGGATGCTAGCTGCTGTTGTGGACCTCATGAAATTGGAAGCACCATCTTTTTGACATCTAGCCAAGATTTTGGACGGTTGTCTGGTGATGCGCATAGCCATAGACACAGTGCGGAGGTGCAATTTCCACTCTTTTTCACCATTTAGAATCTTGGTAAAGAGAAAATGCTCCATCTTTTTCTTGCTTACTTCCTTGCCGAAAAGTGAGACCAAAGGGTATATTTCTTTGGAACTTTTTGATCACTCATTAAAAGTGTTTACTGCAGAATTAAGTAAAGAAAGGGGAAAATAACTAATATTTGGATTCTTGACTACAATAGTCTTTCTATGGTGGGCCAGTCCTTCTGCAAAGGCAAGAAGATTACTCTTTTCAATTCATCTGGCATGCCATATACATCGGAGTGGCCGTGCTAGGCGCGACTGCAATGATCCAGGCTGTCGATGCAGTCCATGCGCCGCTGAGATCACTGCAACAGTAATTAATTAATTTAGGGAAAATTCTTCCATGCCTTTGTTAAAGCACCATTGTCATTGATTTTGCGTTCGACCACATGTTTCAACATTCCGTCAACTTCGCTTAGATGTTTGTGATGTGCGAATCAAAGGTTACAAACATCTGCTCGACTCTGATCAGTTATGAATCATGTGATTGAATTGAAGAACGCAGAGACATAAAATATAAAACGTCAATATTTCTTCCATTACAATCAAATTCATTGATGTTTTTTTTTTGAAACAATCAATTCTGGAAAGGTTTGATATATATGGGCTAGAAAACCGAACCCAAATGAGCAGTATTGTACGAAACAATATGCAGACAATTCAACAGCTTTCGGCGACCTAATTGTAACCCATGCTATGCAAATTGCAAATCATCCTACCCCCCATTCACACAAAAATCAGAGAAAGTGAAAGGAATATATATCCATAGACAAGAACTTTCAGTTCCATCAATTTCAGTTACCATAATATCATGTATTTGGGACAATGCCAGCTTTCTCTGGCATCAATGCTGCTTTGATTGTTTTTGGGTCGAACCATGTGAATCACGGGCATGAACTTTATCTTTTGACAGATAGGTTGTGCTTTCAGTTCTTGGTCGATGGTTTATTGGGGGGCAATTTTCTTTTTCTGATTTGGTACTTCAGAGAAAATGATATTTCAACAACACATCACAAAGCAAGACCTCAAATGTATAAGTGTTAAACCTGGTCTAATTTGGCAAGTTGACGCGAGAAGTCTATGAACTTGACTCATACTGAATTTTAAATTGAATCAAAAAAATATTAACTTGACCAGATTTTTAACAATTTTATTAATCTGTCTAAATCTTACTGAGTCGACAATAATAATTTATATTTAAGAGAAAAAAAGTAATTTTAATAACAATAATTGACTAGTTAACCTGATAACGAGCAAATTTACATAATACATTATTTCGAATCAATCTCCAGGACAAGAAATGTGTATAAATTATCAAGTGAAGAGGGGGTAGGGATCTGGCACAGGACACTCATCCATATAATGCAATTTGGCATAACATGAATCCAGTCAGGGTAAAGGGATTTTTTGAGTGATTAATGAATGTTTAATGACTGATAACATATATAGAAACATGGAGACTTCTTTAATCTATACAAAGATCACATGAAGCCAATACACCAGGAAGTAGGGATAAAAACGCCCAAACTCTTGTGGATTACAAATGTTTAGGTTCCTAATCCCACCTGGACCTAAGCAGCTTGAGTAACATTCTTGCTTTTGTTTTAGTCCTAGCACTACACTGGCTCTGCAAAAGCAGAAGTAATTGAGTCAAAACTCCTGCACTAATTGCTTCGTCTCGTGCCTGTAAAGAATCTGTGCATATAATCGTCAACGATTGAACAGCGCTTTCGCTGCCTTCGTGCTCTGAAAACCTAAAGACCATCTTAATGAGAGCTTTAATACCATTAGGGTTATTGATCAAAGCCGCTTTTGCACTCTCTAGTTCTAGAAGAAGCTCGATTGTCGACAATGCTTTAGGTGCCAAATTCCTTTCATGTCTTTCAGAATCGAAAATGTAGGTCAAGAGTCTACTTATCACACCTTCTTGAACCAAATTCTGTCTATTTGATTCCAAGCAGCATAGTGCAGATATAGCTTTAATTCCGGAGTCAGAAGCCTCATATGTTGGGTGAACAAGAAGAATCAGCCCTTTCAAGAGTTTGCGGTTTTTGCCAAGCTTAGCACAGAGTTCTCTTGTCTCCATGGATGATGATATTGCCTCTATTACTTGGCACAAACTCCTCTTGATCTTGCCAGTTCCTTGGTCAAACAAAACCTGGAAGGACTCCAATTTAGACTCTTCGTTTAGCATATTTAAATACTCGTACTCGCCGGGTGACATCAATCTTAGGACCCAAGAAAGAGCTTGTTCTGCAAACTTAACACATTCTTGAGACAGTTTGGATTCTGTTTTTCCAAAAAGTAGTTCCAATAATAAAGGCAAGAAGCCTAATTGAAGCAAGCAAGAGTTTCCAGATTGTGATTCCTCTGTTAGAGCTTGGATTTTTTGGAGTGTTTGACACTTGTTCTCCAAGGTAGCTTCATCTGATTCAAGATTTTTCTTCAACGAGGCTAAGCAATCAATTGTACACAAAACAGGATCAAACTGAGTGCCCATTTGCAGCCACTGATCAATCAAATGGCGAAGAGTGTGATTAGGAACCATGGATGGATCCTGAAGTTTCTGCATTGTGACAGGGCATGTAAGATTACCAGCAGCAAGCCATTTTTCTATGCTAGATCTGTCATAAGTTTGGCCCGTACATAGAGTTACTGGATCTTTGATCAATTCTAGACTAATTGGACACATGAACAAGTGGGGTATGGTCATTTCTGCTTCTTCCATGTAGGAAGAACAAACAAATGATTTTCTAGAGCCAAAAACAAGAGATGCTATTGGTGGTGAAGAGAGGGTACGTACTATTGGCTAAAACATTTATCACTATCTAACAAATGGATGGTAGCTAAAGTTATTGGCGAACAGGAATTATTGAAATGAAGAAGCTAATTACTTAGTAATCTACAATGCAAGAACTAGGTGTTAAAAAGACAAACCTTAAAGAGCACTCACAAATTAAAAAACCGCAACAAACATAGTGGAAGTGGGCTCTTTTCTTTTCAGTACAGATACCGAGGTCCGAAGTGCATAAATGACAGTTGATTGTGAAGTGAAACTAAGTTACCATTGGCATGAGGAAAATAAAAAGGAAAAGAAATGCAAGCAAAGAAGGAAAGATGGGAGGAAAAGGCTCCTCCGCTACCACCTCAAGTTAGCAAAAGCAGCATCAGAGGCTTACAAGAGGGAGAAGAGAAGTTTTCTTTATAGATAAGAGAGAGAGACAGAGAGAGCGAGCGAGAGAGGAGCAAAAGTACAATCTTAGTTGAAGAAGTTAGATTAGAGCACAAGCAACAAACACTAAGGAAGACCAAAAAGTATGGGTCTTATCTTAGTGAAAGTGCAAGAGATAGCAACCAGTAATATAGATTAAATACAGGGAATGGTCCCCAAGCCTTGTTCTCTCCTCTCTCTCCATGTCGATCTGTCAATGCAGTCAAAACTGGCCCACATGAAGAAAAAAGCTAATAATTGTTGATGTCTTTGAAGTTTGAATCCACCCTACAACAGTTGAAAATGAAGTGGTCTTTACAAGAGAGAGGGACCGGGAGACGTAATGCTGGTCACAAGACTCACGGGAGTGGCAATAACATGGGAAAGCACTAGCTGCTGTAATAATAATAATATCAGCTTTCCTCCAATATGGAAAAACAGAACTAGCTAGTTTGATCACTGCAAAGTTTGTTTTTAAATCATTTCATCGTAGTTGGAAAGATCAGTAGGTATGGGGGCCTCCGTAAAGCATGGGGCATTAGTCCTTGAACTACTTAAAAGATCATAACATAAAGGAAAGGGCTTCGAAGTTCATTCATTACTCATTTGAAAAAAAAGAAAAAAAATGGCTGGATTCTCAGAATTTTACAATCATTTCAAACACCATCTGGATGGTGAAAGACTAAAAAGCATGCCCAAATGATATTACAAAAGGATTCCATAAGTTTTTTTAAACATAATTTCAACGCACCCTTTTGATCAAATTCTGAAAGATGCAACTTTTTCCCAAATGCTTGCAGCAGGTTTCTTGAAACGTGAGCCACATTTATAATTAAGCTAGCCAACTTGCATTCAAACATGCTTTTTTTAACCAAATTCAATTGATGATTTGTCCTGAGGAATCTGATTTTTTAACTTGGAAATTGGTGGGCACAAAGATATGTGTTGGTGAATATCACGAAGAAAAGAATATGTATTGGTGAATATCACCAAGCAATGGTGGACCCAATTCTTGCAGGCAAAATAGAATCAATCCATTTATTTTTAGTTTTCCTGGCAATGACTTTTTGACTTGCCAACATTTCATATTCTACCACTTTGTTTTGTCAATTTACAGCAGCTCGTGGGATCCAGATTTCTTCCATTGGGTAAAATCATGGGATGAGATGATGAATGTGAGTTTGAAGGAAATTCACTATCAGAGTGTTGTGATTTACCGGTGAAGTATTATATTGGTAATTAGACATTGATCCCATTGGCATGACTTTTATCAACAGGTTTCGCAGACAATTACTATTTATTGAAAATTTTATTGCTGATGGTTTATATTTTGTCGGTGAATTCGTCAGTAATATAATCATCGATGAATTTATAAATAGAAAAAACATGTCAAACAAAAAAAATACCCGCTCTATTCCATCGTTAATTCCTTGGTGAATATGACATCACCGACAAAAAAACCTGTTTGTAATTCTATCGTGATTTTTTTAAATATTACTGACGAAACTAAACCGCAAATAGTTAAATAGTGTTAGTGGTATTTCCAGTAATTCCTTTCCAACTATCTAAAATATACCAACGAACTTAATTTATCGGTAAAATCATCAATAATTTTATTAAAATACTTTCTTAAATATAATAAACAGAGTAGAAAATAATTAAAAGAAATTAAAATAAAATAAAATCAAATTAAATGTTTATTATAGCTTTAAAAACTTATTAGTTTAAATACAATTCATCTACAAAAGAGGGGTTGAAGGAGAATGAAGAGGAGGTAGGTCTTTATTCTATCTTAGTACTAAGTCATTCTATCTCAACAACAAGATAGGTCGTCTGAGTTTCAACTTGTTGATTCAAAATCGCTTCGAACCCCGTAATGTGAGTGCTCATAACTGATTGCGAGCATCTAATAGTTGAGACACTTCAAGCCGTCTGCAAGTCCTCGGCTGTAGAGTTTGAGATACTGTAAACTTGATTTCTATGGATTCATTAGATGATCCTACCTCTAACCACAATTATAGACCAAGTTTCGAATGGGTTGAAAGACTATCCCCGTATCTCTCCTGTAACCAGATGTTAGATGTTTTCTGAAAAAAAGTCATAGTTATATGAAAATAATAGATGTAGAAAAGAAGTTGTTGAAATCCAACATATCACGAACTTATGAGTTAGGTTATCTATGAGCTGTTAAACCTCTTTTCAACGGACATCATTTTGCATGTGAGTTTCTACAAAAAGCTCCATTGGTCTTGGTTTACATCCAAGAATCATAATCTGCAAGAGAAAATTGTTGTTAGTTAAACATATTCATATGAAATAACAATTTTTTTAAAAATGGATGTAATAAAAAAAAATATTATCATTCACTTCGCATGCGAAAATGAATGAAATGGATCTGCTAGTGCGCTTGTTAATGGAACTATAAATCTTATGATATTGCATAAAAACCACTGAATAACTTGAAAGAAGGAACTTAAATGGGGTTAGGTTGAAGGAAGTGGGTTTGAAGTGTGGTAGAAATATTATACTATAGTTGTCGCATGTGTTCGATGTTGCAACAATCATCCTCCCGGATCAAGATTACTGGGAAAGATATGGGTGGAAAGGACAATAAATTCTTGTTCTTTATTAATAATAATAATAATAAAAAATGAGATTTGCCACCTAATATTTTGGTCACTAGAAACCCTAATTGATCTTAGAGTCTAAGTAAGGGGACTGATTGTATAAATGAAATATATTAACACCCCTAGTAAGCCTTACCAGAAATAAAATTTATTATTTATTTGTCTGATTTAAACTAAGGTAATGTTGTATTTTCTAACCATTGGTCTTTATAGGGTTTAAGAAAAGTTCTCCTAAATAAGAAGATTCTTATCTTATTAGATTAAAACATAATCATTCTAATGTAAAACATAAAAAATAAAATGAACTGTCTTTTTTTTATTATTATTTATTTAATATCAAGAATACATCCTATATATAAGTTCATAATAATGTATATTAAAAGAAACAAAATATTTTTTTTTTTTTGTGTTTAGGAAATATAGTTTAAGTTCTAATGGATAATCATAAACTAGTTTTGATACCCTTTGATTAATTCTTGTTTTTTTTCAAAGCATGATAAAAAAATGCATATATATATGAAAATTTTAGAATTTTGGCCATATACACCTTTAAAAATATTTATTTTTTATTTTTTTTAGGTTTTGTTTGACAAAAAAAACTCATTTCTCTTCGTAATAAAAACAATCAAAATAGGCCTAAGAGGATTTTTTTTCAAACACACCTCTAAACTAAAAAAAAAAAAAACCTTTTAAAAAAACATGGCAAACAAAACAAGGTCTTAAACCCCTTGACCTGATTTTGACATGATCACGTTAACCTGAAATTTTTTGTTTGACTATAAACTGAACAAAAAATCATGGTTTGACCCAAAACAAAACCAAAGTAAAAAAATAGATTAAACACCAAAAAACTACAAAAAATCAAAATTCTTGAACAAAAATGATCAAACATAAATTAAAGAACACCAAGAACACATAATTATGTGCATGTCTGAATTCAATTTTTATCAAATATCTTCCCCTCATAATTTTAATTTTTCATTAAAAGATATCTAGAATGAGAAAATATTGACAAGTTCTCACTCGTAGGCATTTTCCACCGTTGCCATACCTTGGCATGCTGTTTATTTTTGTTCTCACGTGAGGCTTGAAATAATATGAGATAAATGTTGAGATAATACAATATAAGCCTCATATATTGAAGCCTCAACATGCACCTTGTTTTTTTTTTACTTTTCTCTTAATGTTGAACAAGTATTGACGTGGAATTAAATGAACGTTTTGAATTTTTAGAAAAAGAAGAAGACGATAGAAATTTAATTACGATGCATACGTAATCATTAACCTTTTGAATTGATGCATCCATCTATACTGGACAGGGTTTCCAGCTTTTACCTCAAACGGTAAATGTATGAGTAGATGCTCTATTGAGTCAAAAAATAAAAGGGATATCATCTCAAGTTTGCAGATTGTTTGGACAATATCCATTTTAAGCCTCTCAATGCATTGTGTATGCAACTTATTAAAGCATATGTCTATAAAAAAATGATTGATTTTTGTGAATGCATCTCATATCTATTATGACAATAAATCCTGACAAGCAAGTAAAATGAGTGTTTGCATAAATATATGACACTTATAACTCTTCATTTCATGCAATCTACAATTCTCCAAATTCACCAATCTAGATATGTTTGAAACATGTTCATCAAGAAAACATAGACTCCTAAACCATTGGTATACAAATGATTATGCAGTCTTGTCTAAGGAGAAGCTAGGCTTTACGACTCGTGACTCATCATAAACCAAATTTATATTTTTACTATAACAAAACAAAGGTACATCGATTCTATCTTTCATGTCCATAATCATGTTAAAAATATTTTCAAACATGTTCTTTTCAATATGCATGTCATGAAGATTATGGCAAAAGATATTGATCTTTCAATAAGAAAACTCCTATAAAATACTTTACTTTATCTAATTATGGTTCACACCAAAACTAGGAAACTTCTATTTACTAGATTGAAAACTAAACACAATATTATCGTTCTGTAACACCAAGCCATATAATTCTTCACCTGATAATGACTTTACCAACAAATAAGCCAATTTTGTTCCTTTTGTACTTATGATTTGTTAGCAAGAATCGACGGTGGCAATAAAAAAAAAAAATGATTTATCACTATTTGTTGATGTGAAGGCCTTACCATCTTTCATATAGTATGGACATACTAATTTTCTAACTAGAAACTATTCCAAACACGTGAAAATCATTAATAATCTACATCCAAGCTATATTCATTTGAAAATTTATTTCCTCAAAACATCATAAGTCAAAGTTCTAGATGACCACAACTGCTTCAACTATCAATCAACAGTCGAAAATAAACATTTATATTCTGATCTGGATTATTAGAATCGGGTATGGTTGTAGAGAAAAACATGAACTCCAGTCTTATACACATCCTTGATGGCAAGTTCTAAACCATGATTATCACTGTCCAATAAGAATAAAGAGCAATAAATGACCCAATTTGATTGAATTTGTCTATACATAACCCTAGATATGTGTTTCTTAATTTCATTGGAAACTGAGGATACATCATATTAAAATATTTTCAGGCTTCACCATTGGATGAGTGCCTCATAACTACATCCATCACATCATGTAAATGATATCATGTCACGTGCTCAACAGTCTTTGGAGACATGAATAACCTTTGCAGTCTAGGAATGATTGAGAAGTATCTAAGTTTTCTATACGTACCAAGAGTCCTTCCCCTGCTAGTTCCAGATTTATAATGAGCATTCTATGTTCTACACTCGATTAAGTCTTTATGTTTAAGGTAGTACAATATGCAGAAATTTAGACACATGTTAATTTTATGGTACCTTAGGCCGATGAGTTTCATCATAAATTTAACAACATAAAAGTTCTCTTTTGGGCTATTCATTTGAGGTAAAATTCTTCTCGTTCTATTTGAAAATTTTATCTTAATCGGCATCACTTGCCCTTTATTTGACTTAATAATGAACATTTATGCAACAACCAATGATTTATTGTGATTTGTGCACTCATCCCATATTGATCAAAATATTTTAAAAGACAAAAAACTTGGCTACTTTTGCCTATGGTTCTTCATCTATGATTCAACATTCATATACATAACCTTGATTCATTCTCATCGCATCCATAATCATATTTGTATAAGGATTAATATTGTCATCTATAACTCCGTTCATGTTGCTAGAATTAAAAGTTGACCTAACCATTCTTTCTATTATGGTCTCGTAAGGAACATATGGTTCTACATGTGCAAACCAACACAAGTTTTCTTTATAAACCATTTTTATAGAAGATACTTCATTACAACATCTCGATCAAGAAACTTTTTTATTTTTACACCTCTTACATAGACATCTAATATTTCTTGGATTAGATACTGCGTAATTAATAAAACCCTCATTCCTATTACAATAATCCATCTGACGCAACCTTTCGGGTGAATCTCGATACACATATGAATGATTATTCATTAATTATATTAAACTTAGATATAATATTGATGACACCATGTATTAATTAATTATATAAACTAAATAAATTAGTTAACATTGGTTTAACTCAAACTTACTTAATCTATTTTAATAATACTATTAAATCATTATTAATTATCTACATAAATTTAAATTCCTACACGTTTACTAAAATTTTCAACTCAACAATAAAATTAACAAAATATAAAACGTAACCATTAAATAAGCCATAATTTATTTCATCACAAAACACCTAATTTACAAATTCAAAATAAATTTCATCAAATTACAAACAAATATAATTTTTTAAATCTCAAACGAACCCTAAAATATACAAATTATACATTCACATGATAAATTTCTAAGGGAAAAAAACTATAAAATAAGTAAACACACAAACAAATTACATATACTATAAGAATATGCAATAAAAACTAACATTTTAAAATTGAGTTGGAACAAAAAATGGATAGTTTTTCTTACTTAATATAGGGAATCCTAAAAAAAATTGAATTAAAACAAAGATCTTGATAGACTGAGTGTTGGGTGGCCGAATTTATAAGGGTTCTACTATTTTTTGCAAAGAGCTTATGGAGAGAGAGAGAAAAAATAAAATAGTAGAATAAATTATAATTTAAATATTACTGATAAATTTAGAAACAAATTTTACCAACAACTCTTCCTTTGCCTTGTTTTAATTATTAAGCCCATTATTCCCTCTTTTAAGAAAACAAAATTATATTAACCTTGAAGGGTGTAACTCAACTAGTCAGGTTTTAGGTTTGCTCTCTAAAAATCACCAGATCAAGTCTTACAAACCTCAGTGTCACTGAAGACTTATATGATCGTTAACTTCAAAGCTCATGGGATCAGTCGAGGTACGCGCAAGTTGACCCAAATACTCAAGTTAATAAAAAAAAAAAACAAGAAAAAAGAAAACAAAATTATCTTACCCAAATCTGTGAGAGAAATTTGAAGGTATAAGTTGCATACTTGTGTCGGTTATAGCAAGAAAGAGACGGACACCAATAAGACAAAACAAAGTGTTAAATGAAACTTTAAAACTAGAAAATTATTTTTGAAGAAAATTTGTCCTTTGAACGCTAGCTTGTCTGCTATTTGAACAATTCAACTGCAACTAGTTGTCTAAATTAAATTATTGTTTAGTGTAGTAAGAGGCTAGTCAAAGATCAAAAGAAGACATAAAAATTGGATTAAAAAAAATCAGAATTTTTAAACTCGATCCTACATCAATTCAGGAGAAAATCTAGATTATGTGACCTGTCAACCCAAAATGACCCCCCAAAAATAAAAAAAAAAAAAAAAAATATATATATATATATATATAGATTTTGATAAAAAAATAATAATTAATGGTTTGTAAGTGGGTTTTTGATACGGTCAACCCGGAATTTTTTTACCAATCACCAAGTTTTTTCATTTTTTTTTTTTTTATAAACCCAGTTTGGTTCTGGTCTCGGGCCAAATAAGTTATAGGTTGACCCACTAGGTTAGCACAAACTTTATTTTTTTAGATTAATGTGAGTATTTGGGTTAGCTTGCGCACACCTTGACTAATCCCATGAGTACTGAAGTTAACGACCATATAAACCTCCAATGGTCATAAGATTGTAAGACTCAAATTGGTGAACCTCTTGAAAAACAAACTTATAATCTGATCAGTTGAGCTACAACTCTCAAAATTAGGCTAACACAAGTTTTTAAACTATAGTATCAATCATAACTTCTTTGTTTGGAAGAAAAAAAAACTTATTAGTTGCATTTTTAATATACAACATTAATTAAATTCACTTGTATAAACTTGAAAAGATCTACAATTATAGTTTTCTTAAAAATAAATTAAGCAATTATATAAAAAAATTCAAAGATATTTTTTCTTATAAAGCAAGGTTAAAAAAAATGAACTTTAAGCACTGTATCAACATTAAAGTTTAGTATATTGGTTAAGATAGTAGAAATAGTTTTATGTTATAACATTTTCATCTATATATTTTACAAATTAACATGTCACACCCCACGAAGAACCCAAGATGTCATATGGGTGACCTAATCTTCTTGTGCTTAGAATCAATTTTGAATTGTAAAAGCAAACAATCATGATAGTGAATTTTACCAGAAACTTTTTCCCCGAAAAGAACCAGTCAATATCGCTCGAGTTGTGGTTTTTCAGCTATAATTACTTATGCCACTACATGAGAAAGTGTTTGTTAAGAGAATTAATTATTCATGGAATCAAATTACTTAGTGTTCGTTAATAAATTAAAATTTTAATTATTTTAATATATTGATGTTAAAAATAAAATTTAAAAAATAAAATAAAAATTATTTTGATATTTTTTTAAAAATATCTACCATAATTTTAAATAAAAACTTATCCATTGATTCTTTTTCCAGCAAAAACTTGGATCTCTAAAAACAAAGGGCTCAAGCCCAGTAAATACAGCCCATCAGAAGCCTATATATTTCCAGTCTCCTACTAAAAGACCTTTTTCTTTTTTCTCATTTGGGCCGCTAAAGTACTAGTTTAAATCTCGTTAGGTAATTTTTCTTCCCGGGTTATTAACATTGTAGGCAACATGTTTGATAAAATGTTTCTGTAAGAATTTGACACTTGCTGCTCATCAGTTCATATTTTTGTATGCTTTTATAGTTAGTTTGAACTAACTACTTCTTATATTTTCACTTGAATGTTGAAATTTATTGTTGCAGCACATGAGGAGTTGATAAGTTTTTGTGATTGTGAGTGATAGTTACAAAAATGTGGCTTGTTGGGTTGCCAAGAATTTGCAAAGGAAGATTGTCCAGAAGCAGAATATTGCAAAACATGAATACTGTTAGGGTCAAGTTATTTGGCATTTCTTATATGGGTAAGCTCTTAAAATCTACTCTTTTAATTGATGTGCAAGGCTATTGTTTGTTGAATGATTTGTAATACACTTGCTGGCTCTTGTTGATTTTGTTTGATTAAAGACTCAGATTTTTTTTAGAATGGTTGTGATAATTTTGGATTTAAATATAGTAGAAAAATAATAGGTAAAGGGGTTTTTCTCTTTTCTTACACACACGCGCGCGCGCACACACATATTCATTGTCCCGTTATACTCAAGCAAGAATAATGTAGTTGGCTATGAAAAGTATCATTTTTAGTTGCACTTCACATATTTTCCATTGGCCAAAATTAACAGGGATTGTTGTTGAATGTTGTATGTAACATGAAAGATAAATTGGCGGGCTTTCTATTGTCTTATTGTGTCCTTCATAGTTGCTCATAAAGTTTTAGTTTGTTAATTTGTTGTATTTATTGAAACAGGAAGACCCTTACAAAGATCCAAAGCTTGTGCAGACTATTCTACTCTTGCAGAAGTTAATGATAACATTGATAACGGTACTGGAAAAATGACATTAGCCAAGGACTTGGCATTTGTTGTTGAGGAATCCTCCAAAGCTGATGAGAGAAGAGCGAAGAGTCGAATGGAGCTTAAGAGGTCTCTTGAACTTCGTATAAAAAAGAGGGTGAAGGAGCAATATTTTAATGGAAAATTTATAGATCTAATGACAAAAGTGATTGCAAATCAAGAAACCCTTCATGATGCTTATAATTGTATTCGGATCAATGCGAATGTCGATATAGCATTAGATAATGATAACATATCTTTTGAATGCATGGAAAAAGAGCTCTCCGGTGGATGTTTTGATGTTGGTGGAAATACTTTCTCTATTGCAACAAAGGGTGCAAGAGATGAAATCCTTGTCCTTCCAAAGTTAAAGTTGAAAGTTGTTCAAGAGGCTATTAGAATAGTTTTGGAAGTTGTTTATAGGCCCTACTTTTCCAAAATATCCCATGGTTGCCGAAGTGGACGGGGTCATCATTCAGCATTAAAGTACATCAGCAAAGATATCTCCAACCCTGACTGGTGGTTTACACTGATCATAAGCAGAAAGCTTGATGCCTGCATCCTTAATAAACTCATCTCCATAATGGGTGAAAAAATACAAGACCCCTGCTTATTTGATATTATCCAAGGCATGTTTGATGCCCAGGTACTCAATATGGAATTTGGGGGTTACCTAAAAGGCCATGGTCTTCCGCAGGAGGGAGTGTTGTCTCCTATATTAATGAACATATACCTTGATGTTTTTGACCATGAATTGCACAGACTTTCAATGAAATATGAAGCTTTGAATCCAGATGTCCACTTTGGTGGAGAGCAGCTCCACTCCAAGTTGCGCAGCTGGTTTAGGAGGCAGCTGAAAGGAAATGATATTAAAAACAGCAGTAAGGAGGGTTCAAGAATTCATTCTTGTCGCTTCATGGATGAGTTATTTTTTGCAGTTTCTGGATCCAAAGATGTTGCAATTGATTTCAAGTCGGATGTTGTAAATTACTTGCACAATTGCTTGCACTTGGATGTTGATAGTGAAGCAGAAATATTACCTAGTGCCGGACCTCAAGCAATTTGCTTTTTGGGCACTTTGATTAGAAGAACTGTGAAAGAAAGTCCAGCTATAAGGGCTGCCCACAAGTTAAAAGAGAAAGTCAAGCTGTTTGCTTCACAGAAACAAGAGGCTTGGGATGTTGGGACAGTTAGGATTGGGAAGAAATGGTTAGCTCATGGTTTGAGAAAGGTTAAAGAGTCAGAGATCAAACATTTAGCTGATAGCAGCTCTCTTTTGAACCAAATTTCCTGTTTCCGCAAAGCTGGAATGGAAACTGATCATTGGTACAAGTTCCTACTTAAAGTATGGATGAAAGACATTAAAACCAAAGCAGCAGAGAGTGAGGAGTTTGTTTTGTCCAAGTATGTTGCTGAACTGGCTGTTCCACAAGAACTAAGAGAATCCTTTTATGAATTTCAGAAGCGTGCAGAGGAATATGTTAAATCTGAGACTGCAATGACTCTTGCTCTTTTGCCAAAATCTAGCTCCTCCTCTGAAACCATTACTGAGATCATTGCTCCTGTTAATGCCATTAAGAAGCGTTTGTTACGATATGGATTGACCTCTTCCCAAGGTCACTCCCGTGTCATTACTCAACTAGTTTTACAAGATGACATCCAGATCATTGATTGGTTTTCGGGTATTGTTTGTCGTTGGCTTAGGTGGTTTAGTGATTACCAGAACTTTGCTGAGTTAAAGCTCATAATTAGGAATCAAGTTAGGAAATCTTGCATTCGGACTTTAGCAGCAAAGTACCGAGTTCATGAAAGTGCAATAGAGAAACGTTTTGATTTAGAACTGAGCAGGATCCCTTCCACCCAAGAGGAAGAACAAGAGATGGAACATGAGAAGTCTCCCTCTCTAGCTTTTGATAATGATGAGGCACTGATGTATGGAATTTCTTATAGCGGCTTATGTTTACTGTCATTAACAAGAATGGTGAGTCAGTCACGGCCTTGCAGCTGTTTTGTTATGGGGTGTCCAGCTGCAGCACCAAGTGTTTATACCATTCATGTGATGGAAAGACAGAAGTTCCCTGGATGGAAGACAGGATTTTCAACTTGTATTCATCCCAGCTTGAATAAAAGGCGAATTGGATTGTGTAAACAGCATCTAAGGGATTTATATGTGGGTCAAATATCCCTTCAATCCATTGATTTTAGTTCATGGAAATGAAGATGTTCACTGCAATGAACAGAATAAGGTATAAAAATGATAGATGTCTGGCCATTAACTATCATTTTCAAGAAACCAGCGAAGCTGGCATCAAGGCTTTAAGGCCCAACATTAAGAACCTCCTAAGGCATGCTTTTTGAAGAGCCACATGTAATCATGTTTTGAACATGCAGAAAGTGCTGGAAGCCAAAGAAGATTCCTACTCTTTGTACAAAGGAGGGCGTGGTATAGGGATAAGCATCAACATAGCTGTAAGTTTGTGATATTGGTGTGTGTGTGTGGGCACATACATAGCACTCTAAAGAGTACCTGAGAGCAGGATCTTTATATGTCAGTAGTAAAATTAGCTTTTCTATGCTGACAAATGTTAACATGCTTAGCAGCTGTTTTAAAATCTTATGCTAGTACTAAGGGTGGAATTCTAACAATGTTTTCTGCATTTAGCAGTTCATATTCTCCATTCATCAGAATGAAATTCTAATCATACCTGTTTGGATGGTCTTGAAGGTTCGGGATTGGCTGTTCCTTCAAAGTCACAAGTTTTCTTTCTATATCAGTAGAATGGACACCCTAAGCTGCTAAAACTGAAGAAAAATTGAAACCTGAGGTAGAACATGCAACTTTTCATCTTCTTGTCCTGTCCAATGCATGTTGAGTTGTGGCTTAAATTGGTGAGTTTGTTTAGGTTAGATTGGTAATTGCATGGTGTGATGTCTTAAACAAGAATGGAATGTGTTGACACATTGTGTTTAGGAAAAGGACTTTTCTTGTTGAAGTTGGACTTGGAAGTATTTTTTTTCTAATGAAAGAAAGATTCTTTTTCTAATGAAAAATATTTTTTGGTAGTATAAATAGCATGTGTAGTGGCTAGTTTATGTGTGTCTCCGATGTTGATGGTGTGTGGTGGCAACCAAAAGAATTAGTGCAGTAGGCAAAGTATTTAGCCAAAAAGAATTCGTGTGGTATTTTTTTCTTGGAGTGATTTCTTGGGTGTAACCGTGCTTTGGTAGTGAGATGTTTGTGTGTGTGTGGTTAATATTTGTTTGTAAATCCTGTATTTGACAGTGAAGTTTTGTGGAGTAGGCTTTGCCGAACCATGTAATATTTCATATCCCTTTTATTTGTGCTATTACTTGGTTTGCGTGGATTTTTAACAACAGGCTTTCACGGAACCCTGGCATGGAGCTAATTTTAAGCATATTTTTATAAAAACAGTTATGTTTATACTACATTCAGTCATACTTCTCATTGTGGTATGCTGTCGAAGGCTGGTAGAGTTATAAACTGAAAGATAGTTGGAATTGGAGCAATCTGTTTTAACTCATCTGAAAATATCTTATATTTATAGGCTGCAGAATCTTGTCAATGCTAGCATTTCCATATTCCTTCATCTGCTCATCTTTTGAATGTTGTTTGTTGATATTTTATTCCATTCCTTTCTTGAACGTACAAATAAAAGATTTTCCTTTTTTGGTGCAGGGGTGGCTGTTTTCAGTGTCCCTGCTTTGAAAGATCAAACTGTGAGGATGATGAAGCTTAAAGGTAATTGAACAAAACTAGTGCTTCCTAAAACTGACATGTCTTATGATTAATCACTGCATTTGCTGTTGCTTGGAAGTTGGCCTGACCTGAAGTGACTGAGAAAAACCCAAGTTCAACACAAGAATATGACTTGAAAATGAAGTAACTAATAAAAGATTACAGGTTAAAATAAAGACATTAGACAATAACATGATGAAACAGGATTTTTAACATCAGCATAACTAGCAAACACCAAATTGCCTCCCAGTGAGGGCACAATACATCTGCACATAAGTGTTTGCACACAGATTTCAAGAAGCATGCCCGTGCCTAATATTTTTTATGAAAATTCAAACTTTGTTTTTTTCTGAAGTTCGCATTTGCTTGACTTTTGATCTTCTATTTCCTCTTTGCCCTCAATTCAGTGCCTGCTGAGATATACAAAACAATGGAGCATTGTTGGCTAAAGGCAACAACTGTACTGTTGTGGTAAAGAAGCTACAGATTATACTCCAGTCCAACAAAAGAGCAATTCTTGGCATATAAGAAGCCTTAGATTAACATTAGAGATAATTTTTTTTTGATGGACTGAATTATCCAAACCTAGCTATTTTACTGTGAAAGTTTGATCAACCAACTTGATATTAAAAGTTAGATTAATATTAGCCTATAACAAGTGATTTGGACTGTCAGGATTTGTAACTAAACAGCCACATTCACACATCCATTCTATTTGAAGTGTTACCAAAGGATTTAAAATAGCCAAAAAATTTCTGTCCATACCAGTTCCGTAAAAGATGATATCCACATAGAAAAGATGAGATTACTAGAGCTATGAGAAATTTGTGATTTTGAGATGCAATCTACCTCAAGCCTTCACACTTACTAGATGCAATTATGAGTTTTTCTCCTTAACAAACTCTCTGAAGAATTTTGTGCTACAAACAACTTCATGCAAAGGTCTTTATCAAACTATGTGCTAATAATTTAATGAGTGCCTACATGATTACTGTAAAACTCAATGGATGTGATCACATAAATCTCACTATTAAACCTTACTGTCGTGCTGCACTCATTTTAGGCTCATTTTCCAGCTTTTGCAATCTGTATAATGATTTGCTCTTAACCATTTCTTTAAACTTAATTCAAAATCAATTCATATGAGGCTGGAAAATCACAATTGTAACTTCCAATGTAATGAGAGAATAATTCCTATTGTAAGGAGTAAATAATTAGTTAATTAATATATATATATATATATATATATATATATATATATCTTGCTAAATGTTGGAGTTATAGCTAAGTACAAAAACTTTCAAACTATATCTGGCAGTGTTTGCAAACTATAATCCAGATTATATTTTCTCACTCTGTTTCCTTTAGAAAATATGACGCATTACTAAACATGTGGTGTTTGGGGTCATGTGTTGAACACAGGTTGCCCCATTGGCCTATTCACTATCTGCTTGCTGCTGAACTGTTCCTCTGGTTGAGCAGGGGCATGAGGTGTTCCTAACTCCCCTCCTTCTGGCTCTAACCCGGGACACTGTTGTACCACCAGAACCAAAACTGTTGCTGCAAAATCTGATGATGCTAGCAAATCCCCAATTGCACCAAGCTCTGTGCACTCACTCCAATCTGCAAGGCCCGCTGTAACTGGTGAAATCATCACATGTCCTCTACCCACTATGAACAAGTCGTGATGATTGTCCATTGACCTCATTGCTGCCACGTTTTCCTCACCATTGTTGACCACCTTCTCATTGTAACGTATGGACCCATCATGAGCAGTCTGGATCCTGAATTCATTAACATGTTCTTCATCAAGGTTCTTCTCTTTTTTTTTTCTCTGTTTCCACAGTGAGCATTCCAGAGTCATCAGGTTCTATTGCATCCTCACCTGGAATGAACCTCATCACAGTGAGCTTAATTGCTGGATGCTCAGACATCCTCCATGTTAGTGGCAGAAAATCAGCATGTCAATGGCAGATTCTTGGCAGAAATTGTTTGCTGTTTGTGAAAAGGGATGATAATTAAAACAACCAGTTTTTCCTCAGCCAAGTTACATGTCTTCATGCATGGTGGAATAAGAGGAAATGGTAGTCACACAGAAACACAATCTTCTTGCTATTCATAATTCTCGAATGCATTGATGATGTTTTCAGATTGAGCTTGGGTGCAGTTGAGGGCTGGGCGGCCAGATTTTCTTGTGTTATGGATTATAAGCATTGCTGAGGCGCGGCCAGTGAGTTCAACTAGGTGGACAACATAGACACACATGGGGGACCTTTTAGTTGGATGGGAGGCTTCCAAGAGGTTTGATTGTTGGGACGTTGAGATGAGTGTGCACACATACTAATACCCTAAACTCTGCATCTGGTTTTGACCTCTGAATTGTTCTCCATTTGTAAGGCAGGAACCTCCTCCCGGGCCTGTATATGATTGTTACAGTGGGCGTGATAATTGCAGTCATAATCACAGATACAATCACCATCATTGCAGATGACTCATCATCTAAGACCTGCAAGTCATCTGTGTTTTATCTCTGAATTCTTTTGTACATTTGCAAAACATAAGATTTGAGATGAGAAGTAAAGTTGCTGCATTTGATGAAGAGGCAAGTGAAAAAAAGAAAGAAAGCCTTTTGCTTTTGTCATGCATGTGAAAATGAGGAAAGAGTGGAAGATGGGATGGAGGGAAAGAGAAAGAAGAAGGTAGTACGGTTCATCTTCGATGGCAGCCCGCCCCATTTGGAGGCTCTCTTTCGAGGTGCTAAACCAAGTAGAAGAGAACTCTATTTTAAGTGCATTCCATATCAAGTCCTATACTTCTCTTGAATTATGAATTATGAATAAGATGACAAATCAAGGCATTTCAACTAGTTGAAGTTTTTCCAACTCTTGGCTTTGATGAAGGTTGAAACTGAATGATAACAAATACTTGGTTGTTTTTCAACTAGCAAGTAGAAAAAATGAAGGTGGTAATCTCATATTGGTATTAAAGGAAAGTGTCAAAAAAGGGTTATTAACTGGGTAACCTTATATTGGTATTAAAGGATAGATCTTTGACTATGGTTTAATTTTTTTCCTCTTTTTTTTTTTTAGTTTTATCGTGTATTTTAATTATTTATTATTTTTATATTTGATGTAATGTAAAATTATCCCTCAGCTTAAATTAAAATAAAAAATTAATAATTATGAAAATACAAAAATATTTTTTTATGTTTTTTTTTTACTTTTAAAAATATTTTAATCATTTTATTATGTAATTAAAAAGAAGAAAAATTTATTTTTTTTCTGATTAATTTGATAATAACAAATAAATTATATAAAAAGATTTTAATATTCTTAGAAGTTAATGTTGAGTTGTTTATTTATTTATTTATTTGTGAAGAGACAAAGGTGATCGAGAATAAGTTAATTTAAAAATAACTTAACATATAAAGAATAAATGAAAAGATAAGAAATCTCCGTAATGTTTTTTTCATTGAAGTAAAGGAATGTTTTTTCTACTCCATTTGTTTGGTTCGATGAAGAGAAATATCGTTGGATTACCTAAGTTTCTTCCTCAAACGATTTCGTATATTTAAAAGAACTTAATAGATTTTTGTATACCAACTTTTAAAACTTGAATCTATTTTTTTTAAAAGTATCATAAAACAATTTTTACGGTTTATAATCCATTTTTATGTTAAGAATTCTGCCCACTTTCTAATAATAATAAAACATATTTTAAAAACTTAATTTAGACAATAAGAAGAAAATTGATTGTTAGTAGGATGTAACTCAAATATGATATCTTTGACTCAAAGTTATCCGACATGATCTGTTACAGGTATGCTACAATTATACAAAACACAACCATAGTGGTCGTGTGGTACTTGCCACTCATGCACACCAACCAAACTACTGTCTTATTAATCTTGAGCAGAGACAAGATAAAGAAATAAGGAGTGAGCAGGGATCTACCATCTACCAGGGATGTCCATAAATTTTTTAAGCATTATTGCAAAACCCAAAATCACTCTCACAACAAACCCTTTTCTTGTTTCCTCTCCTCTCCTCTTTTTCTCTAACAAAACCAAAACGAAACCCTCTATTCTAACAGCATTTTCATCGATGTCTTACGATAAAGAACTTGCTGCTGCCAAGAAAGCTGCCTCTCTCGCTGCCCGACTCTGCCAGGCACGGTCCCTTTCTTTGCCTCTTCCTGTTTTTCTTTGTTTGTGTACGCCTAGAGGGTACGTTGTTCTTAGATTGGGTCTGTTTGGATTTTTTGTATTGTGTTTTTCGTTGTTGAAAGATTGTGTTGGTTGGTTTTGGAGTGTGAGATCTTTATTTGAGCATGACCCAGATGCTGAATTTGTTGTTTGAGTGATGCCCTCATTTTGAAAATTTTGAAATCCATGTATTTTTTTTTTTCTGTTTGGGTTATATCTGTTGTTGTTGTGTGGTGGGTTTGGGGGGTATAAAGTTCTTTACTTGGAGCATGACCCAAAATCTTGATTTTGTTTTTACTCTTGTGGTGAATTTGGTTTTTATTTTCTGGTTAAAACTTTGTTTCTTGTGATAATTTTTATTTTGTTTAGAGAAATTTTGGATGGATGACTGAAAGGGGGGAAAAGGGAAGATATGGAGATGGTTGAATGGAAAGCATGCTACAGTTAGAGGGAGTTAGCTTTTCTGATGTTTTTTATTATACATTTTGCGGGCAACAGATTCTCATCTTCCATTGAGATGAGGTGTTTTTGTGGGACAAAAATATTCACCAATATATAAACTACCGTTGCTGGTGATTTCAAGAAAAATTTACATGGTTTTCAGTGGAAATCTTAACAAATGCAGTGTGGTGAAGGATACTCGAAGACTTCTTTTTGGCCTCCTTTTACATTTACAATGGGATTCAGACAAGGAGGGACATGAGATATGTTGGTAAATGGTGTCAGTCGGTGATGTGATTGAATTATACTGAAGATAGACCCTTTTGTGCATAGCACTCTCAATGGAAATAATGAGGAGAAACCTAGAAAAGTGTTGTATAAGGACAAGATATATCAGTCTGCAAAGTGAGGTTTCCCACTTGGCCTCTATCATTTCTCATGCTACACAGCTTTGGTGTGCTAGATATTTGATATATCAAGTGCAATTGTCGTACTCTAATATACTCAAAATTGAAATACTTAAGAACATTGCCTGTCTTCATTCCGGTCATTTGGTTTCCATTTAGTGCAATTTTGAATGCATTATGAACCTGTATTACCCTCAAACTTTTTTTTTTTGCATGTGGAGATTAAATTTAGGATTTGGAAAAATGTTTGCCTGGAGGTGCAATTTGACTTTTGCATACTGAAATACACCTTAAGTGCTTTAAGCATATATCTTCCAAGAATATACCAAGATTTTTTTCCCCCTGTTTAATCGATTATCTGAGATTATTCCCCTGATGTTGGGCTTGAATTGATAAATAATCACATCCTAAGGTTTTATTTGCTTATTTGTGTTTTTGTTTCCTGTGCGTGTTCTGTATAATTTTCTTCCCCTTTCGGACCAATGAAACTTGATTTTTGTGGCATTTGTTAGTCACCTTGTGATTAATTGTTTCATTTTTTAAACTATATCTTGTTAACATGATTTTATCCCTTTTCAGAGCAGATGATCTGTCATTTTGCATCCTGGCAACGAGTTTTGTAGATAGCTTGTATAGGGATATCTTTTCTTGTTATCTATAGCTGATTTCAAATAATTTTGCTTTCCTTCAGAAGGTGCAAAAAGCTATTTTGCAATCGGATGTCCAATCAAAATCAGATAAAAGTCCCGTCACAGTTGCTGATTATGGTTTGCTGCTAAACAATCCTATGAAATTATGTTGCTTATGTGCATTACCCTTTGTTTTTCCTTTCACTGATAGACCATTAATTTTTTTTTTTTTCAGATGCTTAAAAATGCTTTTTAGTCAATAGCCTGATGATTTATACTGTTGGCTTTTTTCTTTTTTCTTTTTTACCATAGGATGTTATATTTTCTAAAGCTATGTCTATAATTTCAAAAAGACAAGTGGCAAGCTATAATTAAGTTTAGTTTCTATTTTCATGTGCCAATTTTAGGAGCTGGGATGTATCCATTTGTTATAATCCACTTGATTACTATGGATGGTTGTGGTGTGCTATCTATGAGCGGTTTTTCACCTTGACATATGCTACTTCTTATCTGCTTTGAAGTTGTATTGTGAATGAGAACCACATTTAATTGTAACGATTCTCTTCTAGTGAATATGTGAATGTCTTGCTTCTACAGTCTCGACGCATTGGGTTTTAGTTGAATTTTCTCCATTTTTCATTGTTTGGAACAAAGCCTTTTGTTAGATCTTTATGCTGTGGATAATTTATTTTCTTAATATATTTCTTTCAGCTTTTAAGGTTGGTACAAAAGAAACTGCAGTTAATAACCCTTTTTGACACTTTCCTTTGATTCTAGGCTCTCAAGCACTAGTTAGTTATGTTCTGCAGAGGGAGCTTCCTTCTGAACTATTTTCATTAGTGGCTGAGGAGGTAAATGGCAGGAATTTTAGAATTTTTCTAGGACATGCAGAAGCTTTTTTCTTTCATTGTTTATATATCAAATTCACTAACATAACTTTTGGGGAATATTTCTAGGATTCGGAAGATCTCTGCAAGGATGGTGCTCAGGAAACTCTAGAGCGCATTACAAAACTTGTTAATGATATTCTAGCTAGTGATGGATCATATAGTGATTCTACTTTATCCACGGATGATGTTGTCAAGGCCATTGACTGTGGCAAATCTGAAGGTGGTTCTCGAGGCAGACACTGGGTTCTGGATCCTATAGATGGTACTAAAGGGTGAGTTTTGAAACTTGGTTTTTGAAATGAATGACTGTGCTGTAAAGGCATATGCTACCATGATTTTTTTCAATGTGAGAAGTGGGCATCCACGACACCATAATAGGATGAAGTTGTGCTTCTTAACTACAACATCCATGCTTTTGATTGAATGTACACCTTTTTTTTTTGCAAGGCTGTCATTTTCCTCTTTTATTTGCTCAATGAACTCGCTATGGCAAATTGAATCATGCTAATGGAATTTTATATAGGTTCTTAAGAGGAGATCAATATGCAATAGCTTTAGCATTGCTAGATGAAGGGACAGTAGTGTTGGGTGTCTTGGCTTGTCCCAATCTTCCATTAACTTCCATTGCTGGTGGCTCTCAACATTCTTTGCCTGGTGCAGTTGGTTGCCTTTTCTTCTCTGTAGTTGGTGGTGGAACTTACATGCATTCACTGGATAGCTCTTCAGCAGTGAAGGTCAGTGCACTAGATATATTATTTCCAGATGACATGTATTCCCATGGTTGTCTGTGATTTGTATCAAATGTCTTCTTGGTATCGTGCAGGTGCAAGTCAGCTCAATTGACAATCCTGAAGAAGCATCATTCTTTGAATCATATGAAGCAGCACACTCCATGCATGATCTATCCAGTTCTATTGCCAAAGTATGACAACTCTCCATGCTTCCACAACCCTCTTTCTATCACTCTCTTCCAAAAAAAGAAAAAAAAATGATTTTAGTTCTAAAATTCTGAATGTTTAATTTCTGGACAGAAACTTGGTGTCAAAGCACCACCAGTTAGAATTGATAGCCAAGCAAAGTATGGTGCTCTGTCCAGAGGAGATGGGGTCATTTATCTGCGATTCCCACATAAAGGTTACCGTGAAAAAATATGGGATCATGCTGCTGGATACATAGTGGTCGCAGGTATAGAAAATATTCACTTGCCATTATTTTTTAAGGTCACACGCACCGAAGTCAGGTTAAGGACAGAAGTAGCCATAATTTGTAGAGCTTCAGAATAACTGCTTTCCTCTAACATATATGTCCTAATTTGTGTTGGTATTTCATATTGTCATAGGCCTTTAGTGCTTGAAATTTTGGATAAAATTTGAATCAACATCTTGTTTACATTATGTGTTGTGTCAAATGACATCTGCAGAAGCTGGGGGAGTGGTCACCGATGCTGCAGGGAACCCCTTAGATTTTTCAAAAGGAAGATACCTGGACCTGGACACAGGCATCATTGTTACAAATCAGAAGTTGATGCCATCACTTTTAAAGGCTGTTAGAGAATCCATAGAGGAGAAAGTTTCATCATTGTGATTCTTTCCTGATGAATGATTGTCTTTTCCTTTGCTAAGTTGGTTAGCAAGTTGAATCATCTTTACATTTTGAATCTTCCAATGTTTGCCCAATGTCTGCTGGGCACGAAACTCTTGCTATTTAAAAATCCAAATATATTATCTGATGCTCAGCAATTATATGAATGCGATGCTTCTAAGCTGCAAAAATTTAGGGTTCCAAGAGCTTACTGACGTTTTGCTTCCTTTATATTTGTCAGCTATTTTTTGGCCTTGACAAAATAACTATTCTTTAGAATTGATGTGTATGCTATGCCTGCCATGTTTCTTTATGAAAACATGAAAGGCTTTTCCCTGAATTTAAACTGGTTCATATCGATCCCAGCCTCCAATAGAGCTCCCTGCAGAGACGATTCATCAATAGTTTCCTTCGAACATCGTGCAAATGGTCTGCTCATATCTATCTCCACGCCACTCAACCAAGAAATCCCGTGCATGCATGTTTTTCAGCTGCGAGTAGGAGGTAGCTCAATGCTTAGATAGCTGGTACCCTGCTCATGATAGTCTCTTTAAACCAACGTGTAATGTTGTTAGATTAGTGATAATTGTGCTATTCTAATTACAGTTGTGGTTAGACGGTTAAGCAAAATTTTATTGCAAACCCAAAAGGCCAAATATTCTTGCTTTAAATCCAAGTTTCCTGCGTAATGGAAATGGAATCAGCATAAGATTTGAGTTCCTTTATGAACAAAACATAATTCCACAAACCATTAACCGGATTGAATGCTCCATTGACGAGCTCACGGACATGTGGATCTTGCATTTGACCACACCACCAGATCTAATAACTATATAGCTGTTCTAACTAATCAATTGAAGGGCAGAATCAAACCCTAATTAAAGATCAGTTTAATTCGCAGTTGATGGGGAACTTTCATTATTGAACAAGTTTACAGAGGAAAGTCTGATGGGTAATCTTGTGGGTGTATCTTGATGGTCTCTCTAAGCCCTTTCTCTTGCTCGCTGAGGTTGGACGGGGGAACATCATACACATCCGTGAAAATGTCCACAAGTGGAGGTTTCTCTGTTCTCTCTGCTACTTGAATTGCATCTAATAGCTGTTACAAGATTGTTAAGAGTAGGAAAACATCATCGAGAAATGCTTAAACTTCCATATCAAAACAAAATTACACAAGTTCCAAGAGAGACTTCAAGAAAAAAAGTTATCCAATTTTTCTCAATGATGTGGTTTAGCTAATTTACATGAATATTATTGCCAATCTTAGAAAGAAAGTATACATCACATACCATTAGGTGCTCTATATTCTGTATATAATATCTAACACATTTTGTGGAAAATTGTAGGAGTAAGGAGTCAGCTTAGTTTCCCCAGATAATTGAAATTGGTGAATTTAAATTGCAAAGTGCTCCAGTTTCAAGATTCTTTTTAAGAATGCTTCTGGGACTGCCATGATCCTAGGAAATACTGTCACGTGATCCTTTTTCTTGAGTTAAGAATAAATGCTGCTTTGTTGTGCCACTAAGTGAACGGCTAAGTTGCTGATAGTTCATTAAATGCAAACTTTGACATGGTAGTACGGTATAGAGTTTCAGCAACTTTATTTCAGTTCAAACAAACAAGTTTTACCTGCTTCCTCACATTGCTTCGAAGCTCTGACTCAGCTTCACCACTCCACCAACCATTGCTTTCTATCCATTTTCGGAATCTAGTAATAGGGTCTCTTGCTGATCTCCACAGCTCAATTTCATCAACTGGGCGATACTTGGTGGAATCATCTGATGTGGAGTGGTGTCCCACTCGATATGTCAGAGCCTGATGAGAGAAGGATCAAAAGAAACACTGAAATTGCAAGAGAAATTTCAAAGTAAACCCAAAAAAGGTTCAAAAGTGGCAAAGCAGTTGTCCTTCTACCTCAACTAAGATTGGTCTTTGTTCACGTATAGCCATTTCACGAGCAGCACGAACTGTACTATATAAGGCAAGAGTATCATTACCATCTACACGTATACTTCGCACTCCATAAGCCTCCCCTCTGACAACAATACCATCACCTGCCAAAATGTGGAGTGACACAAGATAACATTTAGACATAGAAACAGTTTATGCTTTGAATAGTTAAATTCTGAGAAAAGGAGAGTACTTCGGAACTGGTCTGAAGTAGGAGTACTAATAGCCCATCCATTGTTGCGACAGATAAATAAAACTGGGGCCTCCGTGACTGCCGCAAAATTTAAAGCGGCATGAAAATCTCCCTAAAAATGCTTGATCAGTTAGGAAAAATGACAAACAAAAGCATAATCCCTTGGGATTAATAGATTCACAATTTCTTAGAAGCAAGTGAAGCAGAATCATTCTGTTGTCCCTTTTGTAGTGGCATTCTATCATACTAACCCCTAAAATGAAAAGACACAAACCTCACTTGAGCCACCATCACCAAAATAAGTCACCGCACATGCATCTTTTCCATCCATTTTAAGAGAATATGCAAGACCGACGGCATGCGGAAGTTGTGAACTGATGGAAATAAGAAAAAATTAATTACTCAGAAAGAGTGTCATACAACTAGCACCAAAGTTTTATTATCTTACGCAATTGTCGATGCTACTGTAAAGTAATTAAGCTTTTTTGATCCATAATGGATAGGCATCTGCCTGCCTCTGCAATCATCACCTTTGTTACTGAAACACTGATTTGCAAATTGTTGAAGGGTAAAACCACGCCATAATAGGACTCCAGGTTCCCTGTACTGCAATGTATAGAAAATGAGTCATTTTCTTTTACCAGAATGTGTTGGGCTTGCTAGTGCACTTATAAGGGGATGGAATTCACATTCACATTAGAAAAGGAAGGAAAAGAACTCAGCCAAATTCAATCTAGATTTGTAAAACCTAACAAGTATAAAGAAACCTTCCATGTTCTATATCATGCTTGCAGTCACATGTTTTGATTGTTAGAGTGAGTACGTTTATGTGTGTGTGCGAGTTAAAGAGGGTTGGGGTGATGCTGGAGAAGATGGTGAGGAAGTAAACATGTATGTATGTACGTGTAACCTGTGGAACAACAAAATCATCAATGGTAAGAGCTGCTGCTGATGCAATATTAATGGCCTCTTCTCCAATTGTAGTCAGATAGAATGAAATTCTTCCTTGCCTCTGGGCTTCATAGAAGATAGTGTCCATGGTTTGAAGAGTAGCCATGTCACTGTACATCTTTACAGCAATTTCCTTACTGACCTATTTTAAACAATAGCTTGTGAGGCTCTTTCCTTCCAGTCAATAAGATATGAAAAGGGTAAAACAAAAACACCATTCCTTTTGCCAGAGGAGGGAGGACCAGGAAGAAAAGGGTAAGAGATAAAAAGAATTACCCAACATCGATGCTGCCCTGTATCAGCTGACCATCATCATCAAGAACACGGTAGCAGGGAATCCGCTCCTTGCGAGATTCAGATATAAATCTCATTTCAGGGGTGAATGCAACCTGTCCCCCTGGGAAATCCAAAAACTACAATAAAAGGGAGCTTTGATGAGTATATATACATGTTCGTGCTCACACACACACAATCATACCCATCCCAACCAGCAGCCTAATTCAAAGCACTACATGTACCTCCTAATTCTAAGTAATTTACATAATTATTGTTCTCAGTCTGTTCTAAAATACATGTTAAGAGTTCTATATGAAAGTTATTGCAGTAATAAAATTTTAACCGATGCATCTTACGTCAATCAAATGCCACTTCATTTTCTCCTGCTGCAGGGCATCTAACAATAATCATCACCCATGAGGCAGTAGTCTAACAAGGATTATTTTGAAAACTTAATAGCAAAAACACGTGGAGATTTGATGAAAATGATCTCCAACAAAGATGATGAATCATTAATTACTGCTGCTTATTAAATGTAAATATTAATATTTCTTTATTTTCTTTCTTAGCAATTGCTGTGCTACAAAACCCAGCAGTCATAAAAAATTAAAATCATAACCAATAAGATAGTATCAGAATTAGCTAAGAAATTGAGTACCCTATCCTTTCTCATAAAACCAATGCCCCCCTCACAAATTTGAGGCCATTTTGCACAATGTCATCAATCACATTACATTTCCTTACATATCATCACTCAAAATCAACTCCCAGCTAAATCTAGTAATTCAACAACAAACAAAAGCAAAACATAACTGAGCATCAAATCCATACATTCCAATAATTATCTCCCAAAAATTTACTCTTTCTGCAAATCCATCATCACTAATAAACACAACAATAACATAACATTTATGGTCTATAATACCTGACTGCTGGCCCCATTACTGTGCACCCCAGACCTTTGATGAGGTTTAGTGGACTCAAAACGCCGAGTCCTATAAAGGGTCGGTTTGTTTTCAAAAACTGAACTTTCATTCCTCAAATCTTTAGCAAGTGAAGCTGTAGATAGTGTAATGTGATCATTGTTCAAAGAAGACACGGAAGAACTCAAGTTAGTGAGACCCAACAAACCCATCTTTGATTTGACAAGGTTGATGATATTGTTTCTTGATTGTCTCACACACACTGCCATGAAACCACTGAGTTATGTACGGTTGTTGTTAGAGAGAGAAAGAAGAGAGAGAGAGAGGTTTGGGAGTATTGTTATAATTACAGGGAGGAGAAATGAACAGGGAAACGTGATAGGGAGATGGTTGGTCGTCGATGACACTTGTTGCCTTACGTGGAAGCCAAAGCCATTCAATTACGTGAGTGATTAAATAAATCCATGTTGGTTTGTCTACTTTGTGATTTTAAATAATATGGTCCCTTTTGTCTTAAGAAATTTCAATCAAGTATATCCTTAAACCTTACTTTAATGGTTTTAATTTTCTTTCCTTTTTTTTTTTAAAAAAAAAGGGAGAAAACCTCAAAAACACCCTCTAAGTATACATATAGTCTCAATTTTACTTGTTTTTTTTTTTTTTTAAAAAAAAGACAAGATTGATTATTTTTTGTTTGATTCGGTTTTTATTAAAAAAATAATCAAATTAAAATTTATTTTAAAAAAAACCAAAATCGGTTCAAACCGACCAGTTTTGGTTTGGTTTTTAGGACAAAAATTGATTTGGCTCGGTTTTTTTTGGTTTGACTCAATTTTTTCTAGGTTTTTTCGGTTTGGGTTCGGTTCGGTTTTTTTATTTTATTTCAGATTTATAAAAACAAAACCGAATCGAACTAATCGGTTTTTTCAAAATTTTAATCGATTTTGTTTTATGGTTTGGTTTTTTCAACTATTTGTTTTTTGATCTTGTCGGTTTAATCGGTTTTTAGGATTTTTTGCTCACCCCTAGCAAGGCCACTCTCAACTTGGTATTTTTCTGTCTTTTTCTTTATTTTTAAACTGTATTCAATTTTCATTTTTAATATAGTTATTAAATAATATTATAAATTTTTATTTAAATTTAATTTTTTTTTTAATTATTCCATAACTAATACGAAAATAATAATATTAATAATAAATTTTTCATAAAAATTCAATTCAAGTTATATTTTTCTTGATGGTTTTTTCTTTCTTTGCTATGCCTTGAAGCTGAGCTTGTATAAAAACTCATCCCAAATATCCTGTAAAAACTAGCTGTAATAACTCAAAATATGCAGGTTCAGGTCTGCGCTAAACATGAAGCCCATGAGGGAAAATCCGTGTTCAATTCAGACTACTCTCACAAGGGTAAACATCGGTGCCGGCATCGGAATCATGACTCTGTGCCGGCATATTCCCCCTCGTTTGCTCGGAGAAAAGAAAAGAAACTTCTTTGAAGGAGAAGGCTTCACGGCATGCTTTGGTTACTTTTCTTCATGGTGCTAAACATGAGCACCAGGAATGTTATAATTATAGGAAGATTATTAAAATATTTGTTGTTTATTTATTAAAGCTTCATATGCCGAAAAGGTTACTACGAATACCCTATTATTAACAATGGATATAAAATTAAAAATGAAAAAAAACTATTTTCTTTAGACAAAAAAACTATTTTCTTTAACAAAAAAATCTATAAGAGTTTTTAGAAATAATTAAAAATATTTATTTATTTTTTCAAAAAAATTTCGCATCAGGCTTTCCAGTCAAAAAATCAATGATATTTTTGTGTGTCCATCACTGGAAAAAAATCGTTATGTTTTGATACCGATTGAAGTAGGAGAGAACAAAAGATACAAAAGCATCATGATCACGAGGAGAATCTTTAAATACTTGGTGCTTATTCATTTAAGTCTCCAAGTCTCCCTTACTAAAATATATTACAATCCTTTATGTAAATGTAAGTAAAAAGTAAAAAATCATATTAACAAAAAATAAAAAGAGAATAGATTTTACCATACCCCTCCTCACAAAATATTATTCACTTAAATAATTTTTTTTTTAATTTCATCATTCAACATTAAATTTATTAGAGATTAAGTTTCATAATTATTTTTAAATTATTTTTTATAAAGTTTTCTTAATTTTATGACCTGGACTACAAGTCTGACAATCTAATTTGATTGATTCAAGTTTTTTTTTTTCTAATTAGTTTTTTTTTAATTTATTCTTCAACATTGAGTTGACTGGGAATCAAGTTTCATAATTTGTTTTAATTTGCTTTTTATTAGGTTATCCTTATCTTATGACTCGATTCACGAGTTCGACTAGTTAATTTAGATTAAATTGAGTTGTTGTTTTTTATGTCTTTTTTAATTGATTTTTTCAATTTTAATTTCTTCCTTCAACATTAAATTTATTGGAGATTAGACATCACGACTGTTTTCAATTTATTTTTTATGAAGTAGTCTTAATTTCATGAGTTAGATCACAAATTTGATAAGTTAACTTAATTGACTCGATTTTTTTATTTTTTATAATATATTTTTTTTTAATTTCATCCTTCAATATTGAGGTTGATTGAGAATTAAGCTTTATTATTTGTTTCAATTTGCTTTTTATGAGATTATTCTTGTCTTATGATTCGAGTCATGATTTAGCAGGTAACTTGAGTCGTTTTTATGTTCTTTTTTTAATTGATTTTTTTTTAATTTTATCTTTCAACATTGAATTGATTACAAATTTTTCTTCATAATTTATTTTAATTTTCTTACTATAGGTTATTTCGGTCTCATAATCCAAGTCACGGGTTAACCCTGGTTGAATCAAGTCATTTTTTGTTCCATTTTTAATTGATTTTTTAAAATTTAATCGTTCAATATTTGATTTATTAAAATTTGAGCTTTATAATTTATTTTGATTTGTTTTTCATGAGTTTATTATGATCTCGTGAGTTGGCAAGCAGATTGACAAGTTAACACTGGATGAACCAAATTAGTTCAATATATTGGGGTCTCAATATTTATATGAAAAAAATCTCATATTTAATATTTATTTTAAATCAAACTATGTTTTTGCATGTCATCTAGGTTGTCTTTGGATCCACAAAGTTAACCGAGTCACATTGAATTAGTCTTCACACGATTTAAAAAAATTTTGTGCTAGAAAACACATAAGCAAAAATGCATGAATATTTTTTTTAACATTAAAAAAATTTAATGTAACCCACACCATAGCACTGACCAATGATCTAAAAATTATTTTCTTCAAATAAAAAAACTAAAAAAAGCCTAATAATAGTGAATAGAAAAATAAAATAAAAAAATCTTTTAAAAAAAAAAAAAAACAGTGATAACAAGATGCACGTTGAAGTTATTGATATAAGCCTACTTAACCGTTTTGGAATCAAATTGTTCAGAAAATTCACCTCCATTATCAGAATCCTTCTGCGAAACCAGTGCCGAATTTTAATCTCATTTCAAGAGGCTTGATTTTAGTTAGTAATCTGAAAAGCAATAACAAGGAATAAAGTACATGTTCAAGCATATACTCTGAGCTCAAGAAATGAATAAAAATAAACAATATATATTTCAAGAAAAAAAACCTGTGCGTAAATTAAAAGGTGCGGTCACTAAACTTGATCACTGCACTACCCATCCCACCCCAAGTTAAACCCGATGACACAATCACCATTTCAGTTTTGGTCTCGAAAGAATGAATACATACGTATGTTGTGACTAAAACCAAGAATCAAGCAATTAACAAGACAATGTTGTCTGGAAATTCTTAAAACTAATCAAACCATGTTCAAGGATGCCTGTTTAAAGGCTTCGACACGTTCAATGACATTGCTTTTCTCTGGTTTTCTCTGTGATCAAACATATCATTGAACATGCAAGGAGAAGGGAAAGGAAAGCTATGATTTTCAATGCAAGAACTATAGAAGCCAGTCTGAAACATTAGAATATATATAGCTGAGGAAACCTGAAAAAGCTCATCGAAAATATCAATTCATCCAATCGATTTTGACTAATAAACTGGCCTAATCAGGCAGGATCTCTAAATGTAGAGGAGAAAGAGATCCATGATGATTTCTAAATTAGTTCGAAGCACAGAGATTAAGTCAATATTGAAAACTAAAAGGTGAAATCAGAACTCTAAAAATCCGAACGGCAAAGAGGAATCGAAAAGCCGAATCTGAACAGAGAAGAACACCATGTGCAGGAAAAAAAAAAAAGCGATAACCAAGAGAGATAGAGAAATTGTCTACAGAACATCATATTTTCTGCTAGGCAAAGAATGGCTGGCAATCTACAGCAAAATCTCCTTCTCATCATGTTGTGTGAACTTGCTCCGAAACCGATCATTAAAAAGCACCGAGAAGCTGTTATTACATCAGGAAAACAATCACAGAGTGCAAACTACCTCACCTTTTCGATTCTGAAATTTCAATTTATGATTTCCGATGTGAACTTCTCGCTATACCTGAAGGTGGATCCTTACGATTCCGGATCCTGGAAGGTTTTACAGAACAGTGTATTTCACTGGATAGGGCCCTTGTTTGTTTCGGAAAAAAAAAGTGATTCTCGAGCTTGATGTTGAAACCGAACAATCAGTACCTTATGGATTCCGGAAAACAGTCTTTAGAAATTGAAGAAATAATGTTCTTGGCCGAGTTGAAGGGGGCGCTTATGCTTCTTTTTTTTATCAGAATCGAGATGTCCCAGAATTATAGATATGGATGAGAAAAAACTAAAGACAATAATGAACGGGTTAAAGAAGTGCAGTATCGATATCAGTGCATGCATACCTGAAGGGAGCATGCCTGTGTGGTCCTCGGTTCCAAGTCTGGAATTTTGACCCGGCTTACACTTCAAATAGAAAATAGTTTTTGAGAAAATTATGTTTTATAAATAATATGAAAATCTGAAATAACTTAGAAAGTTGCTTAAATAGAAGTTAAACCGAATTAGGTTAAGAGGAAAAACAATCCAAGAACAACTAGAAAAATAAATAAAGAAATTAAAAAATAACTAGGAAAACAAAAATTAATAATTTTAAAAAGCATTTTTTGCCTGAAACTTGGGGCATGTTTCCAATCTTAGCTATTGCTAGCGGGCTAACCCTCTTGGAAAACAGGACTCGTAGAACATTTTGATAAAATTCCAGTCTAATTTGACAATTAAATTAAAAATTATGATTGTTTTTATTAAAAAATTTGTTTGACACGTTAGTTTTTCTCATAGTTTCATTTTATTTATCCAGTCTATAAACATATACTTTGGTCTAAACATGTCAGATTTTAAGATGAAAAAAACCCTGATTGCATCGGAGAAAGGATACGTCGGCTATTAATTAGAACAAATGTATATGCTTGCTAGCTAGTTCATCATGATTCATGAGGTCCTTTACCATTGTTGCACATATTCTAATTAACTATGTTGCTCTGCCTGTTCTTCTTATGGTTATCAAACCTAATCTCTAGACTAACCTGGAAAATGACATGGGTTATTCAATTATTGTATTAACATGCTGATCATCAACTTAATCTAAATCAATTATTTTTATTAAAACATTGTTATATTCTTTTTAGAAAAAAATCTTTAATACTAACCCGGCTATGTATGAATTAATTAGGTTTGATAAGGTTAACCAGATTGACCGAGTTATTTAGATTATACCTAATTCAATTCAATTAAAAATCATAACAAATCAAGCCTCTAGATCCTAATTTTTTAGGTAAACTCGTTAAACTGAACCGTATTTAATAACTATAACTTGTTTGTTTGTGGGTTTTAATCTTAATTTGGTAAGTAGTGTAATTGAAATAAAATATTTTTATATAAACATCTTAATCTAAAAAGTTTAAGTTATTAGTTAAGATATCATATTATAATTTATATAATTCTCTAATACATTTCTTTAAGTGAAAACTTTTTAAATTTAAAACTTACATAGACTTATATATTTTTATGTTTTAACTTTTATCAAATAAAATAGAAATTATAAGATTTAAAATTATAATTGTTTAATTATCAAAATTCTAATAGCATATAATATAAATGTCCTATATAAAATCTTAAATTATCACATCAATTTTAAAATATAAATTATATAATTATTTAGTACTTTGTTTCTTCTCTTGATGATTTTCATCCGGCAATATCATGAGGACATTAAACATCTTGTCTCTGGTCATAAACTTCTTCGAATATTATTTTTGTTTGTTTCTACTTTATTTCAACATGTTCATTGTCTTCACCCCTTTTGAAGCAGGCAAAATACGCATCCCTAATTATAATTATCTGAATCCAAACATATAGAAACAAGATTTTTTTATTGTGGTAGACCCAATTTTCATAAATTTCCAATCAATAATCAGAGCAACCAAACACTTTATAATTTGTTCAATCATTAACATATGTAAGAATTAACGTGGTTGGCGACTTGGTGGTTGGACATTTAAATTTAGCTCTTTCCTGGATTCAAAGTAAGTGGCTGGCCAGTACCAATAATGATAGCCAATTGGAATTTATTTCTATTTTGTTTCAAAATATGCCATAAATATTTCTTTCAATTTTGTTTTAATTGTAATTCTCTATAAATTGAGCATAAGTCCTCTGGTTTAAAAATAAATTATAAATTAATAAATTATAATTTTATTTTTTCATTGGCTACCTATTATTCAAGGAGTGTGTAAGTTGGATATTGTTTGTTAAAATTTTGTTATTATTTTTGATATAGTGTGTTTTAAAGAATAATATAAATAATATTTTAGAATTTCATATAAAAATTTAAACTATTGGGTTAAATTAATTATTTAATAATATCAGACTTTTGATTATCAAGCATTCATTATTTTAAATTTTATTATTCTTATTTATTTGATTAAAATTAAACACAAGGTAATATGGGTATATAAAAGTTTTAAACTCAAAAAACTTTCATTTAAGGGGATGTGTTATAGAATAATATAAATTATATATTAAAATATCATCTAATTTAATACAAAATTAAATTCAAAACATAAAATTTTTATTCTATTTATTGTTAAATTATTAATTTCTGCATAAGGCCGTGGAATGGTCGCACAATTTAAATGAATATTGCTTCAAATTCAATAGGCTTTTGTGCGATCTAGGCTTTTGAAATGGTGTGTGAATAATCGTGTTTACTTTTAAAAAATCGTTTTTTTTGTTTTTATTTTCATTTTTCTATTAATTTTAAAAATATTTTTTTAAGAAAAACTTAGAAACATGTTTATTAAAAAATATCTTTTCAAAACAAAAGACAAAGTTCTTGTTTGATTTAAATAAAAAATAATAAAAAGAATTGACCATAAAATACTTGAGGAAGCAAACAAAATTATCATTTTTATTTGATTCGATGTTCTTCGGTTCTAGAAAACCAAGGAACTAAAAAACAAATATTTCCAATAAAGAATATTTTATTTTCAATTAATAAATGTGTTTTTTTTTAATTTTATATTTATTAAAAAAAAATAAAAAATCTATCATAAATAAACAAAACCAAAAAAAAATCTCTCTTTTTTCATCTATCAGCTTTACCATTTCTTTTTATTATGTCTGGGATTGGGCCCATATTTAAAGTTACCCAATATAGTGGTGTTCTGGTGCGTGTAAGCAAGCTTCCTTTTGATTTACCACTCATTCCATTTCCTTCAACAATGTCGAGCTCTAGTAGACATAATACCGTATGTTTATATGGGGGTCGAAAGACGTTAAAAAATACACATAAAAAAGTCTAATATACATAATAAAATAGTATTTAATTATTATCTTGAAATAAATGAGATAAAGAAATATGAAGGATACGTCTCATTATACTCTTTTTATTGTTTTTAAAAGAGAAATTGTTTTTCCAAAACTAGAAGCAGAAAATGGTGGGGGCAAAGGAAGCCATGCAAGACCACAGATATAGTGGGAGCAGGGCACTAGGCAACGTGTTAAAAAATAAAATATTGTGTGCTAGTTAGATTTGCAGATAGTGCGTTGAAGATCTTACAACAAAGGACTGAATCTCAATCTCTGTATGTGAAAACTGATATTATATTTTTAAAACTCAAAAATGATGAATTTCGATACATCATCACAGCAGAACAAGTCTCCCACAAGCAAAACGTCTAAGAACACTGTTAATTTTATCTAAATTAAACATATAAATTAAGATGTGCGTGTTTGCACATGATTCATTAACATATAAGCCGAAACAATACTCAGAAACTAATTTGGAAAACTTATATCATCGAGATCATCCATTGATAAGAACATCTCATCGAGGCATGAAAGCTCGGTGCCATCATCATCACTACTGTGGTTTAAACTCCTGGAACAGCTTCCTTCCCTCTGATACACTCGACATAGGATCCATTTACTGCAATCCTGCACCAGACAATTAAAAATCATAATATTAGATTGAATATTTATAACTGATGGTGTACGTATGTGAATATAAAAAAGAAACTTAAAGATTTTACTTACTAATTTTTGCTTTCTCTTGTAGGATTTGCCATTCGATTTACCACTGCAAAGATGATATTCCTGCATCATCCAATTTGTTTCTACACCTTCGGGACCAATGCAGTACACAAGGTATTTCTTTAATCCAACCTTCTTACCAGCACTCGAACTAAATATAGGTTCTTCGGTATCTAATGGCTTCCAAAACCCATTTCCTGTTGCTTGGTTCTCCATCACTCGACTAAAGTAGTACCACTGGTTTTCACTCGACAGAGCCCTGCCTGTCCAACTCAAAAGGATAGCAACTAGTACTTAGCTATTTCTTTGAACCAATATATGCAACTCTCTTGTTTTTTGTTTCCTCTTTATGTCTAAGAAGATGAAAACAAACCCTCGCTTGATCTAGAATGCAATACATAACTTACGGGGAGAAAAATCAAAGGAGAAAGAAGGAAAAGGTTGAGAAAAAAAGAAGAACAATCAAGATGTACAGGGATAAATTAATAATTACCTTCAAGCTGCCAAGGATCCTGAGGATAAAGACCAAGATCGGGAATGATGTCAGGGTGGCAAGGTAAGAGAGAGGCCTTGCGATCGAGAAAGTGAAGGATGAGCTCTTCATCAGATGGGCTGAAAATAAATCCAGGAGGAAGGTTGCCGCTGCAGCCATGATCGCCCATGTCTGATCAACAGAAGCAGAGAAAAACACTCGAGGCAACCTTGGTTTTCTTGCTAAGTTACTCGGGATGGTGCTTGCTTGTGGCTATCCTATGGCCTTGACATATATAGAGGTGATGAGTGAGAAGAGAAGACAGTACTGATTGCTGCACTATGACTCAAGAATTAGATATGGGTCAAGGGAGAAAAGGCGGCTGCAAATGGATCATGCGTGATAAATATAGCCCTTTGCATTAAATAAATTGATTAGGATAATTAATTAAAGCAATTCGGTATGTCAGGTAATTTTCATTATCATAAACAGGCAATTAAGTGATGAGATTAATGGATTAGGCACTGCACGTTGGACATGATCCCTTCGCGGTGATATTTATTAATTAATTGTTCTCCCAAAAATATGTTATCGCCATTCAAAAATATTAGCAAGATGTGATGACAACGTGATGTCATCCCATTACAATAGCTTGGATTTTTATTATTTTTTGAAGAGATCAGGCATGTAGCTTGGAAGTGGAGTGACGATTTCAACACTATCCGATAGATATCAATGTGCTATTCTACGACTTGGAGTCAACACAGGTCGTATAAATTCTATATACAACTATTAAATTGAAGGCGTATCATTCTAAAACTATTACAAAAAAAAAAAAAAAAATTATAACAGGAAAAATTAAAAAATAACAATAAAAACGCTCATAAGTTATTGGATCATTTATTAAAATGTGGGATCCAATAATAAATCCATTATCAAGAGTTTTTTTTTTTTTAATGTTTAACCATTTTATTTTATAATCATAGAGAATATATTTAAAAGACCATAAAATCAATAATCAAAACAAAATACAGGGACATGACAAAAAAAAGAAAAAAGAAAAAAGGAATAGACTTAGAAAAAAATAAAAATAAATTAATTAATCTACTACAACAAAAACAAAAAAACTACCTAAGATTTCTTATAAATACATCTATGATGTTATAAAAATCCCTCCTTATAACAAAACTGTAAGAGAATTTAGGGGAGATACATTAAGACTATTTTTTAAAGATATCAGGATTAAGATCACCATTTCATATTTCAAATTCAAATTCAAATTACACTGTATTTAGTAACAGACTCCTTAAGTCTAGGTGTAAATTAGTTTCTTTGTAACCTACATGTACACTTTTTTCATTAATAAAAGACAATGTAAGATTATAAGAAAATCTGTTGCGTTTACATGGTATCAGAGCAATCCAAGGTTCTCCTTCATTAGTCTCTCTTCTCTTCTGCTAATTCACGGTCTCAACAATACTAAATTTTTTTTACTTCCCAAAGGAAACCATAACCACCCCAACCAACTCCTTAGATACTCACTGTGAGGTTCCTCTCATTACCATCAATACCATTGCTCAAACACCTCTTAAACTAACTTCTGCAAATTACATCTCATGGAAACTTCAATTTGAAACGTTATTCATTGGGTATGATCTCATTGGATATATTGATGGTTCAACACCCTGCCCTCCAAACACTATCACTACAGACAACAACACGATCACAAATCCCTCTTACAAGCTCTGGATTCAACAGGATCAACTACTGCTTAATGCTATAATCAACTCTCTCTTGCCTACCATCATTCCTTCCATTGCCTGTGCATGTACTGCTAAGGAAGCATTGAACATCCTTGCCAACACATATGCAAAACCTTCTCGTTGTCACATCCAACAAGTCAAGAACAGAGTTAAAAACCCAACCAAAGGAACTCTGAACATCACTGAGTTTCTTCACTCCATTAAAGCACGTGCTGATAAACTGGTTATCCTAGATGCACCAGTCGATCCGGAAGATCTCACTGACAAAATTCTTGATGGCCTAGGAGATGAGTACAAGGAACTAGTTCAAGCAATCCAAGCTCGTGACACACCCATCTCATTTGATGAGCTTCATAAAAAACTTATCTCTTTTGAAGCCCATGCAACAATAGACACCTTAGCTACGTCCTTTCCCATTACAACCAACCTCATGCAAAAGACAACTCATGCATGGCGTGCCCCTCGTTTCAACAATCCCCGTCCCTCTTATTCCTCCCCTGCCACTACTCACCAGTGGCATTCTCCTAATTTCAGACCTTCCTATTCATCAATTAACAACTCTCCCTATCACTAAAATCAACCTCCATCGAAACCATATCAAGATTTTTGTTAAATTTCAAGGTCACACAGCCAAACGTTATCCCTCCTTCCAATTGATCCCAATTCAGTCTTCAGTTACTGAGCATTCCCAATCACAACATTCCACATCTTCTTGGCAGCCACAAGCTAATTTTTTCACTAACACTGCCTCTACTGATCCAACATTGCTCCTTGAAAGTGGTGCATCTCACCACGTGACAGCAGATCTCAACAATTTATCACTACACTCCCCTTACAATGGCTCTATTGACAGGTATAAGACATGCCTTGTGGCTAAAGGTTTTCATCAATGGCCAGGTGTAGATTATCTTAAAACTTTTAGTCCAGTCATTAAGCCAACAACAATTCGCTTGGTGCTTAGTCTTGTTGTCGCCAACCATTGGTTCCTTCGCCAGCTAGATATCAATAATGCATTCCTTCAAGGCAGTCTTTCAGAGACAGTATTCATGGCTCAACCACCTGGCTTCATTGACTCTAATCATCCTAGTCATGTATGCAAACTTCACATAGCTATCTATGGTATTCATGGCTCAACCACCTGGCTTCATTGACTCTAATCATCCTAGTCATGTATGCAAACTTCACATAGCTATCTATGGCCTCAAATAAATTACGCTCATTTCTATTGGCTGTTGGTTTCACAAACTCTCATTCTGATACTTCTTTATTTACTCTGGCAACTGGCACCAAATTGCTTTACCTTTTGGTTTACATTGATGACATTATACTAACTGGAAACAATGCTGATCTTGTGTCTCAATTTGTTACTCGTCTAGCTCAAAGGTTTTCTCTTAAAGATCTGGGCAATCTCTCATACTTCCTTAGTGTTGAAGCTGTTTCCCATCCCAATGGTATCCTTCTTTCCCAACAGCGATACATTCAGGAACTACTTGCCAGAACACATATGGAACAAGCTAAACCTGTCCTTACTCCATTGTCAACCAACTCCTCATCCTTTACATTGTCTTCTAGTTCACCTTTCTCCAATCCTACTGAATATAGAACAGTCGTTGGCAGCCTCCAGTACTTATCTCTCACACGTTCAGATGTGTCCTTTACTGTTTACAAAATGTCTCAGTTCATGCATGCACCAACAGATGAACATTGGCTAATTGTTAAACGCATCTTGTGTTACCTCTGTGGCACCCTCAATAATGGTCTTCTTCTTCATAGCAACTCACCAATATCACTTCATGCCTTTTCCGATGCTGACTAGGTAGGGAGCAAAGATGATTACTCCTCCACCAGTGCCAACCTTGTTTATCTTGACAATAATCTCATTTCCTGGAGTTCTAAGAAACATAAGATTGTCACTAATTCTTCAACTAAAGCCGAATATTAAGTTGTTACTGCTACAGCTGCTGAACTATGCTAGATTCGTTCTTTGTTGTCTGAACTTTACATTGATCAGATCCAAACACCAGTCATCTACTGTGATAATGTTGGAGCCACACAGTTAAGCTTAAATCCAGTTTTTCATTCCAGGATGAAACATGTGGCTATTGACTATCATTTTTTACGTAAAAAAGTTCAAACTGGTAAACTATGTGTGGCTCATGCAGACCAACTTGCAAACCTTCTTACAAAGCCTCTATCTCATTCCCAATTCTAGCATTTGCACAACAAGATTGGCCTCTCTACTCGTGGCCTATCTTAAGGGGGCATATCAGGATTAAGATCACCATTTCATATTTCAAATTCAAATGTCCTTGTATTTAGTAACAGGCTCCTTAAGTCTAGGTGTAAATTAGTTTCTCTGTAACCTATATGTACACTCTTTTCATTAATGGAAGACAATGCAAGATTATAAGAAATCTACTACGTTTACAAAAGATAGTAGTACTCTACAATTACTGGCTACTAAATAACAAATTTTAATTTCAAAACTCCATTGTTTTTTACTTGATATTAGTTTTTTAAACAAAGCTATTGTATTTGATATCGTGATAGCACTGCCGGTTCAAAATATTTTTCATTTAGAAATTTATCAAAATAATTTATTTATTTAAAATTATTTTTAACATTAACATATCAAAACAATATAAAAATATAAAAAAATATATTTTAAATAAAAAAAATTTTTAAAATTAAAAAAAAAAAAAACACGATTTACACTATATTTTCAAAAACATCTTAAAACATCCTAAAGCTTGTTCTAGTAGAGACGAAGAGTATGGTTAAGGTAAGCAGTCTAGGTTTGATTAGTGCAGTATCTCTGTCGTATAAAAGCTAGGGATGAGGATGACCGCTAGTGTTGCGCCATGGTCATGATGGCTACTGCTTGCGTAGCTTTCACCACCGAAAAGAAGTGGAGAATTGTAGCTGTCAAAATGACCATTTACAAGAATGACATGACCTCACACCATGGTAGCAGTGCCCATCGCCATACACACACATATCATGTTTTCATACAAAATGCTGATTTTATCTGCTCAGCCAAAATTCTAATTGATATCACAATGCCTTTTATTATCGTAATAGTAGTTTTTTAAAGTATTTTTTATTTAATTTTTTTTTATTTTATAATTTATTTTTAATATTAATATATTAACAAAACTCGTGCAAGTTTAAGATTTCAGCGGCCAATTTATGCCCTTAGAAAGAGCTCGATTTGTTTTTTCCTCGAGGGACTATTTATGTTAGGGGTTAAGTTGCATTGCTATAGTTAACTGAACTCTTAGTGAGATGACATGCATTGGATACAAAATTTGGACAACCAGTTGATCCAAAATGCTTGCAATAATCCATGCCTGTGGGGTGAACTATAAAGCTCATGATTGGTGAGAATTAAAATAAAATAAGCTCAATTAAAGTATTTTTTTTACCCTTTTATACTGCTAAAAAAAAATAGATCAAAGTTGAGAAGAAAGTTGTTTTAGGTTTTTTTTTTAACTGGAATTTAGGTTTTTCAAGTTGATAGATAGCTTTTTTAAGAGTCTAATGATGTTTTTTAACTGTTTTATATGAATATATCTTTTAATTTTTTAACTTAGTCTTTAATTGTTGTTAATAATTATTTTTTATTTATTCTCACATATGATTTTCCACTTTATTGAATTAGATATACATTTATTTATTTTTTATGGCAAAACACACGGTAAAAACACTTATTCCTTTATTTTTTCCATTAATTTTTTTTCCACCCGCTAAAATGCGGCCTGACTAGTGTTTTTGTACATTGAGAAGCTAGTTTGTGTTGATGTGCGACTCATATGTGACTCCACATCTCAACAAAACTATCTTGATTTTGTTGAATGAAATAATGTGTCCTTGATTATTAAAATAATAAGTTTGAAGTGTCAAATTAAATGTACTTGTAAATAATGTTTTAGTGCTGGAGATATTTAATATCTTGAAAATTTAAAATTAAAATGATTGATATCGAATTCAACATAAAATAACTGTGTACATGTTTCAAATCAATTAACTTTTTACCATAGATCAATGCATGTTATAAAGTTAATATAGAACGATTCTTGAGATTTCCTTTATTCTTTAAGTTTTTAAATTAAAATAGTTTTTATAATTAATCTTGGATTCAACATAAGATAATATATATATATATATATATATAACCTACTATGTTTTTAAGATTTGTATCATTTTTCCTAATTTGTATCATTTTCTATCGCAGAATCATTACTACGCAAGAAGGAGAGACCTCAGCAATAGTGAAGTAGGCGCCCCAAGTATCAACTCCATTTGATTAGCTTACCATCATTCAATGGAAAATTTAATGTTTCAATTATTATAATTTAAATATATTTCCTTTTGCTCCTTACAGTCTTAATTTCTTAACATCAATCTTCAAATTTTAGAAAGTTCCAAAATGACGATAGGAGGGTTCTTCGAGGGTGTATAGGAGTGAATATATACATGCTGTCTATTAACAATATTAAGATAAAAAAAAAACAGATACTAGAGAGAGCGAAAAGATGTTTGAGATTCCAAAGCATCGAGTTTTTTTAAATTAATATTTTAATGCTTTTTTTTTTTTTTGCTTTTTTAAGGCTAAAAGTGTTATTTACTTATACTTGAAAATTAGAAAAGCATGTATATTATTGTGGAAAAAGCTAAAGAAATATTTATCTATTTACAAAAAAATAAAAAATATATAAAATTACTATTATAATCCAGAATAAAATATTTCTTAATCTATAACATTTTTATTCAAGATTTAGCTTTTGTTATAACGAGTTGTCTATTTAGAAGTGTGAGTTATGAGACTTAAGTTTCGAAATTGCGACAGGTGTTTGATGTATGGGCGTTTAGGTAAGTGTAGTTTATCTTGTCTAGCATTCTCAAATTTATTGAGAAAGGTTGAGATCTGGTGAGTTTGTCTCACTCTTAATGAGTCCTACTCGGAGACCACCAAGCAAAATCTCCTCGATCGGATAAATCTAAGTATTTTCTCTTGCAAGAATTTTTAATCTTCATAAAGTGTTAGGGAATAAAGTTTTTATATCTATATGAGACACTTAATAAATTTCTTAAAGTAAGCGTGTGTTCAGTAACATGATAGATGTGAATATTTTTTATATATTTTCTTAAACTGTAAATAAACATTTAAAAATAATCAATTCAATATATTTTTTCACATTAATTTTTTTTTTTAAAAAAAGGGGACGGACTTCGAAGGGATGGCTCCAACAAGAAAACAAACGACAGCTATGCCAACTTTTTATTCTTGAGGTGGGTATTTGACGACGGGCTCACTTCCTAGCTAGCTAGGTTTTCATTGCCTTGAGCAACTTGGAGAAATTGTAGATCAGGCTTGGAAAATAAATCATTGAGGTACTGCTGGTCAAAGCATTTCTTTATAACTTTCCTGAGAAAACGTATTTCCAACGCAACAATGAGGTAGGTTGGTTGCCTGTTTAGATGTTTTACAGCTGAAGTTAGGTTTAGTCAATGGAGTTAGACGACCAGGGGAATCCAAGCCCAGATTCAGGCTAACTGGTCGCCTCGAGGCAAGAAAGGGCAACCGTTCCTGATTTCTCAAGATATTTTCATGGCAGATTAATTAATGATTGTGTTGGAGGATGCTTTTTTTCTTCTTTTTCATGAGAATATTAGGTGATTTTAGATGGCATGATGATGGAGAATTCTTCTCTCGATCTCTCCTAATCCATCCCGTCTTAGGTATAAAGATGACTTTATCATGTTTCTTTCTCGAACTGAACACCAAACAAAGTTCACCAACCGAATTAGCTAGCAAGTCCACCATCGAATTTTTTTACTTCCATAAATTATTCCTCGCACATTGAAGCCCATTTTCGTACTAATATAAATTTATAAAGCATGTTTGGCGGCGCGGTGAAAAATACAGTGATTTTCGATTGAAAATATAACAAAATAATATATATTTTTAATTTTAATATCAGTATGTTAAAACTATCAAGAAACATATGAAAATCAATTTAATATCTTGTTAATCAAAATAGATTTTAAAACGTTTTTCACGAAAACAAACACCCAAAGTGAGGAAATTGAATTCAAAATTCATAACCATGCTTGCTTGATGACTATGATCTTTACCGAACATGGATGGAGACAAATGTAAATGAAAGACAAGATATATTCCAATCACATTACTGTCCACTCAACAAATTGAGCATCATTTAATGGCTTTAAAATCTTTACCACAAACCCATGATTGCAACTTACTAAAGGTTGGCATGTCACTTCTAATTAAGTAGCACAAGAAGTTGCTAGTTAGGCATATGCTACATAGCTTAACGATGATGGAGCTTGAAGCTCATCTCTCAGCCATGAATTCTCAAGGAGATAGAAAAGTAGTGGCAATTTAGCCGCTTGTTAGAGGTCTGAAAGTTCTTTAACGTGACATTTGTTCAAGTTTTCTTTTTATCGTGTCAAGCTTTGACAAGTGAAATCGATGCCCTTTTTTCCCGCCTCTTCATGTTTTTCTATCCCTGTTCTTGCAAGAATGATTTGAAAAGCGGGCCTTTCCGAGCAACTGAAATGGTAACTTTGCTGAGTTTTTTTAACCCATTTGAAGAGGTCTCCTGAGGTGATATATACTTTTTTTCTTTTTTTTTCTTATTTGGGCATACCTCATATTCGTCCTCATTTATGTATCGTTTCTCGATTGAGTCCCCCATCTATCTATCGTTCCTTAATTAGGTCCTTCTCCTACTGTAATTAGAGATTGTGTTAAATAGTGAACTTGCTATATATTCAAGCTTTTTCTAACCAATTCTAGCCCTCCCGAGCCATAGGAATATTCTATTGCTACAGTAGTTCGTGCTCTCATGCTGAATGAGTGGAAACATTAGGTATTTTTCTTCTAGTGTCCGGAGTGTAGTAAATTCTGTTTTTGAGTGTGTTTTATGAATAAATTTTACTTAAAAAATATCAAATTAATGTTTTTTTAGTATTTTTTAATGATATTGATATGCTGATATAAAAAAATAAAAAATAAATTTAAAAAATTAATAATATATTTTTAAACAAAAAACTACTTTTGAAAAGCATATCGGACTACTATAGAAACATGTGGAAGACTGAGTTAGTAAAAAGCAGGAGAACAGCATGTGCACCATTCCATGTTGTCTCCTAGATGGAGAACCAATTGCAATAAAAAAGATAATTAAGGGATTAAATTGAACTTTTCTTAATAGAGTATTCATCATAATTCTCATTTCTCTTTCTTTTAGGCCTTTTAAATTAATTTGAATCCAAGACAGGCACCAACATTTGAAACAAACGAATATATTTTCCATCTAACCTAAACTTGAAACATTGGTAACTATCTGTTTAGTTGAAAATAATCATTTTTCATGAACTAATCAATATGTTATTACAAAAAAATAATAATAACTAAGGGTACATATGTTTTTTCTGCCGTGTTGATTTATTAAAAACTTGTTTAGAAGTGTAGTAGAAATTATTTTTAAAAATATTTTTTATTTTTAAAAAATTCATTCTTGATATCCGCATATAATTTAAAAACATTAAAATAGTAAAAAAATAAAATAAAAATTAAAAAAATATTTAAAAATTCAGTTAAACAGCAAAGCGAGAAAAAAGTCTATCCAGCAAAGAAAATGGTGGTCTTTCCATTCATTGAATCATTGAATCACAAAAATATTAAGCATAAAAATGAAAGACAGTAATTCCTTGATCAAGGGCTGTTGACTTGTGAGAAAAGTATAAATTTGCTGGGGTCGGTGAAACAACTTTGAGAAAGTAGGGTGATATAGCTCTTAATTGCAGTCCCTGTCAATGCCATTCATGTGATTAGACCACAGTAGCTAGCTTTGTACTGTGTTCTGGTTTACCAATCAATTCACGTCAAAAGCAAGAAAAAGATTGCTATCCTGCCAATTAGTGGTGTTTTTCTTCGTGCAAACCGTATTTGGGGTGGAAGGGAAAGGTCAAAGCAGAAGGCATTAATGAAGGAATGAAAGAATTGAGGTAAAATCAATAATCGCATTTTCCCATCTTTCCATATCTTGGAAGAAATTCGATGGGAAACTGTATTCATCTAAATATGAAGCATAATCTTCTTTCAGAACAACGTAATTTCACCAGGTAATGTCACTAATCGACAATCTTATCACTGTGGGGCCTATACATGTTAAGACGATACTATACAAGAACAGTAACAGGTTTTTTCAGACTGCGGTGATTACAGAATATGCTGAAAATAGCTTACTAGTGATGATGAGACATCGATCCTCAGAGGGAATGTATGTGTTTAACTCTCTGGATCGCCTGCTTCACCTTTGTTGATGGTTCTTCGTACAAGATGGCAGGGTTATCAAACTCAGATGCCAAACTCTTCTCACCGAGGAAAGCTCGAAAGGAGTCCGTTACTGAATAAGAAAGAGAATCGAGGTTGTATCCTCCCTCCAAGAAAAACACGCATCGGCCACCACATAGATCTTTTGCCAGTTCCTTAATATTAGAGGCAAGCGTGTAGTATGTTCCTGTTGTAAATTGAAGACTCCCCAGTGGATCCAGAACATGAGCATCATACCTGGAAAAAATTCGCAATACATATGATTTGTTCAGTTATTATTTTTAATAGTAGAAACACAGTTCCAAACCTCAATTACGAGACGTTAAGACTATCATATATATATTAGTTCAACTAAATTTGCTATTTAGAATTTGATCAGATTGCTTATGAAAGGCTTTTGAAACATTCACAAATAACTGATGCAGATGCATGGTCTGCACAAAAGTTGAGGATGGCAACTCACCCAGCAGAAACAAGAATAATATCTGGCTTGAACCTTTGAGCACTTGGTACGATGACTTCATCAAACACAGTCCTCATGGAAATGTCACCTGAGCCTCCTGGTAGAGGCAGATTTAAAGTTGTACCTTCACCATCTCCATGACCTATCTCGTCAATTTTACCCGTACCTGGATAGCTTCCATCCTATACCCGTTAAGAGAAAAATAGGATTCAAGTGGTTAGTGGGCACATTTTGTGTTAGACCATGTTCATATCCAGCAGCAGAGATCCAGCTGGAATTAAGGCATTGGGCAGGCAAACTCCAAGAACATGCTACAAGTAATCTTGCTGCGTTGGCTAAGTATACTGATCAGTTAATCACATATTTTCTGCCATTTAGCATGTCTTTTGATATGCATATTACTCCCTTATCCTAATATCATTTGTGTATCTTACCATTTTGGGAATCAAAATGTTTCTCCTTATCTTCTCTTTCACTTTTAACAATAAAATATTTGAAAATTTAACCAAACAGTTCTTAGTAGCATGAGAACACAGAAAGAACTCAAAATAAATGGACAGACAAAAAGATCACGAAACAGGGAGTAAGACAACATTAGTTGGTACACAGCAGATATTGACGGTTTTCATTATTTTAAGTTTTAAAATTCCTACCTCGAACATAAAGCTAATTACCGAAAGTGAAAGGAAAACCATAAATAAATAAAAGAAAAGATGCTTTTTATATCACATCATTTTTCGTCAAACCTCAATTTTTTGCCGGGGAAAAAATGTCAAACCTAAACAATCTTTAACCACTGACATAGAATGACATTTCACACCTGGTGAGCTAAGATTTTATGACTCCTTTTATCTTGAAAAGGGGATGTGTTGAACATTTGAGGTAACAACACATGCACTCATCACTGTTTAAAATTCCTACTAAAGCTACCATACCAAACCAGTATGGTAGTTAAGTTTTTGTTGAACAAAAAAGCACACAGTTTATTTTCATAATCACTTATATGAAGGAAACAAAAACTTATTCTAATCAAATATATGCTTGAGATATCCACTTGACTAGATTTTTTTTCTTTCCAACATCAGACATTCCAATCAGTGTTTGAATATAAAATTCATGCTCCGAATGAGACATCATAGATGGCAAGAGGAAGAAGTCAGTGAGATTAGCAAGATGCAAAAATTGCATGTGAATAGCAGCAAAAAAATGTATTAACTCCAGATAAATTATAGCTTACTTGGTGAGTGGACAGGAAGTATATATCTGGATCATCATAAAATGCATCATTCGTCCCATTCCCATGGTGAACATCAAAATCAACGATAAAGACTCGTTTTAATCCATGCACTAGTTGAGCATGACGAGCTGCAATGGCCACATTGCCAAAAACACAAAAGCCCATGGGCCCTTTTGGAATAGCATGATGCCCGGGAGGTCTGATCAAAGCAAATCCTGTAGGTGGATTCTGGCTGCAATTAGATGCTGCAACCTGACATATGACAGAAGGTTTTTCCTGATAGTCAATAAAGGAACTTTCCTATCTTTACAAGTACCATCTTGCTTCAAAAACAACAAATTTAAATATCAACGTATAAATAGTGTTTTAGAAATTAGGGTCAACAAAGCTGGATTTCATCGAGTGAAATGAAACATTGAACAGAGAAGATTATCATAAAGAGACTAACATTCCAGGTTGAGACATCACCACTGAATCGATCAAGGCTAGTCCTGCTCCAGCTGCCACAAGTGACTCCTGGAACGTCTGCATCATAATGTCTTGATAAGAAAGTGTACGACAAATAGCACATATTGTTAATTAAAACAAAGAACTCGTATTGAAGCACCAAACTCTCCCTCATAGAATGTGGTTATACAATCTAATGATTGAATGCATATCCAGTCATTGATATTTTTTTTCAAGAGAGGTAACATAATATAATAGCACATATCCTATTTTTATCTTAAGAAATGGAAAGCCATTAGGAAAAAAAAATTGCATCTATACTCTAAAGTCGGCAAGAATTCACAAGCCCAAAAACAGAAAAGCAGAAACACCTAAACAAATGTACTCACAGTGGCAGTAGCATATGTTGGTCCAGACCCCTCGATATAAATAATGCCCTGTTCTGAAGCTTGATCCATAGCCTAAGTAAGAATGACCAATAGAATTAGTCATTGAAGTAAAACAGTATTTAGCCTAAAAGACAGACAGACAGACACACCCACACACACACAGAAGGAGAGAGAGATTGCAACCACCTGTAGTGATCTGGAAAAGAAATAAACAACAAAACAGAAGGGGTTATCTATGTAACAGGTTCTTTCACCTTTGCAAAATGTTTTCATGTTTCTATGATCCTAAGAATAGCCAAGACAAAAAACAGAGGAGGGAAAAACAGCAGAGAGAGAAGGTCAAGGCAAAACTACCTTCTCAAGGCCTGCTACATAAGCTTTGGCATGAACATTTGCAATGTCATCCAGTGAAGCAGGCTTGAAATCTTGAAGTTCAATGATCTCAGAACCACGAAACTGAATACAGAAAAAAAAAAAAGTACTCAATACACTTAACCAGGTAAGAAATGGTTCCACTCTTGATACATACCATTGAAAAAGAATGAGAGATGGAGATTCTCAAAATTTCCATGTTTTTTCATTTGTTATAAACAGATGATCCTTTTAGTATATTTCAGTTTTTCATCAGTTTGTAAAGCAATTTTACCCAGCATTGCTGTTTGTTATGCAAGGTTTTAAGAGAGATCTACACAGATTGCATTCGTAGGTCATTCTCAAGACTTGCACTAACAAAATTGTGCTTGGGAGTCCAAAAATTTGTACTTGGCAACACAAAATGGTCACTCTACCAGGGCTTTGCTGAAAGTAAAAGTTATTATTGTTAACTGGTAAAGAAGAACATCAGTTTTAATGCTAAGAAAAGAGGAAGCAATATGATCCATGAAACATGAAAATAGAAAATAAAATCTGCAAAGAAAAAGCTTATATATACATCCTATCCAACAAATTTTTATTATGCAAGGAAAACTTTATATATGATATAGATAGAATGATTTTTGCATACTAAATAAAATGTAAGCATATTCACAGGCTGATTCCTTCCCTTAATTTTATAGACAAGTCATTCTAGAAGAAACCTTAATTCTATTCACAGTAAACCAATGATTTTAGAGAAATTTTCTTATATATGCGAGCACGAGCATACACATCAGCATGGCTAGAACACTCTTCTTTTATCATAGAATAGTTATTAGAGGAAAGCTCCAAGGCCATTTGTTTAACTTTCAGGGATAAAATACAAAAACTTCAACAACGGCGAGTTTTATAGCTCTATTAGGGGAAAAAGATAAAAATAACAAGATAAGACGACAAAATGAGCATAGATTGAAAATCATAAATAAGAGCATCACATTATAATTATATATATATGGAAAAATATAATAGTAAAATATCCGACAGCTACCTTTGATGTGAGTTCTGCCTTTTCAAGAGCACTCACAATTGCAGGAACTCTAAGATAGGATTCGGGATGTGCCTCCTGTTAGTGAAAAAAATGGAGAAAAATCCATGAACAAAGTAAAAAAGGGAAAAAAACTACAAAGAGAACCCATGCTCTAACTGTAAAGAAGCAACACCACGGAAAATCAAGAAGTTACTCCCTACGCTGCAAATTGTTTGACCCTGTACAGTATTCCAACTTTATGTAATGGGAGTTGCAGATGTCATTTCTTCCAGTGTCAGAAATTGTACTGAATTTCAAGATCTTCCAATCTTACTGTGACTAGGTATGCTTACGTTTTTTAAGTTTCAGAACCCAAGTATGCTAAAGAAGCACAAAAAAAGGATGGACAAAGCCCCTTCAAATCAGGTTCAATTTGCTCGCTTTATGATAGAATAAAGAAAAGATTCTAAAGGTTGACATGCTCATAACACAAGCCATAGCCAGACTTGATGTATCTTGTTCCCAGAACAAGACAGGCATTTCTCAGAAATGAAACCTTCACAGTTGTAAAGACTCCATAGCACATTAGAACATCCATAATATGAAAGCATAGCTCAGCTGAAGATACCTGGTTATGACCCATGGCAGGAGCAACACTATAAATTACTCGTGCATCAGTTAACTTTTCAATCAGTGGATCCTTGTCTAAACTATACGAGCAAGAAATAGAAAATCCACTACGCTTTGTGCAGAACTGCCTTCGCAAAATCGAACGCCTCTGAAAATATCTGCACCCTGCAGATTGAGAACCAAAACCAAGCCCCTTATAGCTCTTCTGCTAGTACAGATGATCCCGCAACAAAAATAAAATGTTCCCTTAAAAAAAAAAAGAGAAAGCTTTTTTCTTTCTTGTTGAGAAATATCATACATGACAACATCAAATGCCACAAAAATCCGGCTTGAATAACTAAAGCACCTCCAATCAAATAATAGCTTATCGAGATATTTATCTTGTAATAATCTTAATAATGAATTACATAACATGATATTAAGTGATCAATTTTACCATTCTTCTCAACAAAAACATTTACTTGGAGCAACCATTAAAACAACACAAATTTCAAGAATTGAACAAACCAACAAGCCAAATCTGTTTATCCCAAAGAATTATATATTTCAGCTATAACAATTCAATCACAACAAATTTTGCAACTGTCCCAGAATTTACTATAACAAGTTGAAAGAGACATTATAACAAAAACCCAGATTTACAAAAACAGAAAAAAAATAATCAAAATTGTTGAATTTATACATTATAATTTTCCAAATACAGTTAATTATTCACAACCCGCCACCAATAAACATCAGTCCACTTTCCTTTTCTTGTAAAGATACTTCCTTTCATTGAATAGCAACTAAATTACCATTAAGTATATAAATTTGAGAAAGGAGGGAAGGGTTACCAGCAAAATATGGAAGGCGGAAAGTTTGAAGCTCCATTGAGGTGGATAAGCGAGCTTGTGGCGCTCAAACCTGTAATATTATAGTGTCTTTTTTTTTTCCTTCCTTTTCTTTCTATAGCCCGTTGTTTGTTATTTTTTAAAATGCTTCTTGTTCGGGATTGTATTGTAATAATAATAATTTTATTATTTTTAAAAAATTATTTTTAATATTAATACATTAAAAAAAATTTAATTGAAAATAAATAAATAAAATAAAATAAAATATTTTTAAAACACAAAAAACAAACTATAATTTTTTTATAGCATTTTATTTTTGGGCCGAGAGATGGAGGAGCATAATTGTTCTAGTTATCATCGTAGGCCTGAAATTATTTTTGTTTTCCCGAAAATGTCATTTGTGCTAGCTTGTATAGAAAATTTTCATTTTCTAGAAAATAAAAAAAATTATAGAAAACATGATTGTTAAGTGAAAATAAAAATTATTTTCTTAAAAAAAGTATTTTCTAGCTCTTAAATTTTTTAAAAAAGTTTTTGAAAAGCCCACAAACAAAAACTTATTTTCATATTTCTCTTTAATAAAGAAAAGACAAAGACATTGTTTGATTTACGTGATTTATATCTTTTAATTTGATTTGATTTAATTTTTTCTGGTTTAATTTGGTTTTTTCAATTTAAATTCGGTTTGGTTTAGTTTTTTCAATTTCAAGTTTTTAAAATCAAAACCGAACTGATTATTTTTTTTTTAAATTATAATTAGTTTTTTTTCACTATTCAATTTTTTTAGTTATTTTTTTCTGTTTTTATCGGTTTAATTAATTTTTTAATTTTTTTTTGCTCGGCCCTAATAATTAATGGGCTAGATTGATATTATACCTATAATTAATATAGTGATACATGGGGCATTCTGTAAACATATTGTTTAATTTCCTAGGAGGTTAATAATGTCACACGTCCCTGTATTTATTATTATTATTATTATTATATCTTTATATCAAAATTCTACATGTTAAATTTTTGTTATTGGATAGGTCATTCTGTCAATTGATATATATTTTCGTCCTCAAAATTTGTCAAAATTTTAATTTTGTTTACTTTATTTTATTTTTTTTACAAATAAGTTCTTAATTATTCTTTTTGGTCCTTATATTTTAGAATAAATGACGTTTAGTTCCTAAATGGTTTTTATTTAATTAGTTGTCTAGCTACATGTCAAATCTTAAACTTGGTCAAAATTATGACAATAGATATTTGATATTGTAGGCAATAAAATCTTAAAATTTCAAAATTATAAACTTACAAAAATTGAGACAAGATACAAGAAAATAAATTTTTAAAAAAATAAGAGAAGAAAAAAAATATTCTCATAATATATTATTTGATATTATAGGAAACAAAAAAATCTTATTAAAATACGAATTATTATTATTTCCTAGGTCACTAAAGTGATTTTTCTTTAATTTTGATTCTTTTCTCATATATATTATCATAAATATAGGATTTTTTAATAAAGAATATTTTTTTATATAATTTAAAATGAATTGATGGATAAGATAAGAGTTAAGAGGATCTAAATAGATATACTCACTGAAACTAAGAATTTTATTTTATATAATATTATATATTTATTTCAAAATTTTGACCAAGTTTAATACATGACATGCAAGAACTTAAATGAAGAAAATTATTTAGGAACTAATTGCATTTATTGTAAATTATAATAACAAAAACACTTCAATTAAGGACTTATTTGTAAGAGAAATAAAATATAAGAACAAAACTAAAACTTTTTAGAAAGTTAAACATCGATGAAATATTTCGTCTCATGTATTATATGCCATTATTTAACGACGTTAACGTACGGATCTAACCATCATAAAAATATAATATAAAATATTGATATAAAGACAAAAAATAATAATAAAAAAGGAGTATAAGTGGTTAATACGACATTAACCCATTTCCTAATGGGACGTGAAACAGCCTACTGTATTACTCCTTTTTTTGTCGTACCAAAGTACATAAAAGAAAAGCCCTGCATTCTTACTCGTATTATTGCAATGAAAACAGCTGAGGGTTTCATCAGTGTTTGTAAATGCAGATTAATTTATATTTTTAATAAATTTATTTTTTTATTTTTATAAAAAATAAATTTATATATATTAAATTATTATAATATACTGATTTTAAAAATAATTTTTTAAAAATAGAAAAAATATTATTTTAAAACATTTCAACATAAAAAATATTTTAAAAAATAATCACAACCAAACTTTCAAATATACCACACCAAATAATAAAAGCAGTAAAACACCTTTACAAATAATTTTTTTTTTTATTTGTTAGGCAAATTCTGTTGTTTGACTATTTTAAATAAAAAAACCTTTCCATGCATGAATATTTTTTTTATTTTCTTCTAAAAATATGATGGTAACTTGACTATTTTTTTTTTTTTTAAGAAAAAATAAAAGAACCCCTCATCCATAAATTATTTTTTTAGAGTAAAATAATCATTATACTATTAATAAAAAAACATGTTCCGATCATTTTTTCTTTGATTAATCTTATAATGATGAATATATCTTATAAAAAAGATATTTCTATCTCTAATTGAAGGTTTAATCATTTTTTTTAACAATGACAAAATAGTATTTACAATATTCTAATATATAATTTTTTGTGTCCAGGATCACACTAAAATACTAAGCTCATTTAGTTTTTTATATATATATAATTTAAACACAAATATCCAAGCCACAAATACAATAACAACAACAACTATTATTATTATTATTATTATTATTATTATCTTTAGAAATGTTCTATAATAAAAAAGCGAGGATGATTATCGTGTGAATGTAATAAATACAATATGGAACTCTTTTTGGATAGACTCGACTGGAATCCCTTGTTTATCATGATCAATGGATGCCTTCATGGTATACCGTCCATGTACTTGAGGTTCATATTCCAAATAATTCCAACCATTAATTATAATATTCTTAATATAATTTATTTCATGTCATATATCTTACAACCAATGAATTTGGTCTTACGTGACTGCAAACTATACACATTTCTTGGCATCTTGTCTTGATCGTCAGATTTGAAGAAGTACTAGTGATATTTAAGCAAGCTAAACCTAAATAAAGACAAGGTCTGATCAACCCTATAGACTATTTCTCACTAAAAAACTAAACCATCAGTCTGCCATTAACCAATGACAGCAGTCCTCTAGCTAATTACCTGACAAAACCAGTGCTACAGTTGTTCAAAATAAAGGATTAGATCCTCTTTTAGTCGTAACCAATTATACATGCAATTGTCTATATGTGTATGGTTTAGAGATTAATCTTTTGTTCTTCGAGGAAACAACAAAAATGAGATGGATTATAAATGAAGATTCCATCTATAGCTTGTTCTAATCCGAGGAGCTAAGCAAAACTAGGCTGCCCAAAGTCAACTTAGCAACTTGATTTTGATTACTGGCTGAAGATTTTCTGTCTTATAAAACAGAAAAAAAGGGTTTAATTATGCTTGGGATTTGAGTTATACCCTTATTATAAAAACAGGAAGGCAATTATATTGACATTAAAAGCTTGATATAGTACCATTGCTAGGTCATGGCTGCCTCTGTATGCTTGAGCTAGCTAGCTACCAGTGTTGTCAATGGCCAAAAGGGTTGGAGATTTCCTGTTCGCTACCAAGCAAATAAGACAATCACTACATGGCCTTTGGGAACTGATATAATGTCATTTTCAGCACCAGGAAAAAATCGTGTCATTTTCGAAACAATTATTTTCTTTTCCAAAACATTGAGTGGAATAATTTAATTCTGAGGTCGAAATGTTTCAGGGAGTACTGATTAATTTTAAACCACAAATGGCTCTTGAAAGTAACAAATTACCTTATAATCTGATCCAGTTGCACGATAATATTATATTAATATGATTCTGAAGAAACGCGTCATGTTTATCATTCATCAACCTGCAGGTACAAACATGTAGATAAATATGATTCAATCATGATACATCTACGCCTCAAATGTTGAATAATTGCTGAAAAACGACGTGGAATAATTGAAAGGTGGTGGAGGAGGAAAAGGTTCACGGGTGGGCTGTAATTTCTTTAACCAAAGTAGATAGCATGATTGGTGGGGCAAGAAGATGGAGTCCACAGAGTGCCTGAGTGACCACAGAAATGGCCAGCTCAGGGAGGGGATCAAGTCACGGGTTCTTACTGCTACGTGCATTTGTAAACATGAACAAATCTCTAGACAGCATCATCACCACATGAGGCTTTTTTTTTCTTTGATTTCGAGGAGAGCTAGCAGTACCACAAGTTTGAAAAAAGTGCCAAAGGTTAAACCACAAATCTCTACGGCCCCGCAACCTACATGGAGATCTCTGATCTCTTGTCAAGTTCTCAGCCCTCGTAAATGATTCTTTCTCCTGCCATGATCATTTTGCCCCATTCATTATTTTGCCCCTTGTCTTGTCTTTTTACAGTATGGAAACTTGATTCTGCTGATTAGCTAGTTGTGGAGCTAAGAAGGAGCTGGGAACTGGAGGGAGCAATCTCCTCCTAATTCCTCTTTTCTTTTTTCTTTTTTTTTCTGATGATATTTGCAAGCAAATAAATAAATATGAGTCTTGAACTTGGTAAGAAAGATTGCTTTTGAGATATATCAATTGAGATATTTGAACTAGAAAACATTTTGAATTGCAGAAGATGTCGATTATTTTGTAATTATGCTAAGAATTGGCATAACGAAGAGATTAGGTCAACAGTAAAAAAAAAGAAAAAAACAATGTTAAAAACTTTTTATACTTTTATGAAATCGATGAGTTTTGTATGACTATAGAACGTGATTACAAATACCTACTACTGATGTTTTAATGTTTTAACACTTCTTATTACAATTTCTAAGATGTTTAACATTAATTAGATCTCCTGGATTTTTGTTTTTGTTAAAAAAAAACAGATTGAAGCGTAAAACCGTCACTGCCATGGGTCGATTATCAGCAGCCATGGTCGATGTATAATGGTGTTCTATCCTAGCTACAAATAGACAAGATTTCATAGGTTACTAGCTACTACAATTTAATGTGATTTCAGCCACAAATTTGAGCCCCCAATGGGTCCCATGCTTATCTTTTCACTCATATGGAGGCAGCTTCCTGCATGCATATGCTTCCAAAATGGTTGATTAATTTATTTTATTTTTCCGAGTGAGGAGACTTGAAGTTCACATTATACACTACCGGAAACCTAGCTAATTATTTTCTGCAATTACATTTATTTTTTTAACAAGATAGATATCGCCTACAACCAGCTATGATTTGTTGAATAGGGAAGATCCTAGCTTAGAGGTTGCTGGAATGTTCAATTCAGTCCCCATTTTATAAAAAATGCAATTTGGTCATTTTTCATTATGTGATTTATGATAGTTATTGACCGAATTTGAATTGCGAAGGCTAAGACAATAACTTGCTAAGAACATGGGGGATCAAAACATGGTTTTGCCTTTTTTTTATTTGTTAATTTTGATTTTCTTAAGAATCTTGGTTTCTCAAATGAAAATACAAACTATTATTGAGTGGAAAACACCAAAACTTACAACGAGAAACTATAAGATTACACGTATTAAAACATGTGAACTATCCAATTTTCCATAACAAAATAAATACCAAAAAACTATCAAGAACCATTTCACGTGAAGCTCTTGTAACATTTTCTAGGCTGCAATTGTACCACTACCCTCAAAGTCCTCTGAGCCATCCAGTAATTGTTCTACTATTTCTTGCTTTTTGTTCCCACTGGGAGTAAAAAAAAAAAACCAAGAACAGCCGTACATATTAGCTAGTGATGCCAATAAACTGGTTGAATCTCGAGAAACCAAACCAAAAATTTGAGCAAAAAATAGCAATGAAGAAGCAAGGTTGTGAGATTGAAGCAATGGGGATTTCCTACAAAATCTCCACCAAGAAAAGAGAGAACCCTTTTAAAATCTTCACCAAAAAGCAAGAAATAAATGAAGAACCAAAGCAAGTGATGGATCTCGAAGAAGCAAGCCTTGTAGCCAAGCATGTCTTGAAAGATGTTTTTTGCAAAGCAAAGCCGTGGGAAATCCTTGCCATTGTTGGTCCAAGTGGAGCTGGAAAATCATCCTTGCTTGAAATCCTAGCTGGGAAACTCACCCCACAAAATGGTACCATTTTTGTCAACCAAAACCCTATTGACAAAGCTCGGTTCAAGAAGATTTCAGGCTATGTCACACAAAAAGACACCCTCTTTCCTCTCCTTACAGTCGAAGAAACACTCATGTTTAGTGCCAAGCTGCGTCTAAGGCTTCCTCAAGCTCAACTGAGCTCTAATGTTAAGTCCCTGATGAAGGAGTTAGGCCTGGATCACGTAGCCATGACTCGAGTTGGCGACGACAGGATTCGTGGGATATCAGGCGGAGAAAGGCGTCGTGTGTCGATAGGAGTTGATGCCATTCATGATCCTGAAGTGCTAATTCTTGATGAACCAACTTCTGGTCTTGATAGCACTTCTGCTTTACAAATTATTGATATGCTCAAGGTCATGGCAGAGACAAGAGGCCGAACCATAATACTAAGCATTCATCAACCCGGATTTCGGATTGTGAAGTTGTTCAACTCAATACTTATGATGGCTAATGGATCGGTCTTGCATCATGGCACGGTGGATCAGCTTGGTGTTAATTTGAGGACAATGGGAATGCAGCTTCCTATTCATGTCAATGTTGTTGAATTTGCCATTGAGTCCATTGAAACCATTCAACAGCAAAGAGAAGTCTTGCAGAAAGAAATGCAACCCCAAGTGCTAACATCATCAACAACAAAACCACAGCAGAAGAAAATAGAAGAAGTTGGCGAGGGTAGAAGTGGCAAGTTCACTCTTCAACAGCTCTTTCAGCAATCGAAAGTAGTTGATGAGGAAATTATCAATGTTGAGTTTGATTTTCCTCTTGGTTTTGCTAATTCAAGGTTGCAAGAAACTTTGATCCTCACTCATAGGTTCTCCAAGAACATTTTCAGAACCAAGGAGCTTTTCGCATGCCGGACAATTCAAATGCTGATTTCTGGACTTGTTTTGGGCTCTATCTTCTACAACCTTGAAGATGATTTGATTGGAGCAGAAGAAAGGGTAGGCCTATTTGCTTTTATATTGACTTTCTTGTTATCTTGCACAACAGAAGCTCTACCAATCTTCTTGCAAGAAAGGGAGATTCTTATGAAGGAGACATCTTGTGGGAGCTATAGAGTCTCATCATACGCCATTGCCAATGGACTCGTTTACTTGCCATTTCTACTCATCCTAGCCATATTATTCACAATTCCACTATACTGGCTAGTGGGGCTCAATCCAAATTTCATTGCGTTCATGCATTTCCTGTTGTTGATTTGGTTGATTCTCTACACAGCGAATTCAGTTGTGGTGTGTTTCAGTGCTCTAGTGCCTAACTTCATCGTTGGGAATTCAGTTATTTCGGGGGTGATGGGATCATTCTTCTTGTTCTCCGGCTACTTCACAGCGAAGCATGGAATACCAAATTATTGGATCTTCATGCACTATATATCGCTGTTTAAGTATCCATTTGAAGGGTTTCTGATAAATGAGTTCTCAAATTCAGGCAAATGCTTGGAATACATGTTTGGGAAATGCATGGTTAATGCAGAAGATTTGCTTAGAGAAGAAGGATATAGAGAGGATGAAAAGTGGAGAAATGTGGTGATCATGGTGTGTTTCATCTTGCTTTACAGGTTCATTTCTTATGTCATTCTTAGGTTTAGATGCTGTCCTGGCATCCGCAGTTTCAAGGGAACACTTGTCTGATATATGATTCTGCTGAATCTCTTTATCTATTTCTCTCTCTCTCTCTCACGAGTGTGAACAAGAGAGTTCACATGTTTTTGGAATTTACTTAAGATAGAAGCCAAAGAAATTAATATCAAAATAATAAAGAACTAAGCCCAATACATATAAATCATGAGCCTTTCTGTTTTGTTCTGTTCTGTTCTTATTTCCTTTACTTTTAGTTTTTCTTAAGCACAGTGATATGAGAGCTTTGAATCCGGTTTAAAAAAAGGGTGCTTAAACAGTTACACATCTCAAGATGGAAACCATAAGGAGAAGTTGTTGCTTGTTGTGTGTGTGGTAAAATCGAGTCCAAAAAAGGTGAGGATTGCTTGCTGCCACAGTTTAATTTTCAACAAGATGAAATTAATCAATCATGTAAGATTACTATAACTTAAACTGGCGAACTGTTCTCTCGATTGCAGCTAGCCAATGGACAAACCAGCCATCATAGAGATGCACCCTTTTTTGTAAAGCAAGAAATCAGGAACTGGTAAAAAGGGTCTGCAATGTCCAGCTAGAACGATCAGGTTCTTGTCATGGAGAACTTTCATGCTTCTTGATCTGTCTCTCCCATGGGATTATTAATGTTCACAACCCTTTCTGAATCGCTAATGTTCACGACACCTTCTGATTCGTTCACGTCATCTAGTTCAATGGATGTTGATTTAATCAAAGTGAATGAATCAAATGATCACGCATACAAAAATGTTTGACAAAAATAAAAAACTCAAAACACTATTTAAATAAATAAGTATTTTATAGGTGTGGTTACTCCAGCCACACCCTTTGTTGTTTTGTTAATGGCATGGACTGTAAACACAATGCATGTTTTCATTAGATTTTTTTTTTTAATTTATAAAGATCAAATTGAAAAAAAAAAAAATAGAAAGCTAATAGAGATTTGAGACATCGTAAGAGTTTTGCCCATACCCAACTCAAGATCTGACCTGATTAGGATATGAAATATTATGTTGTGGGTTAGCTTGCTAGAGCAACGAGTAGATATAATTAATTAATTACCTTAATAAATTTAATTTTATACTTTTTGAATATATTAATCTTGATTACTTGGTTAAACTTTTTAATTAATAAAAGATACCTACTCGTTGCTCTTTTTAATGTTTAAATCTTACTGTAAACAATTTGTTATATATATATATATATATCAACTTTTTAACCCGGTTGAGTCTAATTATAAACTCAACCCAAGTAAGTCCTAGGTCATGAACTTTTTAAGTAAATTTATTGAGTCGAAAGGAATTTTATAACTATCATATTTACCTATCTTATTAATGAAAAAAAATTCAAATATTTAAATGTAATTTCTGAAATAAAACCGAGAAACTTTATATTACTTTAGAAATAATTATAAATAGAATAGAAAATCACAATAAATTATACATGTCACTCCTCATACCTAATAAAAAAAAATCATGATCTCAATCCATGGATGAGGCTACAAAATAGTTTTCTTTTTTATATTAAACATATAACTCATGTGCTTAATTGTTATTTAATTAGAATTAACATGGATTATGTGAGATTTGAGAGAAAACTCAAAGTCAATTTCGGTCTTATGCAGATTAAACATCAAGGGTGTGAACAAAGAAGGCCGTTTTGGAATCCAAATCAAAGTAAAATAGTATACAATTTGACATTTTTGAAATTCAAGTCAAAAGTAAACCGTAGACTTATGGAGCTTCCGTATTCAACTGGCAATTGCCCACCTACACCACTAAAAGGTTATTTATGGTGTTTTATTCTTTATATAAATAATAAACTATTTTAATATATATATATATATATATATATATAATTTATAATAAATTTGAGTCATAACTCATTTGATTATTACGCGTGACAAGTTATTTATAAAAAGTGGATGATATGTTATTTATTTTTAAATAAAAAACAATAAAACATATAAATCCAGCTTACTATGCATGTATGAGTTAGACACTGAGCCTGGCCCTAGGGTTTTTTTACACTCTAAAAATATTTTAATAGATTGACTTCCTTTTCAATTTTGATATGGTTTTTAAATATTATTTTAAATTTTTATTTGAATTTTAATAATTATTTTTTCAATTATTATGTATTTGATGTGAAAATAATAATAATAATAATAATAGTAAATTATTTATGAAAATTAGATTGAAATAGATTGTTTATTATTAAAAATTTTTAATTAGATTTGGAATCTAATTTTATAATATTTATTATTTTTTAAGTTTTGAATCACACAAAATATAAACATACTATTTTGATATTTTTTTGTTAATTTGGTTTAACAATTATACTTAAAAAAATAAAAACTATGCTTATAATTATAAATATTGCTTTTAATAAAATAAATAAAAAATTCATACGTATAATGAATTTATTCTTTCAAGTTTAATGATAATGCAAAGAATTCTCTGATATCTATAATTTTTTTTTATTTAAATCATAATGCTTCGTTGCTATTTTTTATTTTTTTGACTTCCAGAGATTCAAGGACTATATACGTACAGCTAGCATTAATAAGCACATATACCATAAACCTACCTGTTCATAATTAAAAGTCTGGATCATCACTCTCTCGAAGTCAACCTGCAAGCAAGCAGATATCCACCACATATGCCGATCAAAGTTTTGCAGTCAATTCCGAGCCATGGCCGCCATTGAAATCATTAGTTTTTCTTACCTCAGGTTTGACCGATATATATATGGCCTGTTTTGTTGAAATTTTTATAAAGTGATGATGACGTTGTGAATTGAAACAATTCATTGAATAGCAAGGATTGATGATATGAATTCCAAAGTTGACGAAAGCTCTACGATTTATGTTTTTTAATGACAAGGGTAGACCTTGAACTCAAAATTAATTGGCTCTTTAAATTAATTAAGTAAAATAAACTTGTGTTAATTTTAAATTCAAAATATTTTTATTTGAAAAAAATATGTTAAGAAATAATATAAGATCATTTATATAATCTCATTTAATAAATTGGAATTTTAAGTTTAAATAAATCTTAATTTCTATCACCATTGTTTCTATAATTAAACATCTTCACCGAAAACTTTAATTTAAAAATAATATATTAACTGATAATTAATATTTTCACCAATAAACTTTCATTTCTCGTGGCTATTTGTTTAATATCATGAGAACTTCAAAAATACATTGATTTTTATAGGGAAAAGAAAAGAGATTATGAGTTGAAAAAACTATTCGAAGAAATTGAATATGTTTAATACCTTTCTGACTAACTCATGCAATTGCATTAATTGCTCAATAATTGATGAGATAGCTATCTTTAGTTACTTTACCTGCTAACTTCCCGCAGCTAGGTCAAGTTGACAATTCTTCTTCAATTACGTATTTAAATTTAAAGTATCAAGTGGGAAAAATTAAAAAAACAAAAACACGAAGGACAAGTGGTGCCACCTGCACCATATATAGCGGCAATACAAGGAAACCTTACGAGTGCTAGACAACATCAAAAAACCATTGCAGCTCCAATGGCAATTCTCGAATGCTTTCACATCATTTTAGCACTTGTTTGCATACTTCTTTTCTGCCATTGGTGTCGGAAAACTGTATCCCCGGTCACTAACTGGCCTGTCGTAGGAATGCTACCAGGGCTTCTTTTCAAGGCACAAAACATCCATGAATATGCAACCCAGCTTCTGAAACAAAGTGGAGGTACCTTCGAATTTAAAGGTCCTTGGTTTGCTAACATGAACATTTTGCTCACTGCTGATCCTCTTAATGTTCGCCATATTTCAACCAAAAACTTTGTCAACTACCCAAAGGGGCCCGAGTACAAGAAGATTTTTGAGCCTTTTGGAGATGGAGTTCTTAATTCAGATTTTGAATCATGGAAATCCTTCCGTAAATTGATTCATTCCATGATTAAGGACAACAAGTTCCAGGTGTTTCTCGAGAGATCTTTGCGAGAAAAGATAGTCAAAGGTCTAATCCCGGTTCTAGAGCATGTATCAAGACAAGAAATAGAATTGGACATGCAAGATGTATTCCAGCGTTTCACCTTTGATAATATCTGCCTCCTGGTTTTAGGCTTTGATCCACAGAGCCTCTCTGTTGATTTACCAGAAATTGCTTATAAAACAGCATTTGATGATGTAGAGGAGGCTGTGTTTTACCGACATATTGTGCCTGAAAGCATTTGGAAATTGCAGAAACGGCTTAACGTAGGAGAGGAGAAGAAGCTAAGCCAAGCCATGGACACCATAGATAATTTCTTGGAGCAGTGCATCTCATCAAAGAAAGAAGAAATTCGCCAAAGCAAAGCCCAAAATATGGTGCAAGCTGAGGATAATGATCATGACGACTATGACTTGATCACCGCTTGCATAAAAGAAGAAGGAGAAGCAGCGGAACAGACGGATGCCTCCAAAAGGACTGACAAATATCTAAGAGACATCGGATTTAACTTCATTGCAGCTGGGAAAGACACCGTAAATGCAGCTCTAACTTGGTTCTTCTGGCTGGTCGCTACACACCCTGAAGTAGAAGAAAAAATCGTGGAAGAGATCAGAGCCAACATGAAATCGAAAGGAGATCATGCGATAAATGGGATGTTTTTCAATCTGGAAGAGCTGAATAAGCTTGTTTATCTCCATGGAGCCATCTGCGAGACTCTTCGGCTCTACCCGGCTGTGCCCTTTAACTACAGAGTATCCGTTGAAGCCGACACTCTTCCTAGTGGACATCTGGTGAAAGAAAACACGAAGGTGATGTTCTCACTATACTCAATGGGAAGCATGGAAGAGATATGGGGTGATGACTGCTTGGCATTCAAACCAGAGAGATGGATTTCAGAGCGAGGGGGGATCGTTCACGTTCCATCTTACAAGTATATTGCGTTTAATACAGGACCAAGGAGCTGTTTGGGTAAGGAAATAACCTTCATTCAAATGAAGACAATTGCAACAGCCATACTCTTGAACTTTCATCTTCAGGTGGTGGAAGGCCATCCCGTTTCACCAGGTCTGTCTGTCATGATGCATATGAAGCATGGTTTGAAGCTTAGGGTCACCAAGAGATGTGTTTAATTAATGAAGACAACTCATGGAGTCTAGTAGTTATCTGCCTTTGAATAAAGTTTGTGTGTTCCTACAGCAGAGGTAATTAAGATAGTTAAATGAGTATAGTAGTGGGAGGCATAACTAGCTAGATAGCAGCACTGACGGTTTAAAAACTGGCATCCCTGTTTGGGTTAAGTTTAAAGATGCTGTTTATTACACAGGTACAAGTGGCAAATTTATGTTTAATGATGCTGTTTTTTTTTTTTCCTGTTTATTATACATATTAGATTATTTTGATGTATTTATATAAAAAATAAATTATTTTAATATATTTTTAAATAAAAATACTTTAAAAAATAACCATTATTATATTTTTAAATATTCTCAAGATTCATGACTAATAATGATATGGGTAAAGATACTTTAATGAAAGGATAACGCATTGTCTCTATTATTAAAAAACCAAATAAATAATGTGTGAACCGTCTAGATTATGAAAAACAATTGGTATATAAGCATGGTCTACCATACCTTGGCACATGGATTTTTGATTTTGAAGGTTATGTATGTGACTCTTATCTTTCCATGTCTTTTTATAATGTTTTTTGTTTTATAATAAAATACCTTTTAATTAAAATTATTACAATAAAATTTATAAATAGACCAATTATGCCCTTTTTTTAAAAGAAGATTTGATATTTTTAGGTTAATATTGTCAATTAATTTAAATTTTTTTATATAAATCTAATATATTTTTTTATAAGAAAATTAATGAACTTGACTAAGATAATATATTTTTCTATAGTTTAAATCATTTTAATTCTTAAAAATACTATGATTATTGAATAATTAAATAAAAATAAATTTTGAAATTTCACCTCACATGCAGTAACACAACACACGAGTTCATGGCTAGTTCAATTCTATTCTATTTTGGTTAGTTATAACCACGGAGAGTATTGAGTTTAAACACTAACAAGTAAGGCTGGTCCATAATTTTTGGATGATAAACAAACTAATCAATCCAATTATTAGTTACAAATTAGGAAAAGATTTTATTATTAATTTTTATTTTTTAAAAAACAATAATATTACATTAAATTTCATTATGTTATCAAATACATAATTTATAACTGAAATTTACAAATATAGTATAACTATGCCGCATTCTACTGCAAACTACAACCACCTGGCTTAACTCCTTATGATCCTTTATAAAACCCTCCACCGTTCCCCAACTCTTGCATTGCAAATCTCTAACTCTCTCCCATAACTTAATTAATACATCATCATGGCTGTCTTAAGTCACCTTGTCGCAGTCCTTTCTTTTGTTAGCCTTTATTCCTTCATTCCTAATGCGTGTCTTGCAGCCAGCGAGATGAATGCCATTGATCAATGTTGGAAATTGAATACGAATTGGCGAAGAAGCCGACAGCTACTGGCTACTTGTTCTGTAGGGTTTGCAGGGAAAATGACTAACAATGTTGGAAGAGATGTTATATTGTATAAGGTTAGCGATCCAAGTGACGATCCTGTGAGCCCCAAAAAAGGGACATTAAGATATGGAGCCACCATGATCACAGGCAAAGTTTGGATAACTTTCAAAAGGAACATGAATATCAAGCTTGAGAAACCTCTTCTTATTAGCATCTATACTGCCATTGATGGCCGAGGTGTTAATGTTGGCATTGAAGGCTTCGGATGCCTCTTGGTGTACAGGGTAAATTAATTTTCTCTAGTTGTCAATATTCTTGATTGTATAGCAATGCATGCTCTATAACTTTAATTTACAATACGTATGTTGTTTGTTTAGGCAACCGATGTGATCATCCATGGCCTAAGGATTCACCATTGCAAGGCACAAGGACCTAGCACAGTCATGGGACCAGATGGGAAACAAATGCAATTAGGTCAGATGGATGGAGATGCAATAAGGCTGGTCAGTGCATCAAAAGTTTGGATTGATCACAGCACATTATTTTCATGCCAGGATGGTCTTCTAGATGTCACTCGTGGATCGACATTTGTTACTGTCTCAAACAACTGGTTCAGAGACCAAGACAAGGTCATGCTTCTTGGGCATGATGATGGGTTTTTAAGGGACAAGGGCATGAAGGTCACTGTTGCCTTCAATCATTTCGGACCTAATTGCAACCAAAGAATGCCAAGGTAAATCCTGCTCTTGATTAAATTCCAATTCTCGACATGTATGAACAATGAATCTTGTGTTGAAGATTTTATGATGATATATAAATCATTGAAAATAATGCATGGATATGCGCATGTGACCAACAACCTGTATCAAGGATGGGAACAGTACGCAATCGGGGGAAGCATGAGTCCTAGCATTAAGAGTGAATCCAACTATTTTATTGCACCAAAATCAGGAAGGAAGGAGGTAATTGGTAATTTTAATTTTTAGAATCTTGTTCATGGCCTACAAATTCCATCCTGTTCCAAAATCTAGCAAAATATTAGGAGAAGGATGGCTAAAATAATGATCAGAAATAACCAATGATCGAATCTTTTGAATAACAGGTAACTGGAGAAATGGCATCTATGAGAAAAGCAAACCCTGGAACTTCTACTCTGTGGGAGATCTGTTTACAAATGGAGCTTCATTTTTCCAATCAGATCGCCGAGGTACGGCGAGGCCTAACTACACTAAGGAGCAAAGCTTCAAGGTTGGAGATACCAAATCTGTCAAGGCATTGACAAGCTCAGCAGGTGCTTTGAAGTGCTCAAGAACATTGAGATGTTGACGAGTCTTGACATCCAATGAAAATCTTTTCTTCTTGTACCGTATAGATACTAATCCCTCTTTTTTTCTTCCAAGACTAGTGGTATATTCTCCCTTGTCCGAACAAGACTCGAGCTGGAGTTCTAGCCTCTTTTGTTTTGCAGCAGGACTAAAGCGCTTTAAAGATCATGATAGTTTGTACTAGGAAATGTAAAAAAATCATCTCAACCCAATAGTTTAAGTTGTTAGATGAGGTCCCAGAATATGATTTATATTATTCTTTAACACACCCTCTCAAGTGAAAGCCCTTTAAACTTGAAATTTGCACAGGCCCACATTACTTTGTGCTTAATTTTTATCAAATAAATAGGAATAGTGAGATTTGAACTCGTGACTACTTGGTCATCAAGGCTCTGATACCATGTCAAAGAACCATCTCAACCCAATAGTTTAAGTTGTTAGGTGAGTTCCCAGAATATAATTTATATTATTCTCTAATAAAAAATGGGCTTTTAATTTTCCATATGACAAATCGTTCGAAGCAAATGAATAGTTTTTTCCGAAGAAGGAGCAACATTGGAAGGGTGAGGGTTCAAGCTCCGGCCCCTTCCACAACTACAAAAGTAAGCCTCTCTTCCCCTCCTTGCGGGTTGCCAGTAGGGACCACGAGTCCTATCGATAATTTAATTTTTTTTTCCCGAAGGATGTGGAGCCAGATCGAGTTACGTGTCGTACAAAAAAAAAAATATGTGTGTTGAGAAGCCAAGCCACCTAACTCTATCTTCTCTGCCTTCAAATTTCTTTATTCTTTATTGTCAAAGAATCAATTTATGTATGAATGTATGGACGAGGGGGAATAATTAATAATTAACAAAATAATTAAAAGATTTGGGTGGCTGTCGCTGTTTACTTGAATAATGAAGCTACATCCTATATCTTTTTTCTTTTTTTTCATTTCTTCCCTTTTTAAAATTTATTTTTGTCTTTTTTTTTATTTTGTTTAATTTTATTATTTAGTATTGAGTTTTTTTATAGTTTTTTTTTTCAATTTTATTCTCCAATATGTTGATTAATTTTTGTATTTTGTTTCAATTTATTTTTTCATGAAACCATTGCAGCCTCCAACAACCATCTTGGTATTTGATTTGTACTTAATTTTATAAGAGTTTACTTTTATTAATTTATAATTAAATTAAAAATATTTTTTAAAAAAAGTTATCAAATCTAGTGTAATCTATAATTCGAGTCGTAGTTTTAACAGATTAAGTTGTGAAACCCGAAGTCGATCTAATTAATATATTATTGTCTCAATATGAAAAAAAAGATGTCATTTTAATTTATTTTTTTAAAAAAAACAACGCTTTTATTTGTTCTTTGAATTTTTTTGTTGGACTCACAAAATCAATTGGTTCATGTCGAGGTAACTCTTACACAATTTAATTTTAAATTTTAGACAGACAAGAAGTTTGAGGTGAGAGGTTTTAAGGTTGACCCACTAAACTGGATTTAATAATAATACCAAATAATTTTTTATGATCTAAATATTTTCTTTACATCTAATTTTTTTTATTATCCACCCACAACATAGAGCAACCGCAAACTAGTGAGATTTAGATAGCATTTGGTTATTGTTCTAAGATAGAAAAATCAAAGACAATGAAGATAAAATATATTTCATTGAAGAGAAAGAAATAAAAGAGTAAAATTAAAGAGGATAAGGACATGTGAATGTACTTGTAATAAACATATGAAGAAGGGTTTCCATTATCAACAACCACCAAATAGGTCTATCTTAGGATAGTGTATGGAGCATTAGGATGACTAGAAGGGTGTTTAGGACAATATTTTAACCAAAGTTTTCAAAAAAAAATTAAAATCTTTATTTGATTCAAATTAATTATTATTATTGGTTATTTTTTATCATTTTGATATATTAATATAATAAATAAATAAATATTATTTTGAATTATTTCTAATTAAAAAATACTTTGAAAAGTAATCGCTTATCATTATTATAAACACCTCTAGGTAGGTATTTACACACCAAAACCTAATATATAACAAAAGACCTAATCTTATCTTGGCTTGCCATTATAGATATTTTTTTTTTGGGCTGTGGTTCAATGAGCTTATTATATATTTGAAATTATGGAAGTTTTGTGGTTGCCATTTAAATAAATAATTTACAAAAAAATATTTTTAGTTGAAGTTTAAAAAATATACTTAGTTAAAAACTATGATGAAGTAAATTTTTTCATGTAAAATAAATAGAAAATGGATTTCCATAACTAAAAACAAATTATTTTAGCTTTTATAAAATTAAGATTTGAAACATAATTATATATAGGTTCCATTATAAAAATTAAATATTATTTAGTTAACTAAACAATTCTTTCTATGTGGTTAGGCAAAAAATATCAGTGTGAAATATGAGAGATATGCTCTTTAAAATTGTTACCTTCCATAACACAAATCATGCTTGAATTTAGTAAATCATCATGGTTTTTCTATGAGAAAAACACAGCAACGAACTCTTTCTTTTTATTATTTTCTTATATTTTTTTATACATGATTATGAATGTTTAAGGCTATATATAATCTTACAGGTCTTACTTAGACTAAAATTTTTATCGTTATCTAACCAAGTGGTTACTTTCTATCAATAATTAATAAAACTCTAATAGATAATAATTGTAGAGTTATATCGATATTAGATTTCTTAAAAATTATAAATCTTAACTCCTTGAATTCTAACAGTAAGATTTTCAAATCTAGATTCCAATCCCTCGGCTAATTTCTCTCCTTTAAATAACACCACTATTTTTCTCCAAGGAAACTTCCTTTTGTGCTTCTGTTATCTTTGAAGATTCTGATTTCTTCTCCTTTCTCCTCGTAGATTTCTGCTCAAACATCCAAGAGCCATACAGCTCCACCACCTCTGGAGGAATGACATGATCAGTCATCGGAATATCTTATAAGCTGGGGAGAGCTTTCGTTTGCCAAACAAACTCAGTCAACATGAACATCCTCTAGAACATCTGAACACACTTCAGACCTATGACCATACTGGCCACATTTGAAGAAAACTAAATGGAGACCTTCGTATTCCAACCTCCAAATCCTTCTTCACGTAAGAAATTTAGAGATGAGAGGCTTTGGTAATTAAGTCAATATCCACACTTATACGAGAAAATATTGCTCTAGTACGTAGACAATTCAATAGACACGAACAGGACTCCCAATGTGAGAATGTCTTGAGAACTCTTTACCTATACGCGTGAGAAGATCTTTGTTGCAGAATTCAAAAAACAACTCGAGAACTCTTACCTAGACCACCGCTTTGTCAAGTTTGACCTCATCAGGATCAAAATTTGGCCTTAATTCTTGAACAACTAGTATGTTGGTCAGCAACCATGCGTCCAAAGACCACCAAAAAGAACAGAACGATCATCATCTTCAGTGTAGAATTTGGGAAGATAAAACTCATTCCAAAGTCTGCTATCACAAACCCTACGTTCAATTTCAATTTACTGCCCACCATAGAGCGATAACCTACTTTATGCCCTGGAACTTTAACTTCTGGGTTCTAAGACTCCTAGGAATTAACGCATGTTATATTAAATATTTTGCTTAATTAATGACAATATTTTTTAAAATAATTTAGTTTAGATATAATTATGAACCTTCAATTAAAAAGTAAGTGATTTAGACAAGGAGACACCTAATCCCTACAATGAAGTCCAGTTTTTCCGTAGGCAACAGGGAAGCCGCGTACAAGCAATACGAGCATAATGCCCAAATTAATGGAGCAAGGACACATCAATTTGGCCCTAACAAAATCACTCTAGCTTTACAAGGATTTGCTCATCTATATATATTATACAGATGTGATAAGCGCATTACAAGTCTGCTTGAAGAATTTTAGAACATGGTTCTTTATAGTTCCTGTAACAGCAGTAGCCTTGATCTCTCTTTTTGTTAAGAATGGAGGATTTATTTGGAAATTGGAGTTAAACAGCCACCGGCCGGCGGCCATATTGCTTGTATTTTTGGCCACGCCTCTGCTTCCCTTCTGTTGATCCATCAGGACTTCAACTACATTGGTTGTCTTGTGGCTGGCCTTAGCGGTTTCATAGCAGATTTGACTGAAAGCTCTCTTGAGTTTGCATCAACAAAAGCAATTTTTTTTCATGTAATTCTAGAATCCTTGACATGCTGTTTCCAAGAAAATTGTTTTTTCCTTGGCAGAACTGTTCTGATTCTTCCGGAACAGAAATTTACAGCACATAACAGTGAAGTCCTCAAAGAAAAAGGTCATTTGATATTTGAAGTTGAAGGGGTCTTGATTTGACCACCATTTCTGATGATATACGTACCTCCATGTTCTTCATTAATTATATTATTTCATAATAAATGCATTACGATTAGATATTTTCTTTTAAATTGAAAGATATCTTCTTGATGATATGCAAACTCTTGATGCATGTATAATCTTCTTTTGCTTGGAAACTAATTAATTCAACCTTTATTATTCAAATCACGTCCAGTCAATATCGTTTTCACGCGTCAAGATTAAGATTAATGTATTTATATATAAAAATTTCTTTTCAAATATTAATATCTAAAAAGATGAAATAGAAATAAACTCACCTACTATAAAATCCCCAACACGTCAATAATTATGCTTATTTTTGAAATTTTACCACATGGACACCAAAAAAACGAAGTCAAAACAAGATGTCTTTGAAAGAACACTCGACAAGGAAAAAGATAACGTGGCTCATGGAAATTCTGCCTTCCATGCAAATTTTTTCAAACCTTGATTCCAGGGTCATGATTCATGATGTTTCGATCAGCCCTTAGTACACGCATATGTTGAATTTATAGAGAGAAAAAATCCAACTGGAGCTTAATAATAACTCTACTCTTAATTAAATGATCTTAAAATCAATGGATGAAATTCCTCAAAGCAGTTATAAGTACCTATATTACTCAGAAAAATGGCGCTTTCAACAAGGGATAGCCACTAGAAATTCAAGATAGATGTTTATTTATTGAAAATTTTCTCAAGAAAACTTTTGAACAAGACATGGAGAAAAAGAGGTATATCAAACCATTCACTCCTCGCCCCATATGAGACGGCAATGACTTTAAGCCTCTCAGTTAACTGTGTCTAGAGAATAAGATTTTTGTCCTTCCCGTATAAGTGAACATCGCTTGATCTTCTCTCACAGTTTCACCTCCAAACCAAGCTTGATCACAGCAACCACATCTCTTCTTTGAATCCTGTGTAAAAATGCACACCAGTTTTGATGGGAAGGTAGATGTAGAGTTTGATTTCTGGGGTGCAAGTGAAACCCAATATTACAGTAATGATACAGGTGCTAGTGAAGTAGAGTTTCAAGCACAGGTTGAAGAAGACTTTGTTGATTACTCACTACCCTTATGGAAAACAGATTTGTCAAGAAACGTTAGAAATGAATCCTCTCCCTTACTTCCCCGGGGCCATCATTACAGTAATATTTCGCCGAGGTCTCGGCTACAAGTGATGGCAGAAGGTAGGAGGAAGCTCATGGAGATCGTTCATAGCATGCCAGAATCTAGTTATGAACTGTCTTTAAAGGATATTGTTGATGAGCAGCAGATTTCTGAAGGGGCACAGGACGAGATGCCGAAGCAAAGGACGACTTCTGATTTCAAGTCTGAGGCTCAAATCATCAAGAAACAGAAGACGAAGAAAACAAAGAGTTTCAGTAAGTCGGGTAATATTTCAAGAAGTAGAAGCATGGAAAAGGAAAATTTCTTGATCAAGATGTTCATTCCAACTTCTCTCAGTTTCAAGATCAGAGACAACACAAGAAATGGCTCAAAAGTTCTTCCAAGGTCATCGATGGAACTAACTGATAACCGCGAAGATAAGAAGTGGTGGATCAAAGGGATTTTGTTTAAAGGAGAATGTAAGAACAGTGGAAAGAGCAGCAGCACAAGCACTAGTAGCAGCAATAGCAGCACACGCACTAGTAGCAGCAGGAGCAGCACACGCACTAATAGCAGCAATAGCAGCAAAAGCAGGTATTTCTTTGGTTCTCTTAAATTTAACATTTGACCGCTTTGCAATGGAAAATCCACCCTAGCAGAATCTATTTCCATGTATTGAGAATCCCATCTTCTTTCTCTCTTTTACCACATGGCATTTGATGGCTCAATCTAGATAACTTTTGATTCATCAGACTGTTAAATCAGAGTGCTAACGGATTTTGGGTTTCTTGCTGAGATTATGCAGGTATGACAATATGGAGGCCTTGCCAAGTTGCTGGCCTTTTATCCGTACCAAGAGAAGCAGAAGGACAAGACTCGAAGGACACATCTTCTAAACTGGGGATGCAATGCGATGATTTTTGTAATGGCGTCCGTATTAGCCTCAGAATAAGATAAATTATTCTGAGATAGTGAGATTGTTCTTCAAAGAACACATCAGAACATAATTTTTAAAGAGTCAAGTGGTTTCACTGCCAGAAGATTGAATTCACTAAAACGTGTTTGCAGATAGCAAGCAACAGCACAAGCAGACATCAACTTATCTCTTACAAATTACTCTCTAGTCTTGTAGATATGTACCACCCGTTTATATAAAATCCCTCCTCTAGATTATCATGTGTTGCCGCCTTGCTGTTCTATAGATGCTTTTTGATAGCTCACCTGATTTTAACAGTTGTTCTTTAGAGTTTGGATACTTTTTGATATTTCACCAGATTTTGTCAGTTGTGTTTCTGACCCAAAAGTAACAAGAATAGAAACTTACTTGGAAACAGAAAAGGCCATATTGATGATGTTTAAGGTCACGATAACTCAATCAGCATTTTGTATAAACAAGAGGTTATAAGAATATCCATCCATACATATCCGCAAAATACCAAATAGTAAAATACAAAATTGATTTAGACACTGCATTTCCTACTTAGTTACAAATCTGATATACATTTGTTGCCTAGTGAGTAAGGCTAAGATATTACTCCTTGTCCTTAAACTGCCTCCTCCTCTTGGTATATTATATGTCAATCATAATCCTAATCTCAAATCTTTAATTGCAGTACATATTGAAACGAACTGTCAGATTGGCTTCTAGTTATCTTTGTCATCTTCTATATCCTGAAGTAAGGCACCCCTCACTTTTGCCCTGCTCAAACACCATGAAAATTAGATATTGAAAATGCAGGTTCATATGGAGAACTAAACAAGGGATGCTGATATACCTGCGAAATGCTGGTACAACACGATTGGTAACTTTTGTTGAGGCAGGATCTCGGCCTGCTAGTTTGTCTGATTTAAAGCAGGAGAAGGCAGTCTTAGTTTCTAAACTAAATTTCAATTATCAGCATCTACTGAACGGATTAAAATATCCAAATAAAAAGGACTGATTGAATAGAAGAGAAATTATTTTAATCAGTCCCAATAGTTTAAAAGGTAAACATTCTAAAAGAATCCAACAAAATAATAGTATACTATGCACACAAGAAATCATTGTCAATTTCATTAAAAAATAATAATAACTGTAAATTCTTGTATATTGTTTCAATATAATTATCATGTGCTATCTACCCCTAGCATATTGACCACGATATGTTTTCCGATCAAACCTTTTTACAGTTATTGAATTTTATCAGATTTCATTTACATACGTCACAGGCCTCATTCAACACAGAATCAAAATCAAATTGTGGCATGCCAGCATCTATTATCTGGTTCAGAAATGTTTTGTTTATAGAAGATACAGTATCATCACATTCAGTGATATATATATATATATAGAAGCACTCAGTTTACAGATAATCTGAAAACCTCCAAGGCTAAGTACACATCCTAGAAGATATTGCAAGTAGATTTCATTTACATACGTCACAGGCCTCATTCAACACAGAATCAAAATCAAATTGTGGCATACCAGCATCTATTATCTGGTTCAGAAATGTTTTGTTTATAGAAGATACAGTATCATCACATTCAGTGATATTTATATATAGAAGCACTCAGTTTACAGATAATCTGAAAACCTCCAAGGCTAAGCACACATCCTAGAAGATATTGCAAGTAGATTAAAGCTAAAATAAAAATGATGCAAACCTGGAGAATTTTGTGCTCCATTACTGGCTGGAGGACCAGAAACATCTAGTCTGTCTGAAGAGTTCATCTTTTCTAACTTCTGTCTCTTTCCCAATTGACTCTGGGTATTTTCACTCCTCTCCTGACAAAAGAAAGGAGAAATTCAGCACAACAATTCAATAAGCCATCATAGGCATAATTGTTTCACGTCTTTTACACACACGCTCTTGAAAAAACTCATCAATTTAACAATGATGCTAGCACCCTGTTAATTAGATTTTACATAGAAAGCACGACCATGACTGGTAAGCATAAAGTTTATCCACTACTACAAAAACTGGACTTCCCAAGCATGGTTGAGCCGCACAAAAACTTGAAGTGACAAATTACATTTGCACTATTTACTTTTGATAGGAAAATATTGAGTGGTGTTTGGAGTTAAAAAAAAAGAGAGATTGGTGTCAAGACTTGTCATATTTTGTATGAAGTAAATTACTGTTTCTTTTTCATCGGGATGGTTGATGGATAGTCATAGGAGAAAAGGAGATCTCCAGATGGCAAAGAAAGTTTCAAGAATAAGAATTGTTGCATACTTGGATGAATAATGAAATGGAGTCCTACGAGAGATATACAAGTTTTTACAAATTTGGTTTTTCCAATGAAGCAAAAACTAACCAAGGATAATTGAAAGAAAGAAAAGTAACCTTGAAGAAGAAAATTTTTGCAACAACAGCATATTTACAATTTAAATGCAGAAAATTCCAAGGTGAGCCTATAGGATCTCAATGACTCAGTATTAACTGTCCAAAAACCTAAATCTTTTTATAAGAACATACGGTATCCACAAGCATCTACATCTAACGTTACTGAATAATGCAAAATGACAACTACAAGTAGCATGTTGTTGATACCATTTAATCAGGAAGACACTAAGACATTAGACCAGGTCAGTCAGTGCAGGAAGCTTTGCACAAAATGGAGGTTGCGCATCATTAAAAACAGGCATACATCTTTACACAAAAAAAGTTAAAAATCATAACAGTAAAACCATAATATTGTCTGTCTATAGTAAGCAACATACCTTTTCGGCTGATATAACTTTTTTCAACTGCAAAGAGTGCTCTTTCTCTGCAAGTGCAATCAAAGAATGTGACAATTAATTGCAGAATTGCACATTTCGCCCCAAAGTGTTACTGTTAAAGAGAATATGATAAGAAAGAAGATGAAAGACAACGAAAAATGTAAAGCAGGTAGACACTTACAAGGCATAATGCATGAAAAATGAAAAGGTGTTGAAGACATATGACCATATTATAAGAACATGTACGCGTACATAAGAACAATCATAGACAGGATAAATCTTTTAATTTATCAGGATGTATCATTTGGCTTAGTGTACAATCATGCAATACACTTGAAAGAAAGTCCACTTTTTTAGCATATACAAGTCTGGATACTAAACAATTCTATCACATGTTAAAGCAGCAGAATACATCAATATATCAAATTTCCTCAGATATGAAAAACGTGGAAATGATCGTTTCTTGAAAAGTAACTCAAACCATCATCGGACAATTAGCTGTCTTTCTTTAAAAAAAAAATTGTCCTTTAGTTCTAAAGGTTCTCACAAAGCTAAAAAGGGCACATCTCCATCTTGATATATTTTGAAACCAATACTATTATTAGCAGTTGCAGAATACAACAAAACCAAGTAAATTTTCATTTGGAAATCATCTGCAAGCTAGTGAGCTAACCAGACTATTAAAATATTTTTCAAACACAGTGACTTCAATATACTGAAAAAAACAATCAAAAGCTTCAAATAAAAGAGGTGGAAACCTCATATATTAGATAAATAAGTCGAAACTATATATCAATATATGAAGAAGAGAAGGTGACCTTGTACAACCAAATTCTTCGTGCATTTGAATGCCTTGAATAGCCCAAAAGACATGTTTGCCATGGCATCCCTAGCTGCATTGTCCAGAAGTTTTGTGAGGGAAATGGAAATTAGTGGCATTCCTTTCGATTTCTGAGCCACTAATTTTGCATATGCCACACCTGAAACACATAAAACAGGAACTGGCGCAATTTAAATGCATACATGTTTGGTCCATAAAAGGTTTCGACATAAAATTTGGATATATAAAAGACTTTTGAGCCATCATCCCCATTAATTCAATTCCACAATTAATAAAAATCTCATTTTTTTTTCCTTTTTTGAATCTTATAAGCAACGTAGTTAACATGAGTCAAACTCGTAATTGCTTTAGTTAGCATCTAATCAAGTCTGACTAGAACTACCTTCAGAAATCCCGAGGGAGCAAGCAAACCATAACAAAGGAAGAAAAAAAACACAACGCTTTACAACATGTAAGAAATGATATGCCTAAAGATCACTTCACTTCACTTCACTAAAGATCACTTCACTTCACTTCACTTCATTTCACCCTATATCTTCATTAAGTATTTATAAATTATAATAAAAATGCAACAAAATTCAATAACATTAATCACCATCCGAATCCGAAAGTTTCTCAAGGACAAGCTTTACATCTTCAGCTTTGAAAGAAGCAACAAGGTACTCAACAAACTCAGTCCAAGACCCTCCAATGCCAATACAATCCCTCTGCATTACCCCATTAAAACAAAAGAAGAGTTACAAACTTTAAAACCCAAATTGCATGAGCTCAAAAATCCATGATTATAATCCAAGAACTAACCATGTCATCAAGCTGCATAACTGATTTAACAGCCTCAAAAGTATTGGAATGATAATCAGTTACTTGAATTTTAAGGTGATTGTCATCAGGAGCAAATATATGCATCAAGAATTGATCCATCAAACCCGAACCCGGGTTTGAATTCTTTGCCCATCCAATTCTGGGTTCATTAAAAATGGGTTCAAATTCTTGAAAACCCTCCATCTTTTACTTCTGTGATTAAAAAAAAAAAAAAAAACAGAGAGAGTTTTAAGTTAAGTTCTTTTCTTTTTTAAAATTTTCTTGGAAACCAAACAAATTTGTATATTTTGAACTTGGGAGGAAAGGATGAGAAATTTACCTGCGAGTAATTTGAGACAGAAAGAATGAGACTTTTTTTATTTTCTCGGTAACCCAATAAGCTTCTGCTATACTTCTCGTGTCAAAGAAGCTCCCTGCACTTGTGCAAGCGGAACTCCTTCCTTTTTCTTCTTATTAAGTAATAAATTGAAAATTAAGCCGAAATTTAGAAAACCGATTTATATTTTAATATTCCGTATGGCCCAAATCAATTTTATTGATCTGTTATGGCCCAAATAAATCCTGAATTAAATCATGATTCTCGTTAGCTTTTATTTTTTGTTTTTATATTTTAAAAATATTTAAAAAAATTTTATTTTTTTATTTTAAATTACTATTTTTGATGTTTTTAAATTATTTTGATATGCTGATATTAAAAATTATTTTTAAAAAATAAAAAATATATATTATTTTAATACTTTTTAAAAAATATTTAAAAAAAAAACTATAATTATATTTTTAAATATTTTTGGGAGGCAGATAGCTCATTAAACATGAAATCTTGATAAGAGTTTTTGCGCGATCATAAAATATTAAAACAAGATAATTTATGGGACAGTAGCATTCCATGTTTAATATAATTTTTATAAATTATTTTAAGTTATTTTTTAACATTTAACTATTTAAAAAATCATAAATATATTTGATTAGAAATAACTTCTAACTTAAATCAAATATTTATTATAAAATCCAATCTAATTTTTTATTTAATCTAAAATAGCTATGGTAGTGATAATTACCCTTGTTATTGTAGAACTTCAGCCCATGATCTTCCAATAAGAAAGCAAGTGCACATTGCACTTATCATGCGATTGCTTGTGACTATGATAGGGCCCAACTCAAGTTAAGGTCAAACTGGAACTGTGTAGAGATTTCAATGTGTTTTTAGACACATATTACTATCTATTCAATATTGTAATTATTATTTTGCTCTTCCAATAAAAATTAATTAACTTGCTATTGAGCACAATCTATTAGCCATTATGAAACTGAGTGGGAACAATTCTGCCTTTTAGCATTTTAAATGCATAATGTAAAAGTTTTATCACTCTTAAAAACAAAATATTTCAAAGCATTGATTAGAAATAATTCGGTTTTCTTATATTTTTAAAGTATGTAAAAACTAAATTATCATTGAAAGAAATTTTTTTTTTTTTTTGAATTGTCATTTAGGGGTTTTTTTGTCAATTAAAATTGATATTTTGGTTACTATTAAGTTAATTTGGGTGATTTGGTCTTTTAATATATATATATAATTTTAAAAAAAAAAATTAAAAGTTGACAGAGCCTACACCCTTCATTGTTGAGTGAGGTGTCGTCCCGCCTCTAAATTTCGCCTCTCGCAATAGCATTAGAAGCGTCCTAATGCTCTCTTTCTAATTGTGTGGTGTGTATACATGATCACACAGTGATTAGGTTATTTTTCTTTTTTTTTTTCTGTTTTTCTTGTCAAAATATAAATGTGTTCTTTTATTTGTTTTTTATATCCGAATTAATCCTTATTTTTTATATTGCTATTTGTTTTTTTATCATTTTATTGATTTTTTTTCTTCAATTTCATCTCTCATCATTTGGTTTTATTTAATTTTTATATTAGATTTGGTCATCAATCTTTTGATTGTTTTTTTTGTATCATTTTTTTATTTAATTTTATTTTTAATTTTACCTCTTAATATTTGATTTCAAATTATTTTTTATTTCAAATTTAGTCCTCATTCTTTGAATTGTTATTTTTTTTGTTTCGAATCTTTTTTTTTTTTTTTTTAATTATTAATTTTTTTAATTTCATCTTTTAAAATTAAATTGTTTGATATTTTAGTTTTATAATTTTATTCAATTTGATTTCGACAAAGTTATCTTGTTATCACAAACTAAATCTTAGATTTGACATGATAACTTAAACAGATTCAAGTTAGTTTTTTTTTTTTTTCTCTTTTTCCGTTGTTATATTTTTTCAGTTATTTATTGTTATTGTAATTTTTTTTTTGTTATATTTAAATTAGCTTACCTTATGAAAACTAATCGAGGCAATGACTCTAATCTAATATATTTTTTGTTTATTTTATTAAAGTTTATATCGTCTTACATCTTTTTTATGTTGGAAAATTTTAGGCTGGACGTCGACGGGCGTAACACAACCCCTATTGTAGTTTGATCTAAAACTGCTGCCATTTCTGTTGTAAGATAATTCTTCCAATCATCAATCTTTTCTGAAGAAATCATATTTCTTGGACATGAATCGAGAATAGTTACTTTTGTTGATCTCCAAATTTCTTAAATTCTAGAAACTGCATAGCTTTGTTATTTCTTGCACCACCCCCATCAATTTTCTTCATTTTGTGTGAAGGGTTGATCCAAAAATTCAGCTAACCTATTGACATGAATTAAGGGATCCCTCTTCAAATCCTCATACTTGAGAAACAATATTTTCTGTAGCCATTCTAAGCTTGCTTTCCATCAGCCTAACACAAGGTCCCAAAAACGACAGCAGTGTAGAACTACTCTCATCTAGAAAATTTCTCAAATGTCTCCTTTAGTGAAGGGCTAGGTGTTATTCTTAGCGATAATTTGATGAGGAAGTGCCAAGGGGAAACAACATCATCATTTGGGTTACGACAAACATACACAAAACGGCAGCCAGAAGTACCAATCATGGAGTTTGGCAACAGAGAATAAGGACAGTGAGTAGCAACGATGCGAGGCTGGGGGAGAGTGCTTCAAGACCAGAAATGGATTCATGTTTCTAAAAGTAACCTTCCAAGAAGGGAACAAGGTCATGTGGATTAGCTGTGAGCAAGGGGTGACCGGAAAAGTTACAAGCAGCGAGCTCGGTGCTTCATGATGGCAAAAATAAGAGCTTGAAGCCATGTGATGCCACCACACTCGGGATTGGTGGCCAAGACAACATCAGTACTGAAGTGGTCTTGCATGAAAAGAACACCAATAAGAGATGGCTCTGGACGGATATCCAAAAGCCTTGGCATTGGTAGAGAGGGTCAAGCATGCAAATGCCTCTCTCCGGGAAGAGTTGAGATCAAGTCATCAATGGTATCTAAGATTCGACGCTGTTGAAGTGAAAGGGACTCTCCGTCGGTGGAAGACGACATCATTCATGAACTCGATTTGATGGTTGTGCCTTTATTTGAGTAATAAATTTGATTATGAAAGATTCCCACTATATATTTTGAACGAAAAATACAAATAGAAAGGGAAACTCAATTACTTCATTCCAAATAAACTTTTTCAATGGTCCAATTAATACAGTGGAATCTGTCGGTGGTTCTCCACCTGTTGTTTATCATTAATTTGGGTCCCCAACATAGCAGAAATTTTCAATTAAATCTTTCTATCTGAATTTGTTAATATTTTCCATCCAAAATCCCAACATTATGCAATTAAATGAAAAAAAAATCCTTTTTTTTTTATTGAAGCTTCAGATTAAGTATTTGTGATGGGATAGTTACCAAATTAATATAAAAATAGGTTGGGATTCAATTGAGATATAGGTAATAGATCGGGGATTAATGGTTGGAATGGTCTGCATTTACAAGAAAAGGATAGTCAACAATTACAAGAGTTGGTAGTGCATGTAAACTAGTACAAAAATTGTAGGAAAGCATGTGCCAAGTTTTTCCAGCTTAACTTGAGGCCAAAATTTGTGAACTTCCGGTTGTAATTTCACTGGAATTATTGAATTTCGTCTTATGGAGGTTCCACCACATCATATTTTCCAGCTACTCGTTTTTATTAACTCGTTTTTATTTGCTCGATTTGTCGTTGATAGACATTGTTCAACATGACCACCTCATCAATTTCGTCAAATTTTCATATACCACCAACCAAGTCATCAAATCCAGCCCATCAATATGATGGTTAAAGTAAAGTAATTTATGAAAATTAATTTAGCCAGTCGACCGGTTCGAATGGAATAAATTAAAATATTTAATTAATTGAAAAATAATTAACTAGTTTCATTAATAAAATATAATTTTTGTTTAGATTAAAATTTTCTTGTATTAATTTAATTCTTAATTATTTAGAGTTTTTTATTTATAAAATAACTTGTAATTTAATATTATTTAGAAACACAAAAAATAAAAAAGAATAATTAAGAGAGTTTAGAGAAAAATATTTAATTAAAATATATCTTTTTCTTAATTTTCTTCTTGTTCTTGAATATTTACTTTGCATTTCTATTTTTTTCTTTTTCCTTCATCCTTTCTCTCAAATCCAAGATCACACCCTCCAAACCCCCCCCCCCTAAAAGTTTCTTGATTCCCTGATCAAGAAAAATCACATAAATCATTTTTTTTTAATTAATATGAATATTGAGACTAAATTGTGTATATCTCAATTAATTCTATAAAATTTAAAATTAATAATTATAAAAACTTTTAATAATTCTAAATTAATAAAATTTAAACTGATAATTTTTAAATAATAAAATTAAAATATCACCAGTTAAGCTGTATTTCAATTCCTCTCGTCTTCTTTACTCCATTAGTCCGCCATGAACGGCTTCCCAAGGAAGCCAATCATGTGTATTTAATTGTTTATATAAAGTAATTTTTTTTATTTACACAATAACCCAAGCTTCTTACTGACACAAAACCACCATTGAAATTACAAAGTAGCGCAGTATTTTACATCGAAGGAACCGAGTTTTAGCTTCCCTTTCCTTATTTTTCTTAGCAATGAATCAAACAAAAAAAGGCTAAAGCATTTATAATAATTTCTTAAGCTCAACACTTTTTCATACCCATCTTCTCCTAAATCCCTAACTTCTGCAAGAAAATCCTCTAACAACATGTGATAATTTGAAAATCTAACACATACGCATTTCAATTCACAGCAAACCACATAAAACCCATCTGAATCTTCTTGAATATGTGAACCCTTAATTCTTTGTCAATCCCTCATAGAAGGTAATTGCAGCAAGTTTTCAAGAGCATGGATATAATTGCACTACTGTACTTGGATAAACAAGAAGACATATCCCTAATTATTTAGAAAAAGATACCTGAAAGTTATAGCTTTCCAATAAGTAATAGTAACCAACACTAGAGGATAATCTGATGGTGCTCAAGGGATGAACTTGTATCGACCTGAGCCATCGTAGCAACGATCATGATATATCTAGCCATCTTGTGCTTCCTCATCTCCTCTTTCTTCTGTCCTTTCGATCTAAAAACAAGGAGTTGGACTAAAGAATTGATCTTAGGTGCAAGAAATGAAAAGGAAATGAGTGAAATATGGCAGAAACGTAGAAGAAGGACATGGATTGTATTTTCCAGGAGCAGCCCTCTCTCAACTTCGGAAGGAAGTAGTTCAACTGGTTACATGGTGGTCTTTACTCTTACACACGCCACATCATGTAATACCCAAATTTAGAGAGAGAAAACCTTATAAAAAAGAGTGAGAAAACCTTCTAGTTTTTTTTGTTTTTTTTTTTGTCAGATCAATCTATCTCATCACCCAGATTCAATAACTGAGCTGGATTAACAAAAAAAAAAAAGCAAAGGGCATGAGGTCCCACACGGCTGCTACCACTACTACTGAACTGACAGTGAGTGGCATGTTTCAACTATAATCCTTCTTTTCTTTTTTCCCAAAAATGGAGATCAAAAGTTTCAGTAGGCTATGGACCAGACGGAGATGAGAGAGAGATGTCAATACGCTATTCATGCATTGCATGGGTGACTCCCCACCTTACCACATGTTAATTAGCGTCCCAACTCCCAATCCTAGGAGCCGTCAAAAAAAAAAACACGTGACTTTTATTCATCTCCACTGAAAGAGTTACTTTACAGTGCCTCGAGTGAAGTGATGCTGGCTAGTTCTGTGCGCAGAACATACAGTAAGGAAAGCTAACAGAACATTAACACTTATGCTTTTCAATATTTAATTCTTACATGATTTACTATATTGAGGGAGAGAGACACATAAAGAGCAAGAGAAAGAGGCTGGCAACTAGGAGGGATCTTTGGAATTGCAGAAGAGAAACTTGAGGCTGTTTTGTGTCCAATGTTTCATCTTTTTCATCGAACAAGCAAAAATACGCCGCTTGATTTGCCCTCTAACTGGTGGAATCATTTTCTCATTGCCGCTTCCTTTCTTAGCCACCTCTACTTCAAGCTCGCTTGATCCTAGAGTTGGCGCAACCGTCAGCTTCTCCATCGATCACTTGACCTCAAAAAAGGGCAAGAGAGCTAGCTACGTACGTAGCTAAAGGAGGGAGGAGGGCTTGGGTATCAAAGGCAAGTGTCGAGTTTCCTTTTGTCGCTTATGCTTCATGCACTAGGGTTTAATTGCTCTGTATATAGAGGGGAGATTGCGTGACAAAAAACTCCAAATGTAGACATTGAAAAGAAGTCTAGATTCACGGCTTGAGATGGAAATAACATGTAAGAAGAAATTATCAAAGAGAAACAGACCGAGAAATTGCATGTTCAGTGTGAAGGTGGGACTTTAAAAATATTTTCAAAATAACATCTTTTCTTAAAAAAATATTGAGACGGCGGCATATTGGATCAACTTGGTTCAACCTAGGTTACTCGTTGAACTCATACCCTGGGTTATGAACTCCACTGAATTTAATATATATTTTTTAAAAAAACTATTTTTAAATAATTAATTATATGATAAAAATAGGCGCTTGTAAAACCAATTAAGCACCAACTCAATATACCAAGATGGTTTTTTAAGATCATGATAACCTAATAAAATGTAAATTGAAAAAAAATCATAAAATTTAATTTTCAATAATTATGTTTTTTCTTTAAAAAATTTATTTAATAATATAATAAAAAATATATATGCTAAAAAAACCAAGCACCCACTCAATGCTGATATGTTTTTCTAAGATCGAGATAATCTTATAGAAAATAAATTAAAATAAAGTATAAGGTTCAAATCATAATAAAATATATTTTTTGAAATTATTTTTTATTTAACAATATGATAGATAATTTGTTTTATTAAATAATATGATACAAAAAATATAGATGATCATAAAAAATTAAGTACCAACTCAATACTAGTATATTTTTTTAAAACCATGATAACTTTGTATAAATAAACTTGAAATAAATAACAAAGTTTAATTCTCATTCAATATATATATATATATATATATATATATATATATATATATATATATATATATAAGGAAAGGAAAAGATGCCACTATCGTTATGAATAGTAACATATGAGGAGGGGAATAGTGATTTTCCCTCCTCAATTACAACAAAATGTTGCTTAAGAGTACATTTTCTTTCAGAATTATTCTCATTCCACGTGCTCGTGAAAGGGTCTGAAGACAACTCCAAATGAGCTTATTAAAGATCTTTTAAGATGTCGGTGGACGGCGTTGAAAAGTTTAGGATGAATTGTCAAACTTGGTAATGATGTAGATCATAAATACTTGTCAAAGAAGTTGTACGGTAAGACACCCTCTTATGTGAATTAAGATGCATAAAGGATTTATGCATCCCCCGTGTTCATGATAGGGTTTTGACTAAGGGCTTGTATGGTGGCATATGCACATCACGGCGACGACGGATCGCTAATAAAGTCAGAACTTTAAAAACTATTAATGAAATAATGTTCATATTAATGATCCCAAAATAAATATATGAAATGAAAACAATACAATACAATTGTAATCATGGAAAAAGTCCAGGATTATGTTAGTAGGACCTGCCGGATGCCCTCAATACAATTTGCAGCAGCATAGCAACGAATTAAGCAGGTGGATCACAGAGTGGAAAGCAATTAGGATTCTCAGGATCAACGCTCTAATATCTTTGAGAGGCCAAAATTGTAACAAGAAACATACCAATATCGGGGGAGGGAGGAGATCGAAGAACTAAGGGAAAAGAAGCATCAGAGACACGAGATGGGAAGTAGGAGAGAATATGGGAGGATATAACATACATGGATTGCCACCTCTAGGGACAAACGTTGATTGATATTAATTGCATCATGCATATAGATTGCAAAAAGCTTAAAATTTGTCACAGATCGTACTTTCTTGCGCTATATATATAACAGAGAGTACTTCCATTAACAGAGTACATTCAACAAGAAAAAGAAATCTAGGAGGTCTCATCACCAGACCAGCAGAGAAGAAATAATATGGTTTTTTGTATCATAACTTCCATCTTCTTCATGAAACAAGCCAAGATTTGGTGCTTGGTTTTTCCTCCAATTGGTGGAAGCAACTTCCGGTTGCTGCCTTCTCTTAGAACTAATCCTTGCTTAGTGGATCCTAAAGCCATTGACGAAGCCCCAAGCTTCCTGTTCCTCTTTCTCAGTTCACCAAATTCAAACAAAATTTAAGTATAGAGGGAATTAGGGAAAATCCAAAAAGTTCTGTTAAAGCTGGTTTGGTCAGCGTCTTCGTGGCTAGGAATGAAGTCCTTAATCTGCATGAGTATTATTAGTAGCTAGGGCTAGAGAATTGCTGCGACCGCCACTGTTTTTACTATTCCAATTGAAAAAATTCGTACATTGATGCCTTGATAGGAGGCGGCATATAGTGAGACTGGTCACTGCTTTATATATCCTGGTAAATTGTTGTTTTAAATTGTGAAATGAATTTTTTTTTATTTTAATATATTAGAAATTAAAATGTATAGTTTAATGTCATAAAGTCATTTGATAAGTTCATAACACTATTTGGCTTACCAAACACTACCTCCTACTACAATAACTATTGATCTTAGCTTATCAAACATCATCTGTAATTATTAATCACCTGAATTTTTTATATTAAATCGTTAAATATTTTAACTAGAAAAATAAATTAAATTATTTAAATTATAAAAATTAACTAATTATTTAATATATTAATTTTATTTTTCAGCATCTTGAATTTTTATGGTGATCAAATATGCTAATAAATACTCAGTAACACCAGATATCGATGAGTCCTGTTCAATGTATGTATTACTTACGTGCATTGGTTTTGTCTAGTTAGGTCTCTTGCCACTCAAAATAAACCAACTTAGACAAATTTTCTTTTGGAGTCGATGCTTGATAATCGATTTTTAATTTTGTGGCTGCCAATTAACCAGCCATGCGGTGTACTCATCAGAGAAAACTGATGGTATTTCCATAATTTCCTTACATCATTGCTTCCTCAAATCATGGAGACAAGAACCCTACTTGTCAAATTTGAATTTTCTTTATTTTAATGGGAAAACTTATATGACAACAAATTTTTCCAACGCGTCTTAATTACTTCTCTCACGATCAAAAGAGACTTGGGAATTCTCTCACGTTGAAAAATAAGAGTTGAAAATACATCAGAAAATGATGTAGTAATTAAACTCAGTACGTTCCTAAAATTAAAATGATTGATTTAGGACTTGGCCAGTCTATTTTGAGTCTTAAAAAAATTAACTTGATTAAACTAATCAAAACTCATTAATAGTTTTTAAAAAAAATATTAAAAAATATCATTTTAATATTTTTTTTATATAAAAAAATATTATTTTAGATTAATCTGTCTTATTCGTAATTTAAATCTTATATCAAACCTTCAAATTAGGTTTAATAAATATATTTAGCAACTAGTTACACACCATTGCTTATGATATTGATTGATCAAGTATCTTTTTCCATAACATGCATGATGAAATTTGATAGCTTGTTTGGGAGTTTGTGGTTGTTTTTAAAAATATTTTTGTGCTGAAATGCATCAAAATAATTTTTTTTAATTTTTAAAATTATTTTTAAAATTAGTATATTAAAACGATCAAAAACATATAAAAAAATTAAAATTTTAAAAATATAATTAAAATCATATTTTTAAATGATGTCATGCACGGGGCAAAATATGAAGTGTTACATGAATTAAAGTCAAAATGTCACTGGTAAATGTGTACACGTTATGATTAAAAAGGCACTGGCTTAAATTTTGACCTTATATAAGCACAGGTTGTTCTAGTAGGCAGTTGTGGAGCTAGAAAATTTTAAATGAGATGGCAAATTATTAACAAATACTTAATATTATATTTTATATAAATATGTGTTATATATAGAGAAATTAACTTAAAATACATGTACTAACTCATGTCAAGTAAAATTAATTTAAGAATATTTTTAAAATAAAAAAAACTTATATTATAATTATTCTTTCGAGTTTTTATATTTTAAAATTATTTCATAATGACTTTATTCTTAATTTTATTAAATATATTCTTTCAAAATATATACAATTAAACTTTTATTTATCTATTTCTAAATCTTCCAGGGACTAGTGAAATTATTGGCAACAATTCTTTGTTGACTTGTTGTTTTATACAAATGGGTTAAATATAAATATTAATATATATATTTTAATTTTTTTTTATTGTGTCTCTAATTTTTAAGTTGTTGAGTACTTCATTTTTAATTACTAGTAAGTTGATCACCATCATTTTTCATGTGAAATTCACAACAAAATACATATTAATTCATCAAAACTTATTTCAATTCAAATTCATATGTATATAATATTTAATATAATATAATTGAAAACGATTGATAATATAATATAATTGAAAAATTTTTTAATTGTAACATGAAAACGAGAGATCTGAACAATTAACTTTTGACTAGAGTCATGAACTGGTGTGTAACGAAGCTTCACATCTAGAAAATCAAACTTTTTATAATTAAAAAAAAATCACATTTCATAAAATCATGAAATCGAACTTGATCAGAAAATCTATCACGTAAAGCATGTTGAAGGGTATTGCTGCTTGATTATTGCGCTAAAGCCTAAGTTTTTTTTATAGTTTTAGATTATTTTAATATGTTATATTAAAAATAAATTTTAAAAAATAAATAAATATATATAGGTATTTCATTAAATTGAAATTGAGAAAAGCTTATACGTCTAGATAAGAAGTAAACAGAGATATAATATAATTATAGGTGAAGTGCTCTAAGTGACAAAAGGTGCCAAAATAAAACATACGATAGAAATTTTACAAAGAAAGCTAAATATTTAAAATTCAGATATTAAAAACCGAGGGAACATTAAAAACATACGATACAAATTTTACAAAGAAAGCAAAATATTTAAAATCCATAATTTCCTTTATCTTTAATTACCTATACATTCTTTTACTGTTCATCTCTTTAGCTCATGGTTCTGCAGTGGGTATCCAACAATATGAGGAAAAAAAAATGGAAGATTGAAAACAAAGAAGAAAAAGAAGAAGATGATGATGAAAAAAGGAGGTAGCAATAGCAAGAGAAAAGCAAAGGAAAGCTTTGGAGCATACTAATAATTGCGACCATGAAAATGCTTCATCTTTTGGCGAAGGATGCGGTGGTTAGTTGAGGAGTAGTGTGGAAAAGGAAGTGATGGTGGTGTTACGTGGCAAGGAGTTCTAATGTGTGTTTGAAAACATGGTATAAATCATGTTTTTAAAAATTTTGAAAATTTTTATTTTTAAATAATTTTTTTTTAATTTTAGATAATTTTCATATACTGATGTTAAAAATAATTTTTTAAACGAAAACTTAAACCACCACCATCATCACAATTCCAGGAAGTCTTTTGGTATATTTATGGTTTGATTCATTCCTTTATATGGGCCTAAAGTATTGTTTTTCCTTTTATGTAGGAAATTGTGGGCTTTAAAAGATAAAAGAGTTTTAAAAAGTATCTAGAAGCGTAATAGTTGTTGTTTTTTAAAATATTTTATGTTCAGAAATACATTAAAATAATATATTTTTTTATTTTAAAACAATTTATTTTAACATTAATATATCAAACTAATCCGAAAAAATATAAAAAATAATTTTAAATAAAAGGATTTTGAATTTTTTTTTATGCCTGCCACAACTAAGAGGATTTTAAATTTCTAAATTGAACATTAAGAATTAATTACTTAATGAAAATATTAAAAGGTGATTGAAGTTCAAGAACAAGAAAATTTATTGGAAATAGAACTTACGATCTGAGTGGGATTTGAGTGGGATTTGAGTGGGATTTTTTTTATAAGAGAACATGTTTTTGATTTTTTTGGTTTAAGGAAGCTATTGTCTATCGGATAAAGTCCTACAATTACAAACCTATTGATTTCAAGCCTGTTGTTTATCAACCTATAAGATTACAAGCCCACTTGATAAATAGATTTTGAAGATCTTGTAAATTTAGTTGGATTGCAGAATAATTACTATTGTTGTCTTGTTAAATTGTTATTATTCTTCTTTTGCCTTGCATCCTTCTTTAAATATGAAAGTTTAAGTAATTTCCAGTAATCATTCACTCATTCTATTCTAGTTAAGGTAACTTTTGGTAACTACCTATTTATCATATTCTTTTCTTTTTAAAAAAAAAAAAAAAGATCTTGCATCATGTAACTCTTTATATATTCCTTTCATCACTCATTTTGTTATCATTTGCCAAAAACTATCAAAGTCCACTCTATAGCATGCTATTACATGTTTGAGGTGACCTATCATATATGTAATTCTAAACTTTATTCAGTCTGATCTACAATCAAATTTAACATGTTATTTCTAATCCAGACTTCATAACCCTTTTAATCTTCATAACTCTTTAATCAATTTTAGTCTACAACAATAATATGTTAACATTCTTAATACATAAGTGTACTTTATTTGATGATATATATATATATAGTTAATGATAACCACAACCATTATCTAACACTTTCAAAGGATAGGTGGTCAAGTTTTTAAAAGTTCCAAATTACTTATTATTTTTTAAAGATAATTAACTTCTCACAAAATGGTGCTTGTAATCCATAATCCATAACCATGATTAAAAACCATAGTTATTAGATTTAGCCAAAAGCTCGAGTTGCAGGTTAGCTGAGTCTATTCCAAAACAATGTAAAAAGTCACTGGAGTTGACCTGACCAAGTATCATTTAGACTTGATATACTTATGAGCTATATTAAATCACTCGAATTTGACTGAGTTAATTTTCTAAACGAGTCAAAAGCGAACCTAGCTCGAAACAAGCTCTGAGTTGGTAGGTTACCGTCAAGCTAGGTTTGATATCTATGTTAAAAACCATGGCATAGACTCGCCGAGAGGGAAAGGTTGGTGCACGTGATTGACTAAGAATACAATAACATAGGAAGCAGCGCGACACCGAGAACATCAAAGATTACAGGTTGAAAAACTGCCTGAATGGATAAATAAGTTCAATTTACATAATGTCTAGCAGCCTAGCAGGTCAGCTTGATGACTTGCATGACTACAACAGCCCAATGGTTCAACACAAACTAGGAAGCTGAGTAAATCTTTTCTTTGTATTGAGACAATCGTGATTTGCATACATCATTCCTCAGAAAATGTCCAACTCCAGAATGGAAACTATTTCTTCGAGCTTTGCCAGATTTATCTGGCAACTACTACGTGGTGGATTCAAACTACAATTCGCGAAATCAATTCCTGTATGGATATGAGAAATGGGGCAGAACTGGCTAGATGCTTCACTGTTCTCTTCTGATCAATAAGATAGTTGTCACAAAAAACGACGTGTATCAAAAAAAAAAGTTGATGATAAAAGTTTCCCTTATTGGTTTCTAGCTCTCTGCATTTGTCCATCTTGATCTTAATTGGTGTTGTTGGCTCTATACCTGTGCAATAAGAAGTTCATTCCATGTGTCTGGAATGCCAGGAAGGCACCAATGCAAGCAGTCATTTACACCTGTTGTTGCCTTAACACTGTACCTTGAGATGTGACCTTCATCTCTTAGCTCAGAGAGAGCAGTGATATCCAAAAGCGTGATATTTGTACCTTTAACAGCAGCTGCGATAACTGGATCACTCGATTCATCCTGTGAGATTTCGCTCCCTCCAGTCAAAGGAGTGGTATTATCACAATTACCTCCAGTGTTCCAGTCCCCGTTACGAAAATGCCTCGGTGAGATGGTCCTGAAGAAAGCCTTGAGTCGGGGATGAGAAGGAAGTTGAGAATCAAGCCACCTGGCAACACTATGCACCGTCAAATTCTTGGCATTCCCAATTTCCAAGAGTTTTCTATCTTTAAGGGGCTTCCCATTGACATACATCACCCAACGGTTTGCTGTTATCTTCCCTCTGTTCCAATGATGTCCTGTATTAAGAACTAACACATCAAACCGATGGAGAAATCGTCTCATGAAGGCTGGTGCACGGTCCAGATGCATAGCAACATCAGTGGATTTGTCAGTGATGTTCAAAGGCTCCAAGTCAGCAAGGCTTGCTGACCAGTAATACAAAATGGTGGTATTGGTGTTTGAAAACCGATAAGCCCAGCCATCAGGACGAATGGCTCCACGAGCTTTAACAAGACCATATTCTTTTCCCACATTTTCAATATCTTCCCTCCATTCCCCACCAGATGCCATGCACATCAAAGATTGGAATTGTTGCCTGCCCAGTGAATCTCCTATAAATGCAATTGTTCTGTCCTGCATCCTGGAATGCAATAATAATCAGGGAACTGAACATATGACATCTTTGTTTGATGGGTCAGAGAACAAGACAACACATCTTCTTTCAGAAATCAAACACAAAAAACAGAACCCACCTTCTCAAGAACGCAGATTTCTCAAACTCCAGCATTTTGCAGTTTTCTGGCTGCCATCGATATCCCTCGAAGGAAAAATCTGTTCGTTGGGTTAGCCTACACGCCCACATTTCTGATAACCATTGTTTACATTCAGAACCAGAATACAAAGGCCACCTGCTATCTGCAACCCATCTACCCTTGGAATAATTGCAGTCTGAAAAGATGACAGCACACTTAATTCAATCAGCCATAAGACTTTTGAGCATGAATAACTCTAGCAGGTGCACCAAAGATTCACGACAAATTTATTGATTCATAAACATACAGGAGACATAAAGCCTCAATGTGTGGTTTCACTATTCCACAGGTCTTTTTTTAATTTTCAAGTTATCGTATTCATTGTTCTGTTATCATAGGAGAACAAGCTAACTAAATAACTCACACCATCCAGACCCCATAAATATTATCATCGCCCCTACTGAAGCTTCTCAATTTCATGTCTATTTTTCATTGCGATGCTTTTGATTTTGAAACTTATTGCAGTATTACAAGGACCTTCCTTGCTTGCATTTTAATGAAATAAAGAAAAGTCTCCTAGTTTCAATCTCATACTAAATTACCCTACTGAGTAGTTATATAGTAAGCCTGATTTACACCATAGTACAAATCTATAAATCATTCACAAGGATAATCAGTGTGGTTGATCCTTTTTTTCCATTCTTTCCTCTTTTATTTCTATTGCCGCCTAACATCCCATCTAACTGCAAAAATTATCTTAGAAAGCTATATGGCAAATAATGGGATGGCCTGGGCCAGCACTATATCAAAAAGATAACATATGATTGTCACGCTAGAATAACAAAACAATAAAAAGTAAAATGAGTGACATGAAAAATCATAAAACTCAAGCATTCAGCTTGGATTCCAAGATCCTTCTATCTTTAGCATGCTGTGAACCCATTTGGTCTCTGGTTAAAAGCCCAATGTTCCACCAACTGAGCTATATATATATATATATATATATATATATATATATATATCTTGTGCTCCTATAAGGTTCCCATGTTCTATATAATTTTTGTTGTAAGTTGATCATAGCTTGACCATCAACCAGTAAAGCTCAAATGCGAAACCATAGTTGTAAATGGCAAGTGATAATTACAAGAAATCCTGATAACAAGGTTATTAAGGACAAAGTAAGTCATCTTATGCATTTTCATGTACTCTTATAGGTCATGAAGACTGAACTGAATATTTTTCATGCTGAACATGAAAAGAATGCCACAAGTTCTTGACAAGTAGTGTTAATGAAAGGCAAGATGGTACGACAAAGGAATTTCAACAATATGCATCTCTAAGGATAGTGTGACAAAAATCAGAAATAAATCATTCCACTAAAAAGGGCTGTAATAATAATGAGTTCACTGTGGAACAAAAACAAAAATTGTTCCCTCAAAAAACTAAAATAAGAAAGCACCGAAACAGTAAGGAAATATAATATTAGCCAACAGTTTACATGGTCCCCAGAAAAAAATTGTATATATTTCTTATTCTAACTGCGCCCAGTGAGTAATTTAAACAAGCATTTCAATCATCTAGCAAGTGCCAAAGTATACAAGTACAGCAGTGTGATTATAGAATGGAAAGACCAGAGTTACTAGACTTATTAAAAATGATGTTTTGCAGGTGTAAACGAAAAGGATTCTACCTTTTATCTTAGAAGATGGTTCCCTATCTGCATCACCATCCTTCGTTTCAGGAACAACTGAGTTGGTAAAATTTGAGGCATCAAATTCTTTTTCTGGTATTTTAGATTCTTCTGATCTTGTAGGATCAGAATCTGTTTCCTGAACATGCTCATTTGGGGTCAAAGAATCAAAAGAAGCACCTTTGGGAGTATCAACAACAAACTCTGAGACAGAACAAGGGGAAAAAGAGTAAGTCAGCCAATAACCATGAAATACAGTTTAGAAATATCATGATTTTATATGGTAGTATGAAAGTATACAAGTACAGTGTGATTATAGAATGGAAAGACCATAGTTACTAGATTTATTAAAAATGATCTTTTACGGGTGTAAATGAAAAGGATTCTACCTTTTATCTTAGAAGACGGTTTCGTATCTGCATCACCATCCTCCGTTTCAGGAACAACTGAGTTGGTAAAATTTGAGGCATCAAATTCTTTTTCTGGTATTTGAGATTCTTCTAATCTTGTAGGATTAGAATCTTTCTCCTGAACATGCTCATTTGGGGTCAAAGAATCCAAAGAAGAGCCTTTGGGAGCATCAACAACAAACTCTGAGACAGAGTAAGGGTAAAAGAGTAAGTCAGCCAATAACCATGAAATAAAGTAAAGCAACATTACGATTTTATAAGGAGGGCAGAAGATTTCAATAACACTCATCACTAGCAAAAAATGAAAACTAACTCAACCAGCAAAATATACAATATAAACAAACCAAACCTGGTTTACAAGTCATTCTTCTTATGCCCAAAACAAATCTTATTGTCTGGTCCATTGTCTAGTTCAATCCCAACACTATACACAAATATCAATAGAATAGTCCTACACTATTTCAGTCATTTATTCTACATGGAGCTATCCAAAAATATATGTAATGAAAAGAAAATGAATTATGAAAAAGGGGCAATAAGACTACCGCCTAAATACAGCAAGAAAAAAAATTATGACAACAGACCTAGCAACACACTGAATGTTGGCTAAGGAGACTTCCTCTTTATAGTAAAAATCCCCTTAAGCATTACCCAATAAGAACTGGAAAAATGTTGCACCATGAAGATTGCCTCAGTAGAATGATCCTTCAAAAGATCTGGTTCACTGCTACAAAAAACACACCTCCACACCATCCTTCCTTCTCCTAAATAAATCAACGATACTTCCTCCAGCATATGTGGGACCATCTACATCATATACCAAACTATTGAAAACTGTAGAAATAACTCTATCTCCCACTATTGTGGTACGTAATGCAAATGATTGGTGATAGGGTCTTATGACACCTCCTAACTCACAATAAGTCATGTTTCAATCTAGCTAACAACTAAAATCCAATTAACATATTTAACCATAAGAGATTACCTTAGCTTTTTAGATGTAATTACCCAAAGGAAAAATTAGGGATCTGGGGTTAGTGAAAGATGAATCAGAAAACATTAACAAAGGAAATTGGCTAGCCCCCCTAAGAGAACATATTCATTCTACTGGTGGATCTCAATGTCAAAGAAAATGCACTTGGCATTTTCTAGAAATAAATTTTATCAAGGATTTGGCAGTTTTCCTAGGAGAAAATGCAGAAATGAACCTTACAAAATTGCATTCAGCAAGAAACTTCTCTCAGATGTTGAAGCAAAAACTTATATCAAGATCTTTACCTTCATTGTTATGTGGTATCTTCAGTTGTATGGGCACTTCAGAAAAATGTGAAATTCAAGACAGGGGCCGAACACGACTAGACAAATAAGATGAAGGTAAACTTTCTAGCTACCAACCATGTACCCTTCAAGAATTTTTACAAAAAGGTAAGGACATATCTACACCCACCTAGGAGATCTCTGATACTTCATATTCATTATAGAGCTCCTATCTTTCAGAAAGTGAAAAATAAGGTAATCAAGCAATCATGTTGCCAAGCTATATCATCAGTAATTTATGCTCTCTTGTACATACTCACGCACAAACACACACAAATAAGATGTGTATATATCCATATGAACAGTGAAATGAGAAGCAAACCTGAAGTATGAAAATTGAACTGCTCTTGCGCTGACCACAAAGTAGTAACAAAAGGATTCTTTTCCCACGCCCAGAGAACTATGGTTGTAAAAGTAAGGACAAGCAGAGTAACAGAAAGGTGCCTCCCCTTCAATCTATAAAAGTTTCCTTTCATCTCTATTACACAGCAAAGGGAAAAAATCCTGTAGATTTCAATGTATTCTAAGCATTCCAAGTGATAGTTTAAAATCAGTAATGTTGAAAATGTTCAGGAAAAATCCACTTTATGATGCCACAGGTCGTCCATTTGTCCTACAGGAGGCTTCAGCTGCAAGGCAAGCAAAGAAAAAAAAAGATCATTTACATGTGGTTATTCATGCTTCTACGTTTCAAATACAGCCATCTCAAGATCTACGGAGTTTTTCCCTATATGAGCTTCCACACAACACTCATTAACAAAAACAAGTTGAGCTATTACATTCCATTGTCTCCTTGATGAACAAGTACCATTCACATCAATTACAAGCCCTTAAAATTGAATATAAATTTCCACATATCAACCACCCACTTAAGAGTAAAACATTATTGCCACCAGAAAAATTTCATGGCAATCATAGCAAACTAGGAAAAAAAATAGAGAGAGAGAGAGAGAAGCAGAGAGTGCAATATCACATGTAGAAACTGTCAAGTTACAAAATTTCCAAGTCTACAATTCCTAGAAGTTCAAAAATCACACAAAATGTAGACTTTCTGCAAGAAGCAAAAACATCAAGAAGTCATAAGATGAACCTACCAGTATTTAAAAAAAAAAAACATTTATTTCCAAATAATTACACTTTAATTAGCACATGAATTCTAAAATCTTAAATCAAGGTCCACAACTCCATTAAACAGGCATTATTATTATTATTATTATCAATACATTTTTTTCATAAAAAAAAAAAAAAAAACTTGAATGCGTGTAACCACTAAAAAAGGAACTGCCCAGAATTCTATTGGTGAAAAGAAACAGACCCTATTAAACTTGAAAGAGAATTTGTACAATGACAATAAATATGTGAAGAACAGGAAACAAAAAATAAATAAATAAATAAATAAAACGAAAAACAAGAGCCTGATATGATGGATGACACACCCAGTAGCATATTAGAGCCTCCTCCTCTCTTCAGTTCTCTTCTTTACTCCAATTGTATTCCTGCCTATAAAATGGCAAACTTTTTTTTATGATCCACAGATCTGCTAAACTGAACCTCTCTCTTTTCTTTACAAAGATCAACTGCAAATCGCAAAGAAATTAATAGAGAACACAAGGGGGAGAGAAAGGCCCACAACCAGCCAAAAAGAAAGAAAAGAGAATGGAGAATTTGGTTTAGGCCTAATTATGTTTTGACACTTGTGTGCTGTGGTAAGGTGGAGACTGCTAGCTAGGAATTGTGTTCTTACCAGAAAGTAGAAAAAAAATATTATAAAAAATTAACTCTTTTATATATTTCGATTGTTTAATATGAAAATGTTAAAATTAAATTTTTAAGAAAATAAAAAATATTATTTTAATATATTCTCAAAATAAAAAACACATCAATTTTATACTTCAAACACCCGCTAATGCCCCCCATGTGGATCGTTCTGGGAGGCGCGGAGAGTCTCCTGTGTGTTTTTGGTTTTAAGGTGAAAGAGAGGGGGAAAGAGGACATGAATTAAATAGAGACGGAGGAAAGGACGTCATTAGCAAGACTTAATTATAGTATCTAAGACCAAAACGGTCTATTTCTTCAGTTACTGACTCGGAGTCTTTTATTTTATCTGCCGGTCCACTCAGATGTGCATAGTAAAATGCATATTTTAAAGTTTCTAAATATTAAAAATAATACTTTTTATTTTTAAAAATATATTTTTAATATCAAAATATTAAAATAATATAAAAATATAAAAATAAATTAAATTTTAAACGAACAACATTTTAACTACACGCTATATAATGATCATTGTCTATGAGATATAATAATATTGAATAAATTTTTTATTTTTTTAAAATTGCATTTCGACTTATTCAATCTAGTCTTATAATATTAATATATTGTTTAATTTAAATACAAAGTTGACTCTCATTAGACTTTGATTCTTAAATTTCTAAAATTAATATGTTAAGGTGGGTCGAATTTATTATTTTTTTATGATATGGTTATTAAATTAATTTATTGTTGCATCAAGCTTTTAGTTTGACTTTTTCTTTTCAAACACTTAACAAATCCGCTTATTCGAAGAAGAATTAAGAAGATATTATAGGTTAACATTTGGCAAAATTCCAGATTGTATTTTATTATTATTCAGGAAAAAAAGAAAAAACCTAATTTTTGGGCTGTAGCTTTGTTTGCGTGTGTCGTGTTTGTGAAGGTTGGAATGCACTCGAGAAATGGCTTCCAAGAATAAATAAAAAAGGACAGGACCCACCGACCGACAGGAAGACTTTGATGTCATAGTGAGCTGGATCCCACCTTGACTTCATCTTATTCACATGATTACAAGGATTAATTGTTTTAGAATATATATATATATATATATATATATATACTATATTAAAAATTTTGAGGCATTGTTATTTAATATGAATTAAATTTGAAAAAAAATTATTTAACTTTTTATTTAGTTTTACTTTTAAATTAAACCACACAAAATTAATTCATCAGGTAGATAAATTCAAATTAAAAATATCTAAAAAGATAATTAGATTAATATTAATCAACCCCTCAAACTTGCCACTACTCTACTAAATTAAAATTATTTTTTTATCTTATTATATAATAAAAAATTGAAAAAAAAATTATTTTAAACTTTTAATTAAATGAAATGATTGTGTGTGTGTGTCTATATATATATATATATATATATATATATATATATATATATATATAAAATGAATGAAAAACTTTTATTATATATTGGATCCCACCTCAAACCCGTGACCTCGTCTTCACCCAGGGTGCATCAACCAATTCACATATGGCATGAAGTTGTTAACCAAATTATATATATATATATATATATCAATCTTATTCATTATTTATATAAATAATTAAACTAACCCCACGTCTTTTTAGTTGTATTTACTATATTACAAGTCACGCTATCGTTGCAACTTTGATTAAAAGTTTTTGGAACGTATGAAAATAATATCTATATCATAATTAGATACAATGATTTAAATTTGAAAAACTTAATTTTACCCGTCGAGTATAAGATTCACTAGGTTAAATTATTTATTTTATTTTATTATATGACAAAATAATAGTTTGATTAAAAAATATATCTGAAAATATAGTTTTAAGATTCAGCCCGGTCCAAAGCCCGAATTCCAGGTTTTAACCAGATTAATAGATTGACCATGTTAAAAAAAATTTATAAAAAAACCAAAACAACATCATTTTAATAAAATAAAATAAAAAGTTAACGAGTTTGCAGCTGAGTCAACCGAGTTGTCGGGTCAGTTAGGTTATACCAGATTTTTTTTTTCTGTTTTTTCTTTAACTTGACCTGATTTTCATCTTAGATTGGCTGGATTTCAGGTTGACCTGCCAGGCCAAACCGGATTTCAAAACTATACTGGAAAGAGAAGTCACTGTAAATTGCATGTGAAAGCAGGATAGAAGCTTGTTTTTTCTCCAGTCTGAAGCATCAATGCATGAGAGGAATAAAAGCGATGAAAAGATCGATGCCTTCCCCTCGACCAACAATAATATTATTCTTTTCTGATCTTTGCATAAATGTTTTAATTAGCATATATACTCGACACATAAATACAACTCCTCGAACCATTTCAACAAATCTGAACATATTCGGCAAGAATTAATTATAAGCTCGAGAAGTAGTGCTCTAGCCCTTGTTGTGGCTATTTGAGCAAGAAAAATTCAGAGAGCTTAACTCATACTCCTGCATGCTTAAATAGACCAAAAGGGAAGGAGGATAATTTCAAGGTTCTGTTTTCTTTCTTTCTTTTTTTAAAAAAATGTGCTTAAACACACCTTGTGACAAAATCCATCCTCTTCTATGTACAAGATAAGACTAATGTTTGAAAATATATCAAGATAAAAATTTTAAAAATAATTTTATGTTGGGTAAATTTTTGTTCGATAATGTGGTTCAATCCGCTTTTTAAATTGTTTTTCATCTCAAAAAACATCAAATATAAAATAAATAAATAAAATATTTTAGGTACTTTTTTATAGTTTTAATATGTTGAAATTAAAAAAAAAAATGTAATTTGATAAATTTTGAAATTAGAAAATACTTTTCTGAAAACACTCTATATCGCATTACCATTCACACATTTACTAGTTAATTTCAGTTTCTGTTTGTTTATTTTTTATAGTAATATATTTTAATGAAAGAGTTGTTAACTTATGAGCTACATAAAGAACTTCTACTAGCATGTATTTTTATTTATTTTTATTTTAAGGGATGATTTTTTTTTATGTCAATCGAGTTCATGTTTTGTTTTCTTTGTATTGTGGTATAGAGTGCTTTTTAAAAGTGGTTTTTTTAAAAATACATCTAAATAAATTTTTTTTTTTTTTTCTACTTTTGACATCAACTAATCAAAATCAACAAAAAATACTAATTTGATATTTTTCATATCAAACATACTTTTAAACCTCATCTGTACACAGTTTTAACTACAAAAATAAACATGTTGCTTGAGCATCAATATCATACTTTCAAAGAAACCTTTTATGTGTAGATTTTAAAATTGAGTACTCAACCAAATTTATATGATTATTTTCTTAAGACTAGAAAATACTATCATACAAGTAAATGTTCTTTTTTGTGTGATCAACCTATCTCTCCATCCATCTTTAACATTCAAAATGGAGGGACGTTTGGCAAGGATTGTATTTCGATGACTTTTTTTTTGTTATAACAATTGGCCATTAAAAGTTCGAACCATGGGCTTAGATAACTTAACCAGCATTCATGTCTTTCAAAATCATTATGGGCTGGACCCCTCGTGGGCTAAAAGCATGGGTGTTGAAGGATCGATGGGCTCGGCATTTTATTCTATGATTCTATCGAGTCTCATTTATAGAGATCCATTTCAATGAAGTCCCAAAGCATCTTTTAAAAGTGTGTTTGGCAGTGTGGTAGCGATTGCTTTTTCAAATAGTTTTTCATACGAAATACATGTCCAATGATGTTTTTTTATTTTTTAAAAATTATTTTTGACATCAGTACATCAAAACGATCCAAAAAGATACAAACCGCACTCAATTTTAGTAAAAAAAAAATTCAAAATTTTACAAAACCCATGGTAGAAACGTAACCCAAACACTACCTTAGCCTAAACACAATTTGCTTAGCCAAAGCAGAAACATCGTGGTTCTTCCTTACGCCACACCACTGCATGATCGATCCCACGAAAAGGCAAGGCAAAATATTTTTTAAAAAATTTTAATTTTTTTAGACCATTTTAATTTTAAAAATAATAAAATTATTTTAATATATTTTTAAATAAAAAAACACTTCACCAAACTATTAAAAACACAATTAATATACTTTAAGTGGCTAGCACGTTGGGGATTCTTCCTGGGTTCTATTCACTTGACCATGTTTCAGAACATTCGAGCTCATACGTGAACGGTCGAGTGGGGCCACGCATGCGATCGAGTGGGGCCACGCATGCGATCGAGTGGGACCAAGCAGGACCCAGGGCCGTCTTTTCTCGGCGGTGGATATATCAGACGTGGCAGTCAGAGTCGAGCTGCATGTGCATATTCGGTTGGAATTCGAGAAGCCATGGATGGGCTTTGCGTTTGTTCAGCGGAGGGTTGATCTCTAGTCACATAGCGGTATTCTCGAGGAACAAATATTTTGGAGAGGGAAGTCGTGCTTGTTTATTTCTGTATTTTAAAAATATTTTTTTAAAAAATTAATTTTTTATTTTTTTTTTAGTAATTTTATTAATTTTAAATTAATACATTTTTAATGTTTTTAAATTATTTTAATGTACTATATCAAAAATAATTTTTAAAAAATAAAAAATATTATTAATATATATTTTAATACAAAAATTATTTAAAAAATAACTAAAACCAAGTAATAAACAAACTCTTAGCTGTGCTCGGTGAGGCCTGCATTTCCATTGCCACTAAATCATGATTGGTCATTTCTTAAATGGGATTCTTTATTAGGTTTGGAAGGTGTTAGGGTAGTGGTTAGATTCATTCTAAAGTCAATTTAGTTGTTAGGACTTCGATTTAATTATATTGATTTTATTTCTATTCTCCTGAGCTTTTATTTTACTTTAAAAAATTAGGGTTTCATTATAAATTCAGTGTCCCCTCCATCTTCGTAATACAACCATCATGTTATAGTCAAAACAATTATAATTTTATTAGTCACTTTTTTTACCATTATCTTTCATTTTAATATTACTATCATTATTATTATTAATTTTACCACCAGTACCATAGTAACCATCACTATTAGCTTTGTAATTTTTACAGGTATATTTAAAAATTTTTTTCGTTGACATTTATTAGAGTTATCTTTATTCTATCATCATCAATCACTATAGCCATCATTATTTACAAATAAAAAATATAATTTTTAATTAAGTATCACTATAAATATATTAAGATAATTAATTATGCCATATTGCGTGATACTGATCTATAATGAATATATTAAAGCATGAAAAATCAACCATTGTTTTCATAGTCCAGTCATTAGCGCGGTATCAATATTCATGATCTATTTAATTTGATGATCAATTATATATTTAGTAATATTAAAAGTGATATATATATATATATATATATATATGTATGTATGTGTATGTATGTGTGTATGTATGTATGTGTGTGTGTTATGATGCTAGCCTTCGACTGACTTTTTTATTTTTATTTTTGATTAACTTGGATGTTTGGATTAGTTTATGTATACTTCAACTAATTTTTTGAATCGTGAAATTAATGATTATTTAAGTCTTTATTAGCCTTGAAGAGACTCAAACTTATGATTATTGAGAACCAAATCCAAGACCTGATTAGTTAAGTTGCTCCTCATGTTTAAATTTTAGGCTAATTTTTAACAATATTAAAGACATTTTTGGGCTAATTTTGTTTATCAGGCCACATATTTCTTTGTGTTAGTTAGGTTTTAACATGACAATCATGAGGTTTTTGTTCGCGCTTCAAAATGCACTATCCCTTTTCTGTACCAGGGTTTAAATTTTATTGTGCACGTTTGTCATTCTCGCGGTGCCTTACATACTCACTGGGTTTGCAGAATGTTTATTAGATAGTGGAATTAGTCGTGATACGCGCAAACTGACTTAGACACCTATGTAAATAATAATAAAAAAAATCTATGCCCATATTTTACTTTTCCACCTTACAAAATAATGACCTGTCACCTGTTGAAAGAGCCTTGGAAATTTACCAAAGAAAATTAAAGAGTGATGACAACAGGACTGATAGGTGGCTATGATCGGCAAAGCCACTGATATATATATATATATATATATATATATATCATTAAAAGTTTCATGTAACCTTGATTATATTGAAGGGGAACAATTAGTTAGAATATCACCCACCAGCACATCAAGATCTAGAAAGCGTCCATAACCATGCACCTGGTGGCATTGAGTAAGTTCTAAGACTATCAGTCCATGAGTAGTTTCAATCCCACATCATGAAAAACCAAACAAAATTTTTAATATTTAGAGGCTGTTTTGAAAATATAATAGTGATTATTTTTTAAAGTATATTTTATTTGTAAATACATTAAAATAATATATATTTTTTTATTTTTTAAAAATTATTTTTTATATTAACACGTCAAAACGATATGAAAATATTAAAAAATATATATTTTAATGAAAAAAATAAATTAAAAAATTAAATTTTCTTTAAAACGCTATAAAAATATAAAACTAAATAGGCTATTGGCCGTGCTTAGACTCGAAGCTTTAAACCATACTTACCAATTGTATTTAAAAACAAAAAGGGAGAAAATGATAATTTAGGCAATATGCCAAATGCTTTTAGTATCTTTTGAGAACGTTTAAACTTTTCATTTTTTTTATTTGATTTTTATTATTATTTTAATATGTGTACTAATATAAAAAATAATTTTTAAAAAAATTAATATATTTTTAAACAAAAAATATTTTAAAAAATAACAATTATTATATTCCCAAAACACAAACTTTGCATGGTTCGAAACCTGAGATAATTATAATTACTTAATAATTTAACTATATTATCATATTCTTGATTGTGTTATCGTAGTCGTTGTAAATACATGTATTTGAATAGAATTATCAACAAATCTTTTACCCATGAAAATGTTTATCCTAAGTTCTGTGTAATTTTATAGCATTTTATTTTTCCCAGCTTCGTATTAATTTCTATTTTTTTATTAATTAACATTGAACTTATGAAAATTCTGTACAAAAAAAAAATCAAAATGTAATAATTTCTTAAATTATATAATATAATTTATTTTCACGAGGCATATCGAATTTAGGTTTTTAATTACTTTTTTAATCCTGTGTTTTTATTAAGAAAAGAAGCTTGATTAAAGAATTATTAAGTAATTAGATAATAAGCTCATGTGTTATCATCAAAAAATTTCGAACAATTTAAAACATGCATCTTAAACTAAAATTTAAAATATGAGCTTTCTATTTATTTAAGAAAGAAGAATTTACAATAAACCTATGCCAAGAAATTATGATTTAAAGTGCTTGGCTTAAATGTAATTAACATCAACAAAATCATACCCTTGGACCCCCTAAATACAAAAAACTCAAGGCTCAAGATTAATTATCTTTGGTCAAATGTAATTAACTACAATAAATATTATGGTTATTATGTTAAATGTAATTAAACAGTGTCTTAATCTACAATAAACCTATGCCATGTCTTTTTAACCAAACCTTCCCATCGTATCTACCTTTTATACTCTAAAAAATAAAAAAATCGAAAAAGAATATAAAATCACGGAAGAAGATAATTATAATATCAGACTTGAAAACACATTAATTTAGTAAAAACAATGTTTAAAATACAAGGACTAACTGGTTGTTTCTTGAAACTACAGGGACTACGTTTATGATAAACTCTCTCTTCCACTCTAATATAAGTAGGAGTAGAATTCCATCAAAGGTTGCTGATTTCACGGCTGTTCTCGTGGCCTTCGCTTTCCGTGTCTTGTTCGACCGTCCCTTTTCCTCTCCCTGGCACATAGTTTATAGGAGTTTTGTTCTAACAAAACGAAACCAAACTGATTTCTTCTTCTTTTTCATATATTTAACCAAGCTCCTCATATATCCATCTCTGTCTTTCTTTCTCCTTTCAAGTAGTAGTTTTGGATCAATATGGATAAGTAAGGCTATACAAGCTTGCATCTTTTACACCCCAGATCTGCTTCTCTTCATTTTATCAACACAAGGTTTGTTAAATGTGATTTCTCACTCGCTTATAATCCTCAGCTCATTTATCATTGGATCTTGATTTTGTTTGTACATTTGTGATTGTTTTTTTAAGTGTTTATCTGGGTTTCTTTTCTTTATTGCAAAACATGTGAGACGTGATTAAGGTGTAATGGATCTTATGCGATTTTTATAGGGTTCCTTTTGGAGTTAAACGTGGTAAATATTTGTTTTCAGCGCAAGCATTGTCATTGTAATGGCTTGATTGTATAGATGTGCATTGTTTAATTGTTTTTCTTGTTTCATCTTTATTGGTTTTGCCTGTAATGTTGTGTTTTGTGGTTATTTGTGGTGTTTGAAGTATGGTAGTGGTTTGCTTTTCAAATAGTTTTTTGTATCGAAAAACATGTCAATAATATTTTTTTTATTTTTTAAAAATTATTTTTAACATTAACACATCAATTTAAAAAATACAAATCACACTTAATTTTTAAAAAAAAAAAAAAAATTAATTTTTTTTTAAAAAATTTAGCCGCAATGTCAAACGGCCCTAATGGCGTTTTCAAAAAGTCTTAAGCATTTGGTGTGGTAGTAGTGTGTTTTTTTCCCAAAGATTGGTAAAAGTTCGTCAACTTTTTTTAAAGGGTAGTTGATTTGACCCGTTCTCGATCTTAGCATTAATATTTGTTTGTTTCTTTTTTTGGCAACTTGTTTCGATGCCAATTTCGTTTCATAAGTTCAGAAGATTGTATCTTTTTTCTATTATTTCTACGATTTTTTGAATCTGGATATGTTGTTGTCTATTTGGGGAGCTATTCAACTTCGTGTGTGTTAAATATTGATGAAATGTTATTTGAAGTTTTTGACCGATGTGTCAAAATGTATGTTTTTTAGGCTGTGTTGCGATGAGATTTTTTTGAGTTTCAACTTTGATCTGCAGGTGTTAAAAGTTTTGAGAATTGATTGGCTATAGTAGAGCATGGCGTTAGGCAAATATAGTAGGGTAGACAATAGAAGACATAATTCGAGCTACTGCTCAACAGTCACGATTGTGGTGTTTGTGGGTCTCTGCTTGGTTGGGGTATGGATGATGACATCGTCATCTGTGGTTCCTGGTCAAAATGTAGACGTTCCTGCTCAGGAAAACAAGAATGAGGTGAAACAACAAGTGACTGAGAGCAATGAAATCAACACTAAGCAATTTGAAGATAACCCAGGTGATTTGCCTGAGGATGCAACAAAAGGTGACAACAGTATGCCCGAAGAGAAGCCAGAGGAGAAGCCCGAGGAGAAGCTCGAAGAGAAGCCAGATGCAACAAAAGGTGAGAACAGTATGCCTGAAGAGAAGCCCGAGGAGACGCCAGAAGAGAAGCCCGAGGAGAAGCCAGTAGAGAAAACCGAGGAAAAATCTAATGAAGAGACAAAGTCGGATGATGGTTCAGATACCGAGACACAAAATGGAGTAAACAATACAGAAGATGTGGATGCTAAAACCAACGATGGAGAAACAAACACAGAAGATGGAGGGACAAAGGCAGATGATAGTGAAGGTAATGCAGCTGGACAAGGAGATTCCGAGGAGAATTCAACAGGGAAGAAACCTGATACTGATGAGACCGAAACAAAATCCGATGAGAATGCTGGTGAAGATAAGGACAGGGAAACAGGGAATGATCAGCTAGATGATAAGGTGGATCAGAAAGATGATAAGGAGTCCGATAAAAGTTCTGATGGGCAGGCCAACAACCAGAGTTCAGGCGAGTTACTTCCTTCAGGGGCTCAGTCAGAGCTTTCGAATGAGACCTCAACTCAGAGTGGGTCGTGGTCAACTCAGGCGGCAGAGTCAAAGAATGAGAAGGAAACTCAACAGTCTGCTAACCAACAAAAGGGGTACAATTGGAAACTGTGCAATGTCACTGCTGGGCCTGATTTCATCCCATGTCTTGACAATTTGCAAGCAATCAGGAGTCTTCGATCTACAAAGCACTATGAACATCGAGAGAGGCACTGTCCTGAAGAACCTCCAACCTGTCTTGTTCTGCTTCCTGAAGGATATAAACAGCCAATTGAGTGGCCTACAAGCAGGGAAAAGGTACGAACAATAAGCTCATTGACGGTTTGCCATTCTTCTTGCAATTTTGGATTAATCGACTGCTTTGCTGCAGATATGGTACCACAATGTTCCCCACACCCAGCTTGCACAATATAAGGGGCATCAAAACTGGGTGAAAGTTACAGGTGAATTCCTCACTTTCCCTGGTGGTGGAACCCAGTTTCAGCATGGGGCTCTCCATTACATCGACTTCTTAAATGAGGTGAACCCAGTTATATGCTGTTTTTAAAGCCTTTTTTTTGTGTTTTATGAATGTATGGTTGCTGTCCACTCTCCTCACTCTGGGTTGCAATTTTTCTGGAGTTACTATTATGATTGTGCGTCCTGGCTTTGTATTATTATTAGAGATATCATTATCTTTTGTTTTGTAAGGTATTTGTTTTTGTTAGTCTACTCCAAAGGTGTTGGTTGAGGTAAGAACTCCTGAGATCTTGGCCTCACAAATTAGTAACTTGAATTCAAATCCAACTTCAATAATTTTGGTGGTTATTCTAAGCAATAGAGTTCTAGTTTGACTAGATGTGGGTTACTCCTGCACTTGATGGATCAGTATCTTGGATATAAAATTGAATACGCATTGTATATCCAAATTCATTAGTCATCATCATATCAGCATAGTATTGGAGGCTTTAGGTTGTGGTTTGAAAAACTTGAAATACGGGTAAATAGTTCGAAGGGAAATGCAGAGGTTATTTTTAGGAAAGAAAGATGAATAGAGCTGCAGTGTGGGAGCTGACTTTGAAACTGCTGGATCTGTGTGGGCTAGCATAGATTGATGCAGGGGGGAAATACTCAACTTAAAGTTAGCATTTCCTTTAGTCTCATGTGTGATTGAATGATTATCTGTACACATACACTGTGCCAATTATCTTGCGTAAATTACATCTGACTAAGTCTTTGATAATACAGCACCCTTCAACTTTTCCAAATAAAAGTATTTGATAATACAGCATCCTTCAACTTTTCCAAATTCAGAAAGTAGGATTTTCATATTGACAAGCTTATTTCTCAATTGCTTTTACTTTTTGCATTTTGACAACAACATGCATAAGCTTTTACTTTTTCCTTAATTATCTCTTGTGAGATAATTGTTAATGTTGAGACGTATATGCTGCAGTCTGTGCCTGGCATTGCATGGGGAAAACGAACCCGTGTGATTTTGGATGTTGGATGTGGAGTTGCTAGCTTTGGAGGATATCTTTTTGACAGAGATGTCCTAGCAATGTCATTTGCCCCTAAAGATGAGCATGAAGCTCAAATACAATTTGCTCTTGAAAGAGGAATCCCAGCTATATCTGCCGTGATGGGAACAAAGAGGCTTCCCTACCCGGGCAGAGTTTTTGATGCTGTCCATTGTGCACGCTGTAGAGTACCTTGGCATATTGAAGGTATGCACTTAATTTGTATTTCTTCAGATAGTTTTAAGCTCATCCAAACTTTTGATTTTTGTTGGCTGCATTCTTTGATTTGCTCCATCTGCCAATCTCTTTCTGATGTTCAAAACATGATAGCATCCGAATGCAAATCCTGTTTGCTTGCTATATGGTGACTAATGAAAAGATTCAGTGCCTGTTGAAACTATCTTAATTGGGATTTCTTGGTTTTAATTTACAAAATAAAGAAAGCAATATAGAATATAAGTTTGTTTTATCTTAGCAATTGACATATGCAGGTGGTAAACTTCTTCTGGAGCTGAATCGTGTGTTGCGACCTGGTGGTTTCTTTGTGTGGTCAGCCACTCCTGTTTATCAGAAACTAGCTGAAGATGTTGAAATTTGGCAAGGTGGGTGATTTTTTTAACCAAATATGCACCAATTTTTGAGAGAGTTGATTGATTCTAACAAATTGTGCTTTTCATGGAATTATTTGCAGCCATGACTGAACTAACAAAAGCTATGTGCTGGGAACTTGTGTCTATTAACAAGGATAAACTTAATGGAGTTGGTGTAGCTACGTACAGGAAGCCTACTTCCAATGACTGCTATGAGAAAAGATCAAAACAAGAGCCTCCACTTTGTGAAGCATCTGATGATCCTAATGCAGCCTGGTAATTTTACTCTTAAGCCAGCAGATATTTTTAAGTAAGAATCCATGTCTCACTGCTAAAAACTCCCTGTGGATATGTGCCTTTTTAAAAATAGGACCATGCATGTGTATCTTATGAAATCTATGTTCTTTTACATTTTTGTGCACCCACAAAAAAAGAAGAGAAGTTGCATCTGAATTTGGAAAATGGAACATTACTGAATTTGAAAGAAGGTGCTGTGATTTTTCTTAGATCAAGTTTCCATTATTAGAAATAGCAAGCATGCATTACAAGGTGCATGACTTCTTTAACTTTATTTTCTTCCTGTGCTTAGGAATGTGCCATTGCAAGCATGTATGCATAAGGTGCCTGTAGGTTCACTGGAACGTGGGTCTCAATGGCCAGAGCAATGGCCCGCAAGGTTGGATAAAACACCTTATTGGATGTTGAGTTCCCAAGTAGGAGTTTACGGTAAACCCGCACCAGAAGATTTCACTGCAGATTATGAGCACTGGAAGCGGGTGGTCTCCAATTCATATCTAAATGGAATTGGATTAAACTGGTCATCTGTGAGAAATGCCATGGACATGAGATCTGTTTATGGAGGGTAAGCACGGCTTTTGTTGTTTCTTGTAGAAAGTGTCTAATGATTAACTCCTTTTTATTTCAATGGGAAATACGTAGTTAACTTGTTTTTTTTTATTTTTATCTTTCTTGCCATACTTCTTTGTAATGTATACCTTTGTTTTGCTGGCATGGAGAATAATCTACTTCTCCTTGTATACCTTTGAGCAGGGTTTGATTCTTATGCAAAATCATATAATAAAATGAAAATATTGGCTCTTTCCCTTGGTTTGATATTCTTGTTGTGTTGGCAGTTTTGCTGCAGCTCTGAAGGACTTGAATGTGTGGGTCATGAATGTGGTCACAGCAGATTCACCAGATACTCTACCTATAATTTATGAACGTGGGCTTTTTGGAATTTATCATGATTGGTGTGAATCATTTAACACTTATCCAAGATCTTATGATCTTCTCCATGCAGACCATCTCTTCTCCAAGGTTAAAAAGAGGTATGTAACAATAATTGAATGCTCTCTTCGTGCTGCTGGAAGTTCCACTTGACAAACCTCACTGTTTCTTTATTTTCTGCTGTCTGATTTTGCAATGTTTTGTGGATCTTACAGGTGCAATCTGGCGGCTGTATTTGCTGAAGTTGATAGAATTCTGAGGCCAGAAGGGAAGCTCATTGTCAGGGACAAGGTGGAGATCATTAACGAGCTGGAGAACATGGCAAGGTCTATGCAGTGGAAGGTTAGTATGACCTACTCTAAGGACAAGGAAGGTTTGCTGTGTGTTCAGAAATCCATGTGGCGACCCAAAGAGTCAGAGACGATCACGTATGCTATTGCTTAAGCATGCTCCCAGCCCAGTTGCCGGCACTTCCATTCTTGGTATTACTGTTGCCAGTGAGCTTAGGTATTCATTTTGCTCCGGTTGCTAAATACAATTCTTGTAACTGTCTGTATCTCCATGTTAGCTGATGTCCAATGATAATTAGGGTCGTCACCATCCAACATTTTCACTTGTCTTTTGGTTTTATGATTCCTGTCCCAAAATTCCTGTCACAGTTTTCGTTGTAATACTGTTATTAAAAGACGATACATTCTTTAAGTGTAAAGTCCAATTGTTAGGAGTCTGGACGAAAATCAAAGTTTTGGAAGATCATATTGAAACATGTAACGCTGAATTGGTTTCTATTGTATTCCCATTGCACAATCATCTACACCTTTGTGTGGAGCTCAAGTGTGGATGGTGAAACAGAATACGATAATTCTATTGATAGTTCATATGGAGGAGATTCAATTTTCACCTCGTCGTGGACTTGACAATGATTTTGCATTTATGATGGACATAATTGATGTTTGCAGGCTCCATTTTACTCCATGTGCTCAATGTCTAGAGATCAATCTGTCACAAACTGAACCACATTTATTTCAGCTGTAATTTGATGTATTCGTTCTGCATGGAGTTGCAATAACAATCAGAGGTAAATGGAGAGAGTGGCACATAATAATAATAATAAAAAAAAAAAAAAAAACCCAACCTAACAGGGGAAGATTATTGTCATTTTATAATAGTAAAATGACTGTTTAATCTTTTCCAAAACAGCCGCTTCCTTTGTTCCAGGGGCATTTGTCTTTTTATATGATTGTATTTGTTATTATGAAATTATTCAGGAGGGTAATTATATATTTTATTTTTTAAGTATAATAAAATGATATAATTATAAAATATTTATAAAACTAAGAAGACAGGTATAATTGTCTTTTTATTTATTCATATACAGTAAATTGACAAGGATACCATTAGATTCAAAAAATTCAAATCATCAGTATAGGAGCCTTTTGGTATTTTCCTTTTTTTTTTTTTTTTTGTAATTACCATGGCAATCAAGGACATTTATCTTTGAATATCAATTAAATATTATTTAATTTTAAAAGCTATTAGAGCATGTAGTGCATACGCTAGCCTAGGAGGCGTCCACACTAGTGGGTAGAAGGCTCTTGCACCCTTTGGGTGGCGTGATTGATGTCTTTAGTACTCTAAAATATATTTTTGTTGTATTGTTGGATAAGCTGTCATGATTTTTTTCTTTTGATGGGGCACGTGTCAGTGATGATAGGGTGACCTGTTGCCATTCAACTTTTTTTTCTTTATTCTTTATCTTGAAAATACAGGTTGATCTTTTTTCTTGTTAATATATCAACTTTAATCCTTATTTTTTTAATTTTTATTATTGAATTTTTTATTAAAGTTTTTTCATTAATGATGCTTTCATCTAATGATCTTGATCATGAATTTAAAAAATCAATACAAGTTAACTTTATTCAAAACATAAGGATTATATGGTTAATAGCTAGTTTAGGGTTTTGGTGAAAGTTGTAAAAATAAGAAGGAAGAAGAAGCTCTCCGTGAAGAGAGAGAGAGAAACAAATGACGTGCCCATATATATAAAGCCAAGCTAATTCTAAAAAAATGGGTTAGAGTTAATGGCCAACAATTATATAATTAAATAAACGGGCCTCAAATTTGTGTTAGTGTCTAATTGCAGTAATTAGAATGCATAATTTAACTGCTCTCGATCTTGCATGGTTTCCAATTTTTGGACCTGTGTAAAAGTTTATTTTAATTGCTGTAGACTTAGCATGCGTGAGCCTTTTGAATTAAAATATAAGTTATATTATACTTGATTTGATATTAAATGGTTAAATTTAAGAATTTAGTGACTTGTTAGATATTTGGGCCTAAAAAAGCATGTTTCTTCCTTTAAAAAATAATTCCTCTCACGTAATGTATATATTTTATTTCATTTTATATAAAATAAGGGTCCTTAAATATATAACAAACACAAATGTTTTTTTAATAAAAAGAAATGATTTCTAAATTAAATATAAAATAATCAAAATTGCTAATTCATTTCATTTCACAAGTATTTCAAATAATAAATTCTAATTCAATTTTATAGTTTAGTATTTTATTCCAAATATAAAAATTATAATATATAGATTATCAATTAAATTTAAATTTACTTATAAATTGAATTTAATTTATAAGTAAGATATATATTCAACATAATTGACTTCCAAAATTCAGTGGCCAGGAGAGGTTGGGAAGAAACAACGTTTGTAGTCTGTAGAAGTATCATTTTCCAAGAACTAAATCTAAGTTTTATTCAGTCATGAAAATATTCTAAATATGGAGGCAGTTAACTGATCTATATTTTGAGCAGAAGTTAGATTAGGTCATGACAGTTACCTGCCTTCTCCACAAAATGAGCTTATCTGTTAAAAAATCAGCCAAGTCTTTTCTGTTCCCCTCTTCACAAGCCTATTTTCCTGCTCTTCTTTCTATTTATTTAGTCCATAAAACAACCCTTAACATTATCAAAGTCAAGACCAATCTCTTACACTTCGGTGAGAGTGTGCGCAGAAGAGAGAAATGGAAGATGATCAAAACCATAAAAATGGAACAGATGGTCACAGTGGAGGGAGCCCAGAAAGCCCCTGTGTAAAGAGTTGCGGCAGCAGCAGCAACAATCACAGCAACAGTAAGGAGCAGGATCACTTCCTTCCCATAGCAAATGTTGGCAGAATTATGAAAAAGGAGATTCCAGGCAATGGGAAAATCTCGAAAGATGCGAAAGAAACAGTTCAAGAATGCGTGTCCGAGTTCATCAGCTTTGTTACTGGAGAAGCATCTGATAAATGTCAAAGAGAGAAGAGAAAGACTATCAATGGTGATGATATTATTTGGGCCATCACAACCCTAGGGTTTGAAGACTACGTTGCTCCACTTAAACTGTATCTCAACAAATATAGAGAGATCGAAGGAGAGAAGCTTAATGTTCCAAAGCAGCAAAGAATGGAGCAACAGAGTTCGCAACAGCATCATCAACTAGAACAAGAACAAAATATCATACCACCTTACACTAGTATATATTCTTCCTCAGCTCTTATGTCTCAGCCACCATCTTTCATGGTGGCAGATCATAAACCATATCCCTTGCCTTTCTCTCCTAATTCCATCCAAAAACATTTGCAGCACCAAGACAAAGTCGATCCTGTCGAGCATTGGTAAGAGAAAGAAACCATATATAGTAATTGAAATCATTGAATTTTTGTTTTGTTACACATAACTGAAAAGATATTCTGATATAATGTATACGTATTGGAGAAATTAGCTTATTGCCTACTGCCTCCATAAATGAGGTGGTTTATCTTGCAATGATGTAAATAACATGAACAGCTGAAATATATAGCTGATGAAAATTACGTAACTAAGACAAGCAGTCAAGCATAATTAATTACATATATATAATTGCTCATCATTGTTTGTGCTAGTTATGGCAATTACTTAAAAATGTTTCTGTAATTAGATCATACATTTTATGAACATTTTGTCCGTGCATTATAGAGCATGTGGGAAGGTTTTTAATTTATTTAAAGGCTCATTGGATCTTGGAGACTTGAACTCATTGAAGGACGAGTTTCTTTTCTTCCGTCCTTCTATAATTTATGAGTCAATATCATTGATACAAAAATGAACAGCATGAGCAGCTAATTAAGAGCACCAAGATCGATTAAATCGATTATTTCTATTTTATGATAGCTAGATCGATTTCTAATTGTAGCACATATCAACTTAAAGCTTTTAGGTGATAATTAAGCATGCTATGATGAGATTATAATGTTAATTAACTTAGAAGTAGCTAAAGCATTTTGATGAACACATCGAGGTTTACTAAATTAATAAGCTCATAAGGTACATAATTTAATTGTAATTTTTTATACAAAAATAATGTCTTGGCTTTACAAGAAGGTTTTTATTTTTGTGATTTAATTGGAATAAGATAACAAATATATATTAAGGATGAATTTTATTCTAGGCTCTCAAGTGTGAATAAGTTTTATTCTTGGTATTTTATTTATTAGTTTTGTTATTAAAGAATTAGTAAGTTCAATGCATGATGCAACCTCTACCCACATGAAGGTTAAAATTTACTACTAAATTGACATTGGTTAATTTAGATAAAATATTTGTTTTATAGCATTAAAGTATTTTCTTAGTTATTGCAGCCTTTTCTATTGTGTTTATTGATACATATAATATTCATTTGTTATGTGGTGATAATTTTGTTGATAAAGGATAGTATCCACTTTGCACTGGGGTGTGTGGATTTGGATTTGGATTCGACCTTACATATAGATGAACCACCCATCCCTACCAAATCAAGTAATGCTCAGGAAAAGATTGATTATAAGTGATGAGAGTGATCTAATTGCTTAAGTTTAATGCTCAAGTCTCAAATAAGTATGAGTATTAGGGATTCCATCCTTCAATGCTCGAAGACAAAAGATTTTCTAAAAGGTGTAGATGAACAATTTGTTCATTCTGACAAGGCATTGCTCAAGAACTTAATAAAAAGGCTTTCAAATATGTTATTTGACTATTCTAAAGGTGTTTGCGAGCACATTATAGAAATGAAGGACATTGTACTCAATTGAAGTCCTTGAAAGTTGAGATTTTTGAGTCATTCCTTACTCATTTCATTTTGAACTCTCTTCCGATGAAATATAGTCCGTTTAAGATTTCTTATAACACATATAAGAAAAAATAGTTAGTTAATAAATAACAACCATGCATGTTCAAGAAAAAAAAAAAGAGAATGAAACTTGAGAAACTTTAAAGTGATCATTTGGTTTCTTAACCTAAAAGGAATGTTAAGAAGGGTAAAATGACCTTTAAAGTGAAGAAACATAGACATATACCTATAAAGCAACACGACAAAAATAATCAATGTTTTTTGTGCAAGATATACGGACATGTTAAGAAAAATTGCTCTAAATATAAAAAATGGTTCATAAAAAAAAAAGATAAATTCATCTATTTAGTATGTCATTAATATTTCTTCATTGAGGTTGCTAGTAATACATGGTGGATTAATTCTGGTTCTACAATTCATATTGTTAATACCATGCAGGATTTTTCAAGTCTAAGAAAGCCAAAGGAAAATGAAGGAGGAATATATTCAGGAAATTAGATGCACTCTAAATTTGAAGTTGTGGGGATTTTTAGATTAATTTTAAAACCTACATTTATTTTGGATTTGAAAAATATCTTTTATGTTCCATCATTTTCTAGAAATTTGATTTCAGTTTCCAAACTTTGTAATGATGGTTATGGACTTTTAGATTAATTTTAAAATCTTGATTTATTTTTAGCATTTGGAAAAATAAAGTTTTTATTGGTTGTGGAATATTAATTGATGGTTTATATGGAATTGATTTAGACTCCATTTTTTAGCTCAACTATTTATCAATGCATGTTAATTGTGGTTTTAAAAGTAACAAAACTGAAGAGAATTCCTCTATATTATGACATAGTAGATTAGATCATATCTCCATTGAAAGATTGGTAAATGATGGAGTTTTAAACACTCTTGATTTTATTAATTTTGGTACTTGTTTAGATTGCATAAAAGAAAAGCAAACTAAAAAGACCATTAAAGGTGCCACGAGGAGCTCAAAAATTTTAGAATTAATATATACTAATATTTATGGACCATTTAATACTCCATGTTTGAATGGTTAAAGATATTTTATCTTATTCATTGATGATTAATTTAGATTTATGTTTCTCTATCTCTTATTCAATAAGGTTAAAGCATTTGACGCTTTTAAGACTTACAAGGTTGAGGTAGAGAAACAAAATAAAAATACCATAAATATTGTAAGTTTAGATAAAGGCGGGGGGGGTATTATGATAAGTATATAAAAAAAAGAATAAATACAAGGTTCATTTGCAAAGTTCCTTGAAGAAAGAGACAATATTGCACATTATACAATGCATAACACTCCACAAAAAAATGATGTAGCTAGCTGAAAGAAGGAATCATATACTTATAGATATGGTAAAGAATATGATTGGTAATTATAATCTACCATTATCCTTAGACAATGAAGCACTAAGGATTGATATGTATATTTTAAATAAGGTTTCATCCATAGTTGTGTTGAAGATACCTTTTGAATTATGGAATGAATGAAATCCAATTTAAATCATATGGGATTGTCCTATAACTCCTGTTAAGGTAAGGATTTATAATCATCAACTAAAAAAATTGGATCTAGAACAATTAGTGGATATTTCATTGGTTATGCAGTGAACTTTAAAGAATATAAGTTTTATTGTCCTTCTTATGGTATAAGAATAGTAGAGACAATAAATGTTAAGTTCCTTAAGGATCTCGATTTCAGTAGGAGTGATTTTTCTAAAATGATAGAATTTAAAAAAAACCCAAGATTCAACTAAGTTGCACAAAAATAAAAGACAATTGGTTATTGTTCAAGAAAATCATTTAGATAATTTTGAACAATAATCAATTAAAAGGCAACCAGTTTAAAAATAACTAATTCTTGATAAAGTAAACCTATAATGAGAAAATTGAATTAAGGAAATTAAGGAGACTAGTAATTTTCAGAAGCCATGAATGGAGAAATTTCTACTCTGTGGTATAATGCCATGAAGAAAGAAATGAAATCTATATCTAAAAATCAAGTTTGGGACCTCATCGAATCACCCAAAGGATCTAAAGTTGTTGGTTGTAAATGAGTTTATAAAACCAAAAGAGATGTTTATAGTAATATCAAGTGATATAAAATTAGACTTGTTGCTAAGGGTTATACTAAAAAAAAGATATATATTATCATGAAACCTTCTCTCCAGTTTCTAAAAAAAATAATTTAAAATAATAATGGTATTAATAGATTATTTTGATATAGAAATATATTACATAGATGTAAAAACAATATTTCTAAATGAAGAGGCATATATGAATTAACTTGAAGGTTTTTGTGATGAAACAAATTGCCACTTGTTTTGTAAACTAAAGAAATCTATTAATAGATTAAAGCATGCCTTCGGCCAATAGTAACATATTAAATTTTATAAAGTTATATTCTCATATAATTTTATTGAGAACATTATTAATTAATGTTTATAGCTTAAGTTTAATGAAAACAAGTATATATTTTTTGTTTTATATATAGATAATATTCTACTTGCAATTGATTTAAGTTTTCTACCTGACACAAATCAAAACAAAATTGTTGCACACAAGGAGAAGTCAAGATACCCATGATTAAATACGATTTTACAAGATCAAAGATCTCTGCAATCATAACTTTAATAGTTCTTAAAGATCTCTAGCAACTCTAAACTTTCAGTATTCCCGCACGCATTACCTAAATGTAATTCAAATATAAAATCATATTTTTTTATATGTGTGTCTCGGTGTGTGTTTATATGTGTATTGTTAATTAGTGATAAAGGATGCCTAGCCATGCATTTATTCCATATAATATCATCACCCATTAGAGGCTATTATCCCATATAATTGCTCTAAAATTAGATTAGACAACACTTTACTATTTATGCCTCTCTTTTTGCAACTTGATCTATGTTTGATGAGGTACAAAAAACTGTATGAAATATCAGGTAAAAGGGTGGTTTTTCTTTGAATATATATATATAGACATATATTTTTGCACATCTCATGCATCTATCATCTTCCTTGACTGCCTTTCTAAAAAAAACCACACAAAGTCTCTTCTCAAGGCAACAATTCTCTGGTTCAAACAGATTTGTTTTGTGGGAGTTCGTGAACTACTGACCAAGCTCTTTTTATCGAATTTTCAAAGCCTAATAATCAGGGCAAAAAGTTCATTAAAGTCTGTTTCAGATTTTTTCTATTGTATGATCGTCAGTTTGCGCTTTTTTGAAAAACCTACTAAAACTAGAGTAACCGTTCGTTTTTCCAGAACTATAAACCTGTGAAGACAACGGATTGGATATTGGAATTGGGGTAAACCAAGAATTATCTGAAATCTGAATGCTCGAAGGGTAGAACACTAGCAAAGTCTTAGCTTTTCTTTCTTCAAATAAAATTCAGAAAGCTACACGAAAGCTGGTGGAAATTGTACCAACCTGAGAAAATATAGAGAGAACATAGCTAGCCTAGCTAGTACACAGGATAGATAAAGGCAACCAATCATCAAAAGCATCCAAAGCAACTACAAGGTTGATGCTTTATGGTCTAGCAGATAAAAGCCATTGAATGAAGCTTTGGAGTGTAGCGACATCAGCTCTGTAGTGTTTTTGCGTGAACTCCAACAAATCTGACCATGTGAAATCCGGGTACTTCCTCGGCCCTTCCCTGCAAACAAGATCTTGTGGAGGTCTGACTACCTTTTCCTCTTTTGGACTCACAAAGAAAACCAATGATTTCCTCTCTCTCTCCCTGTTCACCACTGCTCTGTGAAGGCAGCTCTGGTACCTCCCATTGGATAATGCCTACAAATCAAAGAAGCCTGGCACGTATCAATTAACTCGTACTATTCGTTTTGACCTCCAAGAGGGTTGATGGCCATTGGATTTGTGTGGGTGGGTCTCGATGCCATTCATTTTGAGTTGACAAGCTTATAGAAACAGCCACAGTCCAAAAGCTATTACTATATTAAAAAAAATCATGTCGTTTCAAATTTATTTTCAAAATTTTGGTTGATGCTGTATTTGTCTAAAATCAAATGTCTCAATCTAAAAGAGAAATAATTGATCAAGACATGACTTTGACAACGTGAAATTTCTTTTCGCATCAATGTTGTAACTACCTAGACCAATCGTAACCATCCATTGCTATTTGAGCAACAGCATTTTTAATAATCATTTCGATCATATAGGATTTGATAATATAATTTTCTATTGTTCTTTAATATCTATTCCTAAGATCAATAATTGTTTCATGGTTAAATCTGATTTAATAATTAGAGAGAAGAAAAATGATAAGAGTTTAGAGCAACTATCCATGTGGTTAATCAAATTTAATAAATGACAAAATCTTAAACATTCTTAAAATATGATTTTATATTATTCTAACAATCATGAATCAAACTCATTGTTCTAAGAATATATTCCGAGTCTTGATTATTCTTGCAACTTAAGAACATAAAGCTGATATTGCAGAATTCTTATGAACTAGTGCTGGTGAAAATAAAATATACTATACATGCTGCAATTCAAATGAGAGGAAATTAACTTACCGTGAAAGTATCACCAATGTTTACAACTAGAGCATCTGGACGAGGTCGGATTGCTTGCCATTTGTTGTTTGCAAAGACTTCAAGACCTCCAACTTGGTCTTGATGAAGTATTGTCAAGGAAGTTGGGTCGCAATGAGGACCAGTGCCGAGAGTGAGGCTCGAATTATTGCAAGGTGGATAATTGTTACACCTCATTATTGAGCTTCCGTCTTCAAAGAATTTCCGATAGTGTAAGCGATCAACTCCCAAGCTAATGCCCAGCAGCTCAAAAATAACTAGAGATACTTTCTTCATTGCTTCGCAATATCTTTGGTAAACCCACCTTCAGAAAGCAATGTTATGTTCGACATTACCCATGATTTTAAAAGAAAACGTGCTAAACATAACCAACATGAGAAATTAGGGTTTCTCTACTTTAAGGGTGGGTTGTTTTTTTGAGAAAGATGGAATTTTATTTTATTAATCTGTCATCGCATCAACTAGTAGGAGGCATCGTTTGTTTAATGATGATTGATGAGGGCATTTAAACCTTAAATTTGGTAAAACTCCGATCAAAGTTGATAATCAAAACTTGTAAATATATTTATAGAATGACAATATTGGAGCAGGGAGAAGACTACCTCAGCCATGGCAGGCCAGATGGACTTTTCAAATAATTAACAAAAGAAAAAAAATCACTTCAAGAGTATATATTACTTTTAAAGAGACATGATCGTAAGACGCAGCCGGCTTACCCTGTGTGTTCAAAGTTCTCTCCTAAGACGGATTTGAAGTAATCAACAACAAGTGGCTCAGAATCATCATCCCCATGGTAGCCAAAAGAAAATGTCTCCTTCCATGGCAACTTGGATGAATATCGATGTGCATGGGCACCAGAATATCCACTCACATCGCCTGGCTTCCCACGAGTACTGAGTTTCTTGTCAAGAGGCAGCTTAAAAATTTTATCAATCTCTTCGTGAGCAGCATGAATGAGACCTATATCAACTCCATGGTTAATGACTTGAAAGCAGCCGTGGTTCAAGCAGGCGGTCCTAACAAGCTCAGCCGCATCGGCAGTCGCTAACTCATCACCTTTCAAGAATCCATCCAGGTCTATCAATGGCTCTTTAAGCTCATCTTGGTTGTGAACTAAGTCTCCAATGGGCCAAATGAACTCTGTGGGCATGATGGCCTGTTTTTGCAAGAAAGAAGAGTAAAGAACAGGAGCATCAGTTTCATCTTTGCTGTGAAATGGAGGAGGAGACAGGAGAAGACTTGAAGAGGTTGAGTCCATTAGGAGAGACATTGATGAGGGTCGGTGTCTCAGAGAAGCAATTTATAGAATTTCATATGGAAAAGCAGAGTTGCACAGTGGCTAGATGTTAAGAGAGTGTTAACATCAAACCACAGCTCATCTCGCTTTTGAGATTTTATGTTAAGATATTTTTTAACATGATATGATATTATAGTTTTCTTAGCTAAATAATGGGAAGTTCAAGTCCAACTTATCTCAATCGCTTTTATAATTAACAACGGATTTATACAAGTTTTAAAGTTAAAAACTTTAACTTATATATATATTAGTAATAACAAATTATTTCTAAAATCCCATCTAATAAATTAAATAATTACGAGTTCTAATTTTATTATTTTGAATTTATCTTTTTAATTAAAAATTAAATTAATATAAGATATATAGTGGTAAGTCTTTCTTTGATCAAAAGCTTTTATTGAAGGGAATGTATTAGAATTAATATAAAAATCATTCTTGGATCTCACAGATAAAATTAAAATTTTAAATTGGAATGATTTAGTGACATTATAGAAAAAAATAATATAAAAACATGGTGTATTTAACTAGATGAGTTTTAAGATGGTTTTATGGTTCCTTGTCCTTTTAAAAAAATCCAAATACATGAACCAGACAAATTATAATTCAACTTGATATTTATAAAATCCAACCATGGTTCATAAAACCGCACAGCTATTAAGGCTTGAGCAATACCCTAATTTGAACTTTCTCATTTTGTTTTTCCATGGCGTACAAGATTTTGACGTTTATAACTATTAGAGGATATATTTCTTATGGAAAAGATAAATAAACAAATACTCTTAATGTATAAAATAAAATATAAGATACCAATCTTTAAATTTAAGTTGAATTTTAGAAAAATCCTAAAATTGATATTGGCAAGTAAAGTGAGTCATCAAAATAATTTTTTTTTTTTTTTATTTAGATATATATGCGTAGTTAATTCCTCAAGTAAGGAAATGTTTGTTTTTAAGTTTCAAAAATATTCTTGATAAAAGTTAATTTTTTTTCTTTACTTTAAATTAATATTTTCGGTGTTTTCATATCATTTTGATTATATGTGTTAATGTCAAAAATAAATTTTAAAAAATAAAAAAAATTATTTTTAATGTATTTCTAAAAAAAATTAAAAAAACAATCATTATCACATCCATAAACACCCTCCTCCCAATAAAAAGAATAAAAAAACAAGATACAGAACATATAGAGACAAGAAAGAAATAAATGAAAGAGTTTGAAGACTATATATTATTTATATATATTGTTGTTCATCAAGAAGGCCCACATAAACACATGAATGAGCTACATTATCCCCAATTAAATCACCCTATCTTGGCATATATATGATAGCTTCGTTTTCTAGCTTGCTCGAAATATTGACATCTTGTTGCAAGAGAGATACCACTAAGTTTATAAAATCAAATCCGTGGGCTCTTGATAAAATAAACAGTGTGGGAGCATCAAGTGAACATGGATTCCTAGCCAAGGAAAAAAAGGTAGAAAACGAAAAATGGAGAGGAGGCCGGTGAAATAAGGGAGAGGCCAAGGCGGCCGTCGACACCGCTGGAAAGGATGAAATTTAAAGATTTGGAAGGTTGTCGAGGAGCCAGCAGCTGAGACGAGTGGCCGTCCTTGAAGCCTCTCAGGCCACGCTCAAGATCAAGATTAACAGAACTTGTACTCTTAACTTTTAGGCACTGAAAACAAAACTAAAATCACCATGCACTGCTCTTCTTTGTCTCTTCTACTGCTCCAAATTGCGTGTTCCCCATACCAACTTACGTAGATATTTTTTTTATTCAATAAGACGTGCAATAAAATTGTTAAAAATGCATTGAACTTAAAAAAAAACCTTCCTTCTCTATAGTTAGCTTCTAGTTGACACCAGTAAAAGAGACAATCCAATCCAACTCTACGGATATTGATATGACTCGACCTCGGTGGATAATTTTTCGAATAGATAAATAATAGACGGTATGAATATTGTTAAATTTAACTTGAAATTAGTTATATATATATATATATATATATATATATACTATTTCTTTTTTTATTGATTAATAAATAATAGTAGATAATAAATACTCAAAACGGATAGTTTATGAATATCTAAATATTTAACCAGGTTGATAATATAGGATATGAATATCAAAAAAATTCAACCAGTTCTAAATTATAAGTGAAATTTTAAATTATTTTTTCATATAAAAAAATCTAGTGTTACATTTTATTTTTTTTAGCATCATAAAAGTTGTTAATTTAGAAATAGAAATGTTTATGTTTAATACAATGAATTAACAATATATAAAACTGATAAATCATATTAAAGATTAAATTAAAAAGTTGATCTTTCTAGTAAGAAATAAAATATCCATGCACCCATAAATATTTTATTTTAGTTATCATTTTTTCATTTTATAGATTTTATTTTATTTATCTTGGAGGTTTATTCTAATAATTTTATCAAATTGATTTAATTTAGTCCAAATAAATTGAATCAAGCAATCCCAACAATTAAACCAAGATTTCAATCCATCAATTCAGCTATTCGATCCCAGAATTCTAGCATATCAAATTCAATCCTAAAACTCCAATAATCAAATATCCAACTCCATCAATCATATACACACATACATCAATGTTCATGTTATTTGTAGCCTTTTACATAATTTCTTCGTTATAATTATTTTCTTTAACATGATATATATCACTTTTCAATCAATACCCTTAATTTCAGTATCTCTTTGTAATTATAAACCATCATAGTTTCATTTACTCTATAATTACTTCTCGTTGACTATAATACTACTTTAAACCCATTTAATCCATATAACATTTTTTATTCAATACCAATGTTCCTAACTTATTTATTGACCAACTTTTTTCATTTATTGTCCTTTACTAATAATCTTTTTACATAAAAACCCATATTATTATCGCATATATCCACAAGCAGACCTTTCAACATTGACCCACATTCCTTTCAATTTTATATCAATACATTAGCATATGATTTAACTATATGATTTCTAAATTTAAGAATCTCACCACTTTTCTTATTAATTTTTCATCTTCTTTTCAACGCCTTTACTAACAATTGTTGTTAAGTATTGATTTCATTTATTTCCTTTACTAACAATTTAATCTACATCATTCAATATCATTCTCCTTCTTTCTATCTCTTTTCTATACATTCTATTATCTCGTCATAGTAGGGGTGATCGTTTTCAGTTTGGTTCAGTTTTTATAAAAAAAAAAATAACCAAACTAAAATTTTTTAAAAAACAAAAAACCAAAACCGGTTCAAACCGGTTCGGCTCGGTTTTTTACGATTTGACTCGGTTTTTCTATTTTGGCTCTTTTTTTTTTCAGTTTGTTCTTTTGGTTTCAAACTTATAAAACCGAACCAAACCGGTTGGTTTTTTCAAAATTTTAATCGGTTTTTTTTTTCACAATTTAGTTTTTTTTGGTTTTTTTTTTTTAGTTTTCTCAGTTTAATCGGTTTTTTGGTTTTTTTACTCAGCCCTATTTCATTTTTATCATCACCTTTTATAATTAACAACAATTTCTTTAGTTATGTTTTTCAATGTTTTTTTATTATTTAGAATTTATTTTTGATACCAGCATATCAAAACATCCAAAAATATATATAAAAAAAAACAGAATCTATAAAAAAATTCAATTTTTTTTAAAACACGGTACAATGTATTAAAACAAATACTTTTAATAATGTTTGTTATTGTAATAATGATTATTTTTTAAAATATTTTTATTTTAAAAAATATATTAAAATAATATTTTTATTATTATACAACAAATAATATCTCGAAAAATACAGTGCTCACACGAAAACAAACATGGCCTTGGCTGCAGGCTTACGTAAGGGAAAGAAAAAGGTTACTGTGGCTTTGAAGAAACCGCCCAAGGAAGGCAGCAGACAAAAGAAAGGATTTCCAATGTCACTGTGGGAAGGGGCAGAGCCCAATCTTGGAAATAATATCTGTTTCCAAATTCCAACACCTTGTTTGTCTTGCAGATCGAGGGCACGTGACCACCCTTCTCAATGCAGTACATGCCAATATTGCATGGAAATAATATATAGCATTTGTGTGTGTGCCCACTATCCATCCAATTAAAGCATTCTGTGCTCTGTTTAAGCTGGTGGTTTCAATTTTTATAGATTTTTTATTTGAAAATATATTAAAAATAATTTTTTTTTTTATATTAGTATCATATTTCAAAAACACTTTGTAATTCGCTACAAGCAGTAATTAATAAGATTAAAAAATATATATTTTTTTAAATTAAAAAAATATATTTTTTTAAAATTAAAAAATAGAAAAGAAAGGGTTACGGTGGTTGTTACTCCATATATAAGCTATATCTTTTTTATTGCTAGTTAATTAGATGGATATTTTACTTTTTTTTATATGGTAATTAGTGCAAGGCATTTACATAATGAAAGTTGGTACCTTAGGGTTAACTAAGTGAAGAAAAAAAGTGAAAAGGGAAAAAAATATTTTTAAAAAAAAATAAAATTAAGTGAAGGTAAACAATTAAGTCATTTGATAAAGTGAAAAGGGAAAAATTATTTTTTAAAAAAAGTGAAAAGGCATTTGATAAAGTTGAATTCTTTGTTGAATACTTGAGAGATTTTGGTGGTGTTAATTAACCATTCTATTTCAAATGAAAAGGCTCAATTTAAAGATAGTATTCTCAGTGAAAAATAGAGGAGAAAAAGGATAGGCATTTTTAATTCTCTTGTACTTGTTTTAGAAACCTAGGGAGAAGCCAAAATAGATTTTGGGAAGCAAGATAGACAATTCGGTGATAGAAAAGATAAATGGAAGACTTGGTGTATTCAAAAGTATTGCAAAAAGTTTAAAAGGGTAAAAAAAAAAATGAATAAAATGGTACAACTACAGTATTTTTAATGATAATATTACCATCGTTTATCATGATGATTATGTTAATATTATCTATCAGAATATCAGTTGGATCACTGATTTAATTGTTTCTTTTCATGTTATTTTCTGATAAAAAAATTTAACATTCTACACCGCTAATAACTTTAATCAAGTTAGGATGGGAAAATAATAAAAATAAAAATTAGAATAGTGAATTTAATTTCAGAATACATGGTACTAGTAATATTATATACTGCTAGTAATTTTAATCAAGTTAGGATGGGAAAATAAAAAATAAATAAAATGGTGAATTTAATTTCAGAATACACGGTACTAGCAATGAATCTAGACTAAACATCAGTTTACCATAATAATAAATAAATAAATAAGCTCAATATTCAAATGAGCTGACCCTTTAGAATTGGGATTGTAGGGAGATTTTCATTTAAGAATCTACACGAGCCCTCGATGGGCTTTGCACGGAAGGATAATTCATATTGATATACACCACCTTTAAGGTTTAAACTCTTGATTATCGATATTTTAAGTTATGGGTCCATACTCCATACCTTTACATATAAAGCATCTCTTGATTTTCCACTCATACGTCCAGCTAGCTCAATTCACAGCCAAAACGACGTAGCATGTATGCTGACAGATTGAATCTCTCGTTTTCCTGAGCTATATTGATAACCGTGGAGAAAAGGGAATTGCGTTTGTCAATATTCAAGAAGCTGATTAGAAGAGCATAGAATCCCAAATCTTAGGAATTGACATCACAATACACCTTAATCGTTTGCCTGACATGATCACACTTGGCTTGCACATTTGGGGCCATGGAACCAAGAAAATACAAAGAGCTTCACGTGGGCTGATGAATTTTTCCTCTTTTTTGTTTAGCAAAGTGGATAGAGTGGCCAGTTTGTGGTGCTGATTGTTTTTCAAAATAGTTTCAAGTCAATTCAAAGGGGCCATAAAACCAAAAAAATACAAAGAGTTTCATGTGGCCCCGGTGATTTATGTCTCTTTTGGTAAAGTAGACAGATTTATAGATTTTTAAAATTATGGTGTGGATTGTTTTTCAAAATGGTTTTTAATTTAGATTTATAGATTTTTGAAATTTTTTATATTTTTTATATTTTTATTGTTAGCACATTAAAATCATTAAAAAAACATTAAAATAAGCATTAATTTAATATCTTTTTAAGCCAAAATTATTTTTTTAAAAAAAAACACATAAAAACAGAAGCAGAAATTATGCCAAATTATAACTTTCTCCTATTATATACATATGGTCTGCATGTCTCCTCAATTGCAAGCCCTTTTTAACCCTATCTGCAAATACACTCATATTGCCCCCACAGGTTTATGCTATGTTCTTCTTGGCTTGTGGAATAACATATGACATGCACGTGAATAAGATTCTGATCTTAGCCCATATCTTATTGCTGACAGATTCGCCAGAAGAAAAACAAAATTCTGCTGTGAAGAGATCACAATAAACGACATTATCGTTAATTATTGAACAAATGGAGATGTAAGATCAATATTGATCATGATATATTAGAATCCTATGAGGATTCTGGGGATATATATCTTGTGCGTGTACCAAGGGAGGATGTGATCTATGTGCTTGTAGCTGAACCACATAATTGAGCGTTAATGAGACAAGACTGATCAAATTATTTCGGAAGATTTAAAACTTATCTTAAAATTAAACTTATCGCTTGCTATCCAAATGAATATTGGGCCAATCTTCGAATATCATAATTAATTCTTCTCTTATCTTTCCTAACATTCAAATCTTTGGAGAACAGAAATCTACTTGCCAATTATCCACGTTAGGCCTCTCCAAGCATTTTTTTTTTTTTTTCCTAACAAGGATCATTAAACAACAAGCAATATAAACTTGAGAATGGGCCCATTCCCTATCATCAACCCTTTTTTTCTTAAATAAAAAATTTTTTTAAAAAAAAAAAAAAGACATGCACCTAGGCTGGACAGCCTATGCATGCACGCCAAGCTTAGGCATAATGGGTTGGTCCGGCAAACTCAACTTTTAATCAAAAAAAATAAAAAAAGGAAAAGTGGACAAAAAAATGGACTTCTATACAAAATTATTATATATTAGAAATCAACGGTAATCTTATTATAACCTCACAATTCGATTTTTTATAAGCAAATTAAGTATATTGAAATCAATTATCATCTTACTTGTCATCATTCCAAGTGTGATACCATTGCTTTGCCTTTTGTTTCTTTTTCCTTACAGATTGTAAATTTCTTTACAAAGACGCATTCTATCTCTCGTTTTTGTTTTTTGGTTGGTAAATTTGATATTTGTAACTGCCATATCATGAGTTTGAGAGGAGATATTAAATGATATTTATATAGTCTTATTTATTAAGGGTAGAATAGTACTTTCAGTTTAACCTATATATACTTTATGTGTATTTAAGTTAAACCTAAACATTCATAACATACAAATTATTTAGAATTTTAGCTTTCTTTTTATATTTCATCTTAATTATTTTAACAAACTCTACAATTTACTAACTATATCTTCATAAACATTTCCTATCTTATGCTCCTCAATTTGCCAACCGGGTTCATTCCATTTCCAAGGTGAAGCCATGTCAATATGTTTTGCGTGAATAGTATACGTAGTTCAAATCAGAAAAAATGAGCCTAATTTCAATGTATACAGCTTCCTTGATAATTCTATCCGGATATTAAATACAAATTTTAAGTCATAATTATATATAAAAACACAAATCCTTAAAAATTATTATTCACTTAAATATCCAAAAAGTTGTATGGGCTATAATGATGGTAAAAGTGTCAATCATCACGGGGAAAGAGCAATTCCTATAACAAACACACTTGCATGTATAGTCATAATAGAGTGTGCAATCCCATAAGTTATCCAAAAAAAATTTCCTATAAATTAATATGCCTAGCTTTATAAATAATTTTTTTTTCTATTTATAACTATTATTTTCCCCTATGCTAAGCTAAATTATAATCTTCGACAAAATACAACTAATTGTTTCTACACATAAATATAAAAATCCAGTTTGAAAGTGGTTGTAACTGTTTTTTAAAATACTTTTTACTCGAAAATACATCAAAATAAGTTTTTTAATTTTAAAAAATACTGTTAACATTAACGTATCAAAATAATTTTAAAAAAATATTATTTTAAAATAAATAAAAAATATTATTTTTTTTAAATAATTTTAAAACATTAAAATAAACCGTGTCGAATTAGATCTTTAATTATGAGACAACTGCTTAGTATGAGCTGGACGGCATTGTTGTGCGCTTGCTCAAATATTTATTGAAGTATCTTCATTGTTTCTCTAATTAATTAAGATTCTTTTACATAATTAAAATTGATAATTATATATTGAATTATTTACTTTAATTAAATGTGAAGAAGATTACTGTGCTTTTGATAATTAAGATTTTTTTTCTGGTCAAAGAATAATTTATATATTGTTCATGAAAGATAAATCAATAAATTTAATTTTAAATAATACTTTTAATATTGAATCAATTTTCCAACTTCTTCTTCTCTTTTTTTTTTTAATAAAAAACCATCAGGTTAAGGAACCATTTTGAAAATTGTGGACCAGCTCCCCAATTTGCCGTTTTCAAGAGAGCATCCTCTATATATGATTAACTTGGTATATTCAGAGAATTAATTATTAATTTTAATGTTTGGATTCAAAAGGATAGAGGAGGTAGCAAGTAACCTACCAAAACCATCAAAGGAGGTCGAAAATGCATTTATAAACCAAGTATATATCATAGAACATCTATTAGAAATTAACTATTTACGTATCCTACTAATTATTTGTGTTTTCCGTAATTAATTAGCTTCATAATCCATTTCTATGATAGCTACAGTTTTGCAATCTCATGCACGTAAGAAATTTAAAAAGCTTATATTTGAAGAAATCTTGAAAAAAAAATGCTATTAGTAAAAACAAATGATATCATACTACTAATTAATTGATGCACCAAGTGATAAATAATAAATGAATCTCATCAATATTAAATAATTTATTAAGCTTGGATGAGATCCCAAAAATACAAGTAGTTTAGAAATAGGATTTTTGGTTGACTTAGTTAATCAATTGTTATTAATAATCTCATATCATTTTTTTTCTAGTCAAGGTAGTTGATAACTTATACTTAGTGCTTGGTAAATCAAGGTAGCCTGTGAGCAGTATCTGCAAAATATTCTTTTTTGTGGAGGTGTGAACTTTATATTACTTAAATAAATATTATTTTAGAGAGAGAAAATACAATAATATTCTAGAAAGAAATACTCTGAAAATATATATACAGTAAAGAATGAAGATTGTGAACCTTTGTTTTTAAAGGTCTCTTGGTGTAAGTTTTGTTCTTTTATAAAATAAAAAAAAAAAAAAAACGGATTGGAGTGTAACTTCATTTTCGTAATATTTTGAGTTGTATTGTGAGTTATATTCTATTCATTTTATCTAGCTAAAAAATGGTGTTATGGCTAGACATAAAAAACTTTAACACATCTAGTGGTCTTGGTGGAGTATAAACTTTTTTAATTAAGCTTATTTGTTGAGAAATAATTTCTTTATGATTTTATATAAAATCTATATAATTGATAGTGTTAGACTTAATCATCTCTTGAGTATGGTCAATGTCAGACTCAATGTACTCAGTGCTTGATATACTGCTAGATCCAATTTTAGATGGGTTTGACTAGTCAAACCCAGTGCTTTTTTACTTAAAACATGTTTATTTTTTAAAAAAATATATACTCATACGTCTTTCTTGATTCAATATTTTTTATTAAAGATATAATGATAAAAACTTGACTTATAATATAAATTTCTGTATGATGTAATTGTGTATACAACATTGTAAAACTTGAAAACTCCCATGTATACGTACGTGAACCATAAATTGTCAAGTTTCTTGCTTCATCAAGGTTCAAAGTAAGTACAAGAATTACTTTTGCAACCATGGAGGGTGAAGAATACGAGGAGAAGTAATGAACACCAGAGGGAAAGGAAAGAAAGACTTTGGAGAGAAATTTACGAAGAATGACATTCCTCGAAGCTAGCTAGGCCAATCCCAAGCCCAATGGTGATTGACAAATAAAAACTTTTAACCCGCCATTATGGAAAACTATGCAAACCCAGCTCAACAAAGCACCCATTTTACAAGTGCAGTAAAGTGCATTCAAGGATGGAACAACTTTCTTCACAAAAATAAACAAAACGTCACTTCAAGCTCAAAGATCATACCATGTGAATGTGAAGATCGATCAAGAAATTTGCAAACCATGTGAAGATCGTTCTACAACAAAATATTAGTTATGTTGCTAGATGTGTAGGACCACAAAAAAACCATTTATGCCATGCAAGCACATTTTGTTGATTAAAAATTAACTCAGGATATAGATCTGACGAGAAATTTTTTTTGATATATATACTAATTTTATTGAAAAAATAAAAAAGATGAAGTTAAGATCTCAGCTGAAAAAAAAAAAAAAAAACTTAAAATAACTTGAGTTATTTTAAAAATAAATGAAAAATCCTAAAAAATATATATTAAAGAATGAAATTTATAAAAAAAAAAAAACAATCAAGCGAACTTGAGCAAACATCCCAAACCTGAGTTAGTTTCAATCAAGAAACTCAATTCTCAATTAATCTAATATTGAAGTATGGAATAAGAAAATATATTAATCTAAAAAAAATTTTTAAAGTAAAAAAAAAAAAAAAACAATCAAATTTGATAAAAAACAAATATAAGGAAGACGAAATTGTAAAAAAAAATTATATCAAGTAAAATAAATAACAATAAAAACAATGGGAGATAAATGTGATGGGTTAAAAAAATAAAAGGGGATGAAGTTGAAAAATAATTATGAATTTATAAATTATAAAAAAATTCTAAATATCAAAGGATAGAATCGGGAAAGAGAATCAATTTAAAAAATTAGCCAAAGAAAACTCAACAAAAAATAAAAAGACCTGAGATAGTCGGGGTTGTTTTGAAAATGAGTGAGAAAATATACAGAAAGCAAATAAATAAAAATAATGGAGTCTAATCTCCAATTGAATAAATACTAAAGAATAAAATTGAAAACATGAATTTAAAGAAAAGAAAAATAAAAACAAAGCAAACCCGGATTACACTCTAAAACTCACAACCCATGATTGAGCACTATCAAGATGCTCAACCCCCATTAAATTTAATGTTAAAAGATGAAACTGAAAAAAAAAATATCAAGTTAAAAGGTTTGTCAAAATAAAAAAATAACAATTAAAAGAATATAGATAAAATCTAATAGAAAAAAATAAGAAGGATAAATTTTTTTAAAAAAATCAATATAGAAAATGATCTCAAATAAAATCAATAGTAATAAAATAAATATGGACCAGATTTGAAAAATAAAAATAAAATAAAAGGAGGATAAAATTGAAAAATTATTTCAATTTTATAAATTATCCAAGATTTAAAAAATATATATTAAAAAGGGACCAAGTATGAAGGGTTAACAAATTAAATGGTTGTTCTAGAATTTTCTTGGGGCTAGTGTGAAAACCTAGGAGGAGAAAGAGAAAAAGAAGAAAAAAAATAATTGTTGGTCTTTTGGAACACATGTCATTTCATCATAAAAAAGACATCAAAAAGATTTAAAAGTCGCAACATAAGAAGGCTTTCGGTGGCCGAATGACCCCTATACACTGCTCAAAAGGCGGAAAGGTTGTGTATACACTAACAATTTTTTTAATATTTAACATATATTAAAATACAAAAACACCCCAGAGTTAACTTGATATTACAAAAAAAAAAAAAAAAAAAAAACATAGTAAAAAAACCAAAAAGCTCTTGTAAGAAAAGTTTATTTGATTTTGGTTTGTAGGGAAAATAAAGTAATTTATTTATTCCAAAAAAATAAAAAGACCAAAACACCCATGAGTGAAATATAATCTTTTTTTATTATTATTTTAGGATTAAATTAGTAACTTTATTGTGAAAAAATGAAATGACTAATCTAACCCTGCACAATTTATAAAAAAACAATTGTATTATGGTGAAAAAATCACCTTACTTCCAATATCTAGTACAAAGAGATTTTATGATTTAAGAACAATTTTATTATTATTCTATTACATGGAATAACTTCTCTCTCTTTCTTGTTTTTTGTGTTTGTGTCTTGATGCGTAGTAATTCCCCTTTCCCTCTAGGTTTTTTTTAATGTATGATCCACTATAAATTATTGAAATAAAAGAATCTGTGATTTGGTCTTCCAGCTGCTTCCTTTTTTCTATTTCAAAAGTTTCCAATCAAGTCGCTCTATTTTTTTCTTCAGGTGGGGATCACTTGCCTAAAAGTTGATTCTAGACTATGAGATGCCACTACCCATAATAATAACAATAATTAAAAAAAAATTATATATATACTTTAAAGTTTAATATTTTAATTGTTAATATGATGGCCATCAGAAATTTAATGATTATTAATTTTAGGGTTTGTTGGATTAATTGAGGTACGTTCAAGTTAGACCGAATATTCATGTTAATAAAAAAATTAATAATAATAATAATTGGTAGTGGATGATTGTAGATGATGTTAATCATGTAAACATCTGTTTGGCATGCATCTTCTAATTCCTTGAGTATACTAATTAAATCGTTTAATTTATGCACATTTTCGTGTGCTTTACGCAACATTGCATATATAGGGTGAACATAGGAGAAAAATCCATCCTTCAGCAAACCATGAGATCATACAATATAGTTTTATAATGAGATTAAACATATATATATGGCTAATGAGAACATGGAATATAGAGCCTGTAAACATACTTAATAGGTGGAATTACTTCTTGATGAGATTGGTTTAAGGACTCATTAATTAATTGTAAATTAAAGGAAAAGGAGTTTATGGCAAGACATTTATACTTTAATATATTATCATATGACAAGGCAAGGTCTGTTTCACATTACATTAAAGTCAAAAGAGCATGTGGGAATCCTTAAGACTTTGATTGATGATCACGTTACTTGATCTTAAGACCTGCTAGAATTATTGAAACGTGACCGAAAATGCAACCCTCCTCTAGAACTTCGTTAAGCAATTGACCAAACTAGAATTAAAAAAACAAAACAAAAACAAAAACATTAGACTGTAGGTTTACCTGCATGGTAAATAGTAAATACCATGCCTCGTAATTCATTACGTAGAGTTCACATTTTAGTTAGGTAGACCATGGTGATATTGAATGAGAGTTCGGTAATTTTTATTTTTTATATTTTTTTAAAAAATTAAATATTAAATTGATATTTTTAATATTTTTTTATTATTCTGATATATTAATATTAAAAAGTAAAAAAAATTAGTTTAATATATTGTTAAAAAAATATTTTTTTAAAAAGCACGCTGCATCACGATAATAAAAGCTAGTTTGAACATGATTTATATTATTTTTTTTTTAATTTTGAAAGTAAAGGGTATTTTTAAATTTGTTTTTTTATGAATAGATAGATAAAGTACTCTCTATCCTTTCAAAAAAGCAATATAAAAAAAGGAAATCACGGAAAAACAGGAAAGTGAAAGAGAAGCGGATGTTGAATGTGAAATGTGGAGATATTGATTGATGTTATGATAATAATTGTTTTTTAAAGTTTTTTTTATTTAAAAATATATTAAAATAATATTTTTTATTTTTAAAAATTTATTTTTAATATCATTCTATTAAAATCATTTTAAAATATAAAAAATTAAATAAAAAACATATTAATTTATTACGAAATGCCGTTTGGTTGGCGATGGAAATGCATAAAGAGAAGAGTCAACAAACAAGCGAAATGGTCAAATAAAGTAACTTCAAACCGTAATGAAACATTTTTTTTCCCACGGTTCTCCCTGTCTTAAAGGTTTTTAAAAGGACCAGTGAAGGCATAACCAGAAATCATTGAAGCTACTTATAATTATATCTCTTTGAATTTCATCTTTTGCCTTACCCCCCCCTCCCCCCTCTCCTCTCACCTCTGTTGATAACAGGTGATTCTCTCTTTCTAAAAGTCTGTTTTTTTTTTTTTTTTTTTTGTATGTGCTCTCGTGGTTTATTTTGTTTGACTTTAATGTACAGCCTTTGATAATGAAATGTTTTTCTTCTTTCTTTTCATGCAAAGTTTTGGATTTTGATATGTTTTTGTTGATGGGTTTTGGGTTTTTGGTGCTTTGATGGAATTGGTTTGGTGGTTAAGTGAGAAGCAGCAAGGTGTTTAAGTTTTAGCTTAATCTGTATGATTTTTTATGTCTTTGATAAGTTGATAGATGGAAAGTTCTTCCTTTAGTTGGATATGCAATGTGGAGATATAGATTTCGGGTTAGTCTTGTGGGAAAAATCGGGTTTATAATTAAGAAGAAGAGAGAAATATGATTATGATGGAAATTATGTGTGTTTGTTTGTGATAATTGGTTTGGTGAAATTATCTATATAATTAGTGTTTGTTTGGTGAACTTTCTAGTTTTGAATTTAGAATTTGGTCACACTCCCACCACTGAGTTGCTGAAATGGTGGTACATGAAACAAATTATGTTGTACTAACTTGAGTTGATGCAAAACCATCTGGAGTATGCTATTCTTTGCAAGTTGTTCTGTTCTTTTTAAAGGACCTGTTCTTTCAGCTTCAGAATGCTGATGTCTCTGTGACATAACTAAAATTAACCTCATCTTTGAGGGTTTTTCTTTTTTTGGTAATATAGGTAAAGAAGTTGTTAAGCATGGGGAACGGGGAATCAACTTTTGATGATCATCAATATGATTTTCAGCAACAATCCTCTTCTTACTCGGAAAGATCGATGGACGATAGCTATCAACCTAGGCAGCATCCGGCTTATATAGCTGATAATTTCAACTCCATGGACGATAACTATCAACCTAGGCAGCATCCAGCTTATATAGCTGATAATTTCAACTCGTTGGATCAGGTATGGTTCTTGGTTCATTTATTGAATTGTAGAAGACAATGGATATCATTAAATACTGTTATAAGATTATACGCTACACAGCAAATATGACTGGAACTTTGATAGTGCATGATAGTACGTGATCAAAACATCTGCTTCTAAAGGTGTTATAAGCAATGATTTTCATTTAACTACGAAAGGTGTGTGAAATTTGTATATTGATTTCATATATTGCTTTGGTGGATAAGGGAATATAAACTTCTGGGGATGGTTTTAACAGCAAGCCAAGTATTTCTTTGTTTATGAGCGTCAATGTCCAAATAGAACATGAATGAAGCCTAATTAAGCAAAACAAGTTTTGTGTATTCTCAGGTTATTTCTTCCCTGAGAGAAGCTGGTCTTGAATCATCCAATCTAATACTTGGTATTGATTTCACCAAGAGTAATGAGTGGACAGGTGATTCTTCCATTCCATTGAGATCTATTTAATTTCCAATTTCATCGTATCTGATAAGTGCAGAAAATATGTTTTTTCCTGATGATATTAGGTAGGCATTCATTTCACCGGAAAAGCCTCCATGCAATCGGTAGCACACTGAATCCCTATGAGCAAGCCATCTCTATCATTGGCCGTACTCTGTCTCCTTTTGATGAAGATAACTTGATACCTTGTTTTGGATTTGGCGATGGTTAGTCTATCTTTATAGCTTCACTATATGTACCCCTATGTACTAGAGTTTTCATGGATTGGTTATTGATTTATTTCTTATTTACTTTTGGTAGCATCAACACTTGATAAGCATGTATTCAGCTTTTATCCTGATAATCGACCTTGTAATGGTCTTGAGGAAGCTCTTACACGATACAGAGAGATTGTTCCACACTTGAAGTTGTCAGGTTCGACATTTTCCTGTTTCCTTCTTGCTTATTTCAAAGCGTGATTTGCATCTTTCTCTTTTCCTTCCTTTCGACACCTTGGCTTTAGAGAATATCATTCATTTTTCTAGTATTGTTAATTCCTCCTTTAAGCTGCTAAGAGCCAATGGAGTCTTGTGAATGGATAAGAAATGGATAATTCCTTATGCATGAGAAGTCTATGTGTTAAATTGTCAAAGGACAAGGACTGAGAATAGCAACCTTCATCCACTTCTGTAGGTCCAACTTCATTTGCTCCAATCATTGATGCAGCGATTGACATTGTGGAGAAAAGTGGTGGCCAGTATCACGTTCTCGTTATTATTGCAGATGGACAGGTACTTAAATCTCGGTTATATTCATCCCCTTTCTCATCTGCTACTGTGAAATGTGAATGCATTTTGACTTTGTGTTCTTCGCAATGCTTGCTGGGTTTTTTCCCCTATATTTAGGTTACCCGGGGTCCTGATATTCCTCCAGGAAGGTTCAGTCCTCAAGAACATGCAACTGTAAACTCCATAGTTGCTGCTAGGTAACGTAATGGCATCAGTAATATTGTATGGACATTGTGCTTTCCTCACTGTATTGATGCTTGGCAATTTTATATACAGTAAGTATCCTATCTCAATTATATTGGTTGGAGTGGGGGATGGACCGTGGGATGCTATGCAGCAATTTGATGATAACATTCCTCAACGCGCGTTTGACAACTTTCAGGTACATTTGATATGTATGCTCAGCCTTAGATGGCATGTGTCAGAAGAGAGACCCTGAACCTCTTCTTCTTTGCGAGCTAATCTTAGGGCATGCTTAGGATTGAGTTTTCAAAACTATATTTTTAAGTGTCTTGGAATTTCAAAACCCGTGGTTTAAATTTGACAAGACAAACCACATGGGATACCAAACTTGCTTTCGTCTTGAAACCTGCTGTGTCTCAAAACCTCACGTGTGCCAACGCATTTTTCTTTTGTCCTCGTGCAGTTTGTGAACTTCACAAAAATAATGTCAGACAACACCGAAGCATCAAAGAAAGAAACAGCCTTTGCACTTGCTGCCCTCATGGAAATTCCATTTCAGTACAGAGCCACACAAACTCTTCAGCGTGCAAAGTAAGACAGAAGGTTCGGTTTTTAGTTATTGTCGGAAATCAAACCAGGGCGTTCAAGTCTTGAGCTATTTTTTACTTGTGCAGCTACAGTTTAGTTGGTGGTCCACACACAAGGCCATTTCCACCTCCTCGTGAAGTGATTGATCATGATAATGCAGTCAAATCAATCCCGCACACGACAAGCTTCAAACCAGTTCAACCAACCGCTCCAACAGCTTCAGTGGAACCGGTACCTTTTTCCCCTCGATTTTTACCTCCTTCAGATTCATATCTGTACCAGGATTTCGTTTTGATGTACAAGTTGTATTGTTCTAGGTCTGCCCCCTTTGCTTGAAAAACCCGAAAGACCTGGCTTTCGGATGTGGTCATACGGTGAGTGCATTTCCCTTACAATTACACGCCAAATGAACTTATGACTATTTTCGCTGGAGATTGTGTTCACTTTCCTCTTGTTTCGGCATTGAAGACTTGCAGGGATTGTGGAGCAACCATTTCAGCCTGCCCTGTGTGTCGACAGCCCATAACAACACGTCTGAGATTGTTTACTTGAGCCAAACAATACTCCCTGCGCTCTGTTTGCTCCAGAGAGAATGGCGAAGCTTCCACGACAGGGCGGGGTTAGCTGGCAAAGCCATTTACCATTAGCAGCTCGTTAGATTTAATGTGTAAAATTTTTCTGCAAAATGACCTTTGAGATGAAAGTCTGTACAAAAGTCACAAACGAAAAAAATACGTAAATAAAACCCATCACTTTCTTGATCAACATTTATGACACGTAAGGAACTAGGATGGTAGCTGTAGAACAGCCTCTAGGACCTAAACAAAAGATACAGAGCAAGGAGAGCAAGAAGGAGATGCCCCTTGAGGATTGACCTATACAAACACACCGGGCGTTTGCCTTTCTCGCTGAAGAACAATCATTTATCATTCTTGGAATTTTAACTTTACTACAATATTGTAATTTTAGAGCAAATAATTTGTTTGCAAATCTGAAATAAACCCATCCTAGTTTGTATGGTGTTTTTTCCTCTATTATTATAAGCATCGTCCTTGACAATTATCAGCATTGTTTTCACCCCTAATTTGTTAATACTTTCCACTTGACATTTTACTTTCACCACTGAATCCATGCGTTTGTCTGGGAGTGAGAAAGATAATAAAGTTAATAAATAAAAATAAAAACTAATAAAAAATACACATGCCCTAATTCCACTTGTATACAAAATCACTGATATCCATTAATACAAACAGGATTAGAAGGTTGAGCCTGTCATACTTGATTGAGCCCCCAACCACCGATCACATCTTTCCCTTGTACCCAGCAAAATTGAACCTCATCATACTCAGATCTTGTTCTTTATGGTGAACGGAAAAACTGGTAACAGCTTATCCAGGGACTCTGCATCAAAAGAGTTTCCACGAGTGCAAAAACATGTTGCCAAATTGCCGTCGGAAAACACCTCTGAGAAGTGAAGTTCCTCATTTTCTTGTGTTATCCTCGTTAAGTTGAGAAACATTCCCGGCATATCTATGATTTTTTTAGCAATATTTGACTTTGTTAGGAGTATAAGGTACTAACCTTGTTAGAATGTTAGAAGCTCCATCGATCTAATTGCCTCTTGGCTTCAGCCATATCTTTCTGTGCCTTTTTCCTACGATAAAATATTGGACAATCCCGACTGGGTCCAAAAGGGAAAAATTACTTAGAAATAGAATAAAGAAAACACAAAAAAAAAAAAAACATTTTCTTTTCTTTTTTAATTTTTCCTGCGGTTTGAAATGAGAACCAACATACGAACAAGGCAATCCTTACTAAAAGTAAAGAGTATGTAATAGTTTTAGAAAGGGAGGAGATGATAAACCTGGTGCAAAGAACATCCTGGTGAAGAGAGCCTTGGCACTCTTGACACTGTGTCCACAACCTCCCAAAAAGTTGCTCTAGTTCAGATACTGTAAACAATCCATAATTTCAATTAACAAACACTTTCCTTCAAATCTACAGTCATCTCACGCAAAATTAAAGAGAATTCAAATGAGATGCTTGCCTTGAGAAACTGACTTGCAGTACAGCTCTGCTTCTCTCCCTTTGCAGTTTGAGCAGAGAGTTCGATCTGAATTGCTGGTCAGCAACACAATTAATTGCATTAGGATTTTCATAGAACCCGAATCCCATAATTAGTAGACACCAAAAACAAAGCATCGGAGAAAATTCTTAAAAAATAAAGGAAAAGGATATGATGGGCGTCATTTGCATTCACTATGGGACTTGATTTGAGAAGGCGTGTTTTCCTTAAGAAACAAGAATGCCTTCGATAGAAAAATAAAAATGCACCACTGCCTTTCTCCTCCTAGCTTGACAAACAGAATTACTCGAGACCCTTAAATCAGTAACATCTGGGAAATAAATAATGGGCTCCTCAATTTCTTCTGCTAAATGCAAGTTGGTTTATATAAACTCTTTGAATGCCTGGTCCATTGAAGACCGAAATACAAAAGACCACCTGAATTTTAATTCATTACAGAAGCAAGTCATGTGCTGAAGCACCCATAGCTCCATGAGTGGAATAACAGAAACTTCAGAGACTAGGAAGTACTCCAGGGCCTCGCCCATAACAGGAGACCAAGGACATGCATCAACCATGAATTTATTTATACCAAGGACAGTATAGGCCTTGTGGCGACATAAGGCAGCCAGCTAGTATACTTTTGCAGTCATCAATTCTTAGACATTGAGCTCAATGGAGGTTTGGTTTACTGGGATTGGGAATGGAATGAGAATCATTTTCCATTCTGTGAGATTCTGTTCAGGTCACCGCTTAAAAATTAAAATTCCACACAAGATGAGACATTTTATATCAAATGAGATAGGTTATAGGTTATTCCTTTCTTTCATTGTACTAAAACTCTATTACTAGCAGAATTAGTTTTAAATTGAAGAGCAATATTATTTAGAATTGAATCAGAATCCTATTCCCAATCCATTCCTAATTCAAGAGAAAACCAAACATGGCCCCTGGACCTTCCCAAAGTAATCAGGTAGAATTCCCATTGTTAAATCTTTGCGATACACTTTTCTGACAAAATGCTAGACATTCCACTGCCCTATACTTAATCTATGTTCCCAGCTATCATCTTGCACTCTTCACAAAATCAGGCTGACACAGAGAAAAAGGCCACCACCATGTGTAGACTGCTAAGTTTAAAATGAAGAACTAAGTTTGCTCCCAACACTTAGATGTGGCTTCCACCCTATCCTCAACAAAATAAAATAAAAAATTCTCTGATGGGAAAATAATGGAATGCAAAACTGGATTCATATGTTTTGATATTGAAAATCAAGTTTTTGGGATTGACAATAATCATTCTTTTTTGAGTGAATTAGAAAAAGAATTTTCTAATTATTGGAATTCTAGTTATTTAAATAAGGGGTCTAGGAGTGACGATTCCCACTATGATTATTCTATGTATGATAATAAATATAGTTGGAATAATTACATCAATAGTTGCATTGACAATTGTCTTCGTTCTCAAATCGGGATTGCTAGTTCTATTTTAAGTGGTAGTGAAAATTACAGCGAAAGTTACATTTCTACTTACATTTTGAGTGCAAGTAGAAATAGTAGTGAAACCGGGAATTCCAGGCTAAGAACTAGCATGAACGGCAGCAATTTTGTTCTAAGAGAAAATTCTAATGATCTCGGCATAACTCAAAAATACAAGCATTTGTGGGTTCAATGTGAAATTTGTTATGGATTAAAATATAAGAAATTTTTTAAATCAAAAATGAATATTTGTGAACAATGTGGATATCATTTGAAAATGAGTAGTTCAGATAGAATTGAACTTTCGATTGATCCAAATACATGCTAGAAGAGCTCTTAGCCCCTGCTATGCATCCAATACACTTGAAAATTGTTCTTAAACTGATATGTTTAAGGTTAAAGTGCCAATAGAAAAATGCTCATCACATGCAGAAGATAGGGGGGGTAAATAACAGAAAAGTTATAGAAAATGCAGAAAGAAGAGCAATTCGAACATACCTAAGAAGGGTTTTGCAGCCAATGCATGTGAGCTGTTTCTTTGCAAATTTCATAATGCCACCTGTTGAAGGAGTAGATATGGAAATAGATCTTGTGTGACTTCCCTGAAGAAGCTCCTTGCTGGCATTCTTCAAAATGGGCTCAAAAATTCTTAAAAGTGGCTGCAAAGTCAACCCTACTGTTAACATGTAATCTAAACAGATGACCAAAAAATAACTTGACTTTAGACTACAATACACTAATCTAACCTTGCTAATTTGGTTTTCCAGATAGTATTGGTGGTCTATTGGTATGTTATTTTCTAGAACATAGATGGGATCCTCTGATTTCTCAAAAGCCTGATCACCAACGGAGATTAAATTTCATAAACCAGGAAAGTAAAAAGAATTATCTTCCACTGGAAGAAATAGAATAGGATAATACAAAGCCACCAGATCAATTACCTTGGCACCTTTTGCACCTTTTACAATGACATAAGGCACTCGATCCCCAACATTTGGAGCAGTAGCAGCATCTCTCTATCAATCACATGCAACATTATGACAGTTAAATACAGATGCAACATTAATTATTAAAAATTTCAAGAACCGTAATCTATTTCTTTTTCTAAAGACCAGGATTTGCGATAAATATTAAATAAAGACAGGACACCTACAAAGTTATGTCAGCTGAATGCAAACTTCAGTAACTATGGGACACTACAGTAAGTTAGTAACTCGATTTTTTGAGATATTCATGCATTTTTAATAAGTGTGGATTCAATTTGAACAAATAATGAAAGTCCAAAGTTTGGAACCAGATAGAAATTGAAAACCTGTCCGAATCTGGAAACTTTGAACTCAAAACGAGGAAGTACACGAGTAAAAAGTTCAGCAGACCCAAAAAGCTGGGTACTTCGTGTTTAGGTTTGCATTGAACATCCAAATTCATTGAAAATCCACAACTTCAAACTCATGGATTGGAGAAATTTTGGCCAAAACACTTTGAAAAAACATTTTATCCCATAAATTAGTTTAAAAATATACTAAATTCAACAAAATTTCATAAAAGTATATCATCTGTAATATGTCCATAATTACACAAGAAAAAGCATCAGCTGCATCAATACACATTCTGATGAAGTAGATAACTGAATCATTAAAGCACCTTGCGCATGCGTTCAGCAAGTTCAACATGAGCTGCCTTCACTTCATAATCATCTCCTGTCTTTGTCAAACCCTGTTAAGCTGAATGCTTTAGTACAAATACAGAACATTGATGTCTTTGATTTTTGATGCTTTAGTACGGATACAAAAATTCATACACACTTAAAGGCAGTTTAAGGATAACATCAAAAGCCAATAGATGGCACCATAGCACCAAAACAATTCCCCACCTTAGTAATAACCAGAAGTGACAAATCCATACGATTCATGAGAAGATCTGAAATTGTGTTCTTTACAAATTGAACTGCACCAGGCACATCTCTGTCTATTAGTATCTTGTGAAGACACTCAGTTACCAGATTTTTTACCAATAGACAGTTGTCCCTTCGAACTGTTTCAATGCCTGTCCATGACATATGACAAATTAAGAGACATGCTATAAACACTTCAAAAGCTTGAACATTTAGAAGTTCCAATATTCACCTTTAGTATCCATTTTGTCAAATTTGTCTGGATTTGTCCAGAATAAACCAGCATATCGCTTCTTGCTAATCAATAGATATGGATAATAAACCTTCTCAAACTCTAGCTTGATGGGCTTCGCCACACAAATATCCAATAAATAAACAGAAGGCATTAATTACAAAAACAGCCCAAAGAAAGAAAAAAAGTTTAATTAAAAGTGCACATGAAATCAGTTCAACAGTTGACTTTAAAAGAAAAAATAAACATGAAACTTTTCAAAACAAACCATCTAAAATAGTAGTAAAGGCACTTCAACATTACAAGCTTATTAGAGAAATCAAAATGCCAAAAAAATATAAATCGCTGACAAGAATAATAATTACAAATCCTAAATAGTAAATTCACCAGCTAATCATAGAATACTGAAATCAACAAATTACAAAGAAATAGATAATAACCCTCTTCTTGCACCATATCACCATGAAAATAGGATAACTTACTTTGATGAAAGTTCCACTAATACACTCAGCAGCTTCACGGCCCAACTTCATCGCTGCTTCTACAGTAGGAACTCCAAATTGCACCATAACTGAATCAGTGTCACCATAAATAACCTGAAATTATTAACTTGATCAGATCAGGCTATTACAATAATAAGGTACAGCTAAGGCGCTGGACCCAAATTGAGGCTTAAGAATATACTTAAATAGTTTTAATGGTATCAAATGGGGTAAAGAGAAATTTGGGACAGATAGGGATAAAATCACATATGCAATGATTGAGCATAATTCTTCAAGGAAAATTTATATATCCTTCGTACGTGCTTCATAGGAGTCTCAATATGAATTTAGCTCATTAGAAGATGGATCTTCAATAAAAGAGATGCTAGAAGCTTTGGCATGCCAAAGGTCATGGGCAGCATACAGAAGTTCTACAGGACCAAATATCAAACCCTTAAATTGCAGCAACAACCTGTTCCAATTAAGGTTTGATCAACAACTTGAATGTATATTGCATCAGTGCCCATCACTACATTGGTTTTCAGAGACACCATGGTATTCCTGCCACTTTTAGAGGTAGTATAGAGCAACTCTAGGAGAGAAGATAAGTCTTTTAATCTCAAGCCATGCACATAGTAACATGTCTGTAATCTCAAAGCTTGAAGAACTTCGAGAGAGCCAATCCATACACATGAATGCATAAACAGGATAAGCAAAATGTATATTTTTTTTTTTTTTTTTTTGCTAAGAAACACGGCAAAAGAACTGATAAAGGCAGGAATTGACCAGTTGAGAGGTGCAGATAAATCTGAGAGAAATCTCTCTACCTATCACAAACCAGCTCATATCTAGCCTACCATTGTCTAATATAGTTTATCACATTATACACACTGAAGTTCGTGATGGCATACCTCTGCATTGTGTTCATAGCCCCCTAGTATAGTAAACTTGTCTTCCACAAGTTTTTTTGTGTGTTCAATCATCTGTCGACCTTCAAAAAGCAAACAACTAGAACTAATAAGCAATATGCTAATGTTTTTAATCCAAAAAAATTAATAATTTGGAAGCACATTTTGTTAGAGTACCATAGCTTGTAACACTTGAGGATATTTCTAGACATGGCAATTGGGCAACTGTAGCTCCTGTAAACCCATAAACAGAGTTTGCACTAATCTGAAAGAGGAAAAGATGTCAAAGACCTTAAATTAACTGGAAATAGGTACAGGCTACGGAAGATGCCAATCATCTAATCAATTTGGAGCTTTGTAAGCTTACCTTCAATGCCAGTTGGCGACCATCTAGAACAGCCTTCTCAAAGGGATCCTTTGCTTCCTAAAATCATAAAAAATTGTAATAAGCAATAAAAAGTCTGAGTACGTGGTTGTTGAAAATCTAGGGACTGTGCAATGGGATAGAAATATATAGTAAAAACTTCTAGCTGCGAGCTAATGCAATTAGAAAGGTGATCACCTTCAAATCTGCTTTTGCTCTTTTTCGAGCAGTTAATAGTTCTTCAAGAATTTCAGGTAGAATTCCCTGAAAGTATATTGCATAACATTCTCATCAATAACAAATTTGGATTCACCAATTTCACTCTTTTTTCATGAGAAAACAAATGCCAGCAACAACAAAAATTCTTTTTTAAATAACTAGTTACCTTCTGTAAATTTGACTTCACAAAAGTTTCACCAGATGGAGTTTTATTGATACATTCAGGTGGAAGGTTCAGTTTGCGAACATCTTCAGGTGTTACCTTCACAAAAACCAATAAAGATTTAAAAAACTTGGCAGAAAGCTTGTTATTTAGAATCAATTTTTGGACAAGTTAAACATTTAAAGAAAACAGCTACTGGAAAAAGGTCCAAATGTTCACCAGAGTGCAGTAACATAGATTGTATGCCATCATTATTGATGGATATAGGGATGCAAAATCCAGTGTTGCAATTGGCTTTTCATAGAATCCTGCTTTTGGCTCCAAAACCTGATTTGTTTAACATCCCAAACATTAGCAGAGATATTAAATTCCAAAAGGAGAAGTAAATCACTAAAGTTGGAATACAATACTTATACAAAGAACTTAATCTTGTCAAGCTAATCATTCAAAATGGATTACCATTCTTACAAAAACATCAAAAGCACCATTTCAGATCTAACATGGAATCAGTAGGAACCAAAAACTCCAGAGATACACCCAACAAATATTTCTTCAGACTTAAAACAGTTACCCGCCAGCATACCATCAGCTTAACATTATAAATAATAACAGATTGGGAATAGCAATTAAATTATATCAAGCAAGCATGCAAAACAGAACATAGCCTACCATGATTCACATTTTGCTACAGGCATCGCAAAGTTTTTGAGTCAACTAGTCAAGAACTACAGAAGCAATATAAAGAAATCACACCAGGGTTTCAGGCCTCCAATTCATTGTGAACTGGGAATTTTTCAAATAAGAGTATGTATTCTTCTTCACACAAGCACTGTTAGTCGATACAGCAGCACCAAAGTAACCTATTAATTAGCTTTCAGTCCTTCCATGAATGGAAAGGGAATAAAGAAAGGGGAAGACAAAATTGCATATCCACAGATGAGCATGCAAGGACATCCCAAACACAAGTGAGCCATGACGATGCCAAAAAGAATATTAAATAGTTTGAAACAACAACATCAATTATGACACTTTCATAGTTTCAATTAGCCAGAAATTCTATATTAAGCTTTCCCCCTTCACACATTTGAAGTCTTTCTGAGTCAGTTAAATTCATAGCAATACAATTGAACAGCAAATAAAGCCCAGGAGAAAAAAAAAAAAAAAAACTAGGCAATGTAGATGTTGACTCACAGTTGCGCCTTCATATTTTCCTTGTTCAGATCCTGCCTGCTTGACATTCGGAATAACCAGGTTTTTTTCCTTGGCCTTCCTCAACAGTTGAGAAAGCACCTGAAAACAATAGTTTAAAATTAGCCTGATTAACTTGATGTCAATTAGCAACCTAAATAAAATCTAACCAACCTAAGGCAGCACAAAATTTTAGTTTGGAGAGGAAGATAGGGATAAACAGAGCCATAGCTCAACCAAACTCATAGTGTATGCATGCCTATATAAAAAGTTCTTTCCTAACAGAATCTCGAATTCTTATTCAATGAGCACTGATCAAATTGCAGCATGGTCACCATGACACAGAGCTTTTCTCTCTTCACTTCAATTATAGATTCAAACTTTTATCGTACAAAAGATCTTCATGTGTGATTTTGCAGTGGAAAGTTCTGTTATGAGGTTCTCTTTTTTATACACATCTAGATCAAAGTCCCATGTGCTGAAAATTGCAAATGCATGTACTCTTTTCTTTTTGTATAAAAAATTGAGTATAAATAACATACTCATCTTCCATCTAAGATCCTGCATTCACAAGCCGCATAGCTAAAAATGATCATTAAGAAGTTGTTGTAGCACTGTAATGTTTATCGTAACATGAAATCACCTGCCAATCAAATCATAGTTTTTTACATTCCCTATGCTACTAATGATATTCATAACTAATAGCATAATAACATATCTCATCAATTCTAACCAGTTTGTAACCATGTTTATGACTACAAACCCATATTAGATATTGAAAGTCTATTGATTTTAAACATGCATTGCATTCAAATTCTGCAGCAATTCCTTCTAGCTCATTTTGATGTCCAGTGAAATTATTTATTTTCAATTCTGGAAATTAATTTATAAAAATTACATCATAGAAAAACTGTTCTAACTCCAGTGAGGCAATGCATCAAAATAGCACTACCCTGGTCTAACCTTGATGCTTTGTCCCCTGGCAAGAAGAAAGGAGAGTGGGACACCAGTTACACGGGCCATTTCCACATAGTTGTAAATGAGCATCAGTTTGTCCAAGAGTCGCTGTGGGAGATATGCATCCTGCAATTCCAACAAGAAGATGTTCATTATGCAGCGAATGAGAAAAAAAATGTTTTTTACTTCAAACATGCATAATGTACTAGTCAAGAAAACCACTTAATAACATTTGTCAACACTGAGTCCTCCAAAGATTGAGGGAAGGTTGGTTAATGCACAGACATAAATATCTTTAGGAAAAGGGAGCTCTTTCTGAATTACTTCTATTCATGACCCATAATGTATTTCAAACCACATTAAAGACTACTACCATCATCAGTTTCCCCTAAAAGTTAAATTTAAATAAGTTTTGAAGAAAAGAATTCACAGAATGCGACTGCAAATATAATTCCTTAAAGTTAACACTGCTCTCAATGATAGAATGCTTTTATGCAATAATAGATCTTTGGAATAGGATACTTTTATTTAAAACCAGAATTTACAGGAGGAAGAATTACTCTTCATAATGAATGACTTTATTTCATTGGAAGATGGACATCTAAGACTATACCTGTTCACACCTGAAATTTAAATTATCAGCAACTATCTAGAATCTAAAAGAAGATAAAGCTTCATCCTAAATAGTTGAGAAGCTAAGTCCACATTTTGAGTTAAGTTATGGTAATGATGAAAGACAAGAAAATAAAAGCTCTCTTGCCCACTTGACGAAAATTATCTCTTCAGTGGGTTTGTAAAAAGATTCACCAACTCCTCAACTGCAGGTAATCTCTTATGTGAATGCTTGTTGTGCAGAACAAAGAAAAACCCAAAAAATGGAAATCCATCATTCAACTGCAATATGACAATCATCTGAATCCATCTCTCAATCACTCAGCATTTGATACAAGCATTTCAATAGGTTAAATGCAATTAACAATGAAGCCAATATGGCTAATACGCCAGAGATTCCAAGTAGAGAAAAGAGGAGCCTTAAAAATCAAAAGATGGGAAAGAAGTTGTCAAACCAAACCATGCACCTTTAAACAATATACAGCAAGCCGCCTCCTAGTTTCTGCATTCCCATTCTGAAGATCAGATATTATTGAATGGTGAACATCCTCTTTCTGCATGAGACAAAGTGACATCAGCAAGCTCAACCCCAGATGTACATTTAATTCAATAGAAAGCAAACAAGAAAAAGTTTCATTGAAAGGATCAAATGGATAATGTGTTAAAGGGAAGTAAACTGACACTTTATACAGACTCGAGAAAAAAAAAATAGTAAATGAGAATAGGTTTCGTTTTTTTTCCAATCCATGCCCATGTCAGAATCTTGGAAAGAAACATGAACAGCTAAATACCAAAATTAAGGCAGAAATGCTTAGAAAGAGATGGGAAAGGGGGAAAAGGTCAAAAGGCCCGGCTTTAATCAAAAGGTGGAAACAAAACTGATTTTCAGAAAGACAGATTATTCCTGGATGTGTATGTACATAATCAAGACAAAAGATTGATAACCAAGACAAATCAGTTATAGAAAATCCATATCGAAATGATATCAAGACAAAGATTGACAACCAAGACAAATTATGTTGAGCTTTATTGAAACAATATCTCAAAAACTTACCTGCTCAGAGAGAAAGTGTGCTGAAACAGAGTTTAATGAATAAGAACTTAGTTTATAATCTCGTTGCATGACCTGGAAAAATGAAGAACAAACATAATTAATTATGTGAGAAAATATGGATAAACTTCCCTATCATACAAACAAGGAAATGGTTCGTGAAACAAATATGCTATATAGACAAGACCTGAAGCAAATCAAATTGAACTCTGCCTTCAACTGTAACTTCTTTACTTTCCCTTGTCCCATATTGCCTGTAATACCAGCATGTATAAGCATACCAATCTTTTCATATATGGAAAGAAGAAAGAGATGTAATGACCAGGAGAGTGTAAAGGAGCCATGCACAGAAACTATAGAAAATGAAAATTCACCTTCTCTTTTGAATTTTTCAGGATCAGTGATAAATGCCAGCAGAATTTACAATCCAACAAAAAAGTTAGAGGCATTTATGAGATGGGTATTATTTTCTGCCTCTTCCATGCTGAATATATGAGAGAAATTGTTTAGCCCTGCTATCGAGCCCAGGAACAGTTTCTATAAACTACTTAAATATCAAGGTGCTATAGTGGAATTAGAAACAAGGGATGACAAGGCTCCCGACATAAAAGATTAAGACCTATTTTTATGTTTCAAAAACAGAGAAAAGGTGTTTCCATTTTCAAAGATTAGTCGTGCCTCATTACTATTATCACTACTGGAGTTGACTTTAAATATTGTTTTCAATTAGATTTAAGAAACCATGCTGTCTGTGTAGTGGCCATTCCAATCAATTAACCAATTTTCATTAAACAAATTATAAAACATGGTAATTATTATAGTGAGTGTTACCTGGATGAAAAGGTCGCATCTTTGATCCGAACCCTGCTGTTCCTAATGCGGCCCAAGACAGGAAATTCTGATATTCCCAAGGTTGCAGCTCTCTATAGATCAGAAAAAAAACTACATATTAAATTTAGACAACTGTAGATATTTTAGCAAACATAAACATTAGCATTTCTAACCACACAAAAAAATCCACAAGTGATCTTTGCATTATGATACAAAATTAGGAAAACCTCCAACCATGAAAGTGTGCAAAGAGAGTACAAGGAACATCTAAAATACCTCAATGAGATATGGCAGATCAAATTTGCAGATATTATACCCAATTATAATATCTGGATCAACTTCACGAATAAATTCCTGCGAACAAAACCAGCTTTATTATCAAAAATGCATAAACAAAGGATAGCAGAATGACTAGTTATGCTCTTCTTGCAGCAGGTCTAATCATTAAACTGTCACTTAGTATTGTACAAACAGGGCTACACTGATATAGTAGGGTATCATTGGCCATGAAATGGTTTAAGAATGGATATGGATTGCCAGAGTATCAATCATTAACAGTAGAATGAAAGCTAGCTAGCAATAAACAGCAGAATTAACACCTTCCAAGCTATCAGGACTTCTCTCTCTGTATCAAAAGACGTAACATCCACACCAACTATCGGAGAACATGAGTTCAGGGTCATGATATTACGAACAAATGGCTGGTCCTCCCCCTGCAAAGTTACTAGATTTGCCAACTAGAAAAATATAAACAAGTCAAAAACAGTGAAGAAAATAATCCAATTCAGCAACCAGACTGCTTTACTGAAATAATTAGTAAGACAAAGCTAGGAATAAACCTGAATAACAGGATCATGCGTAGGCTCAGGAAAATGGCCTTTGCGACCAGCACACTCTATATCAAAACTCAAAATGCGAAACGGGGCCATTTTTGAGAATTCCCCTTCAGCAGCATGGCTGATCAATTCTGAATATCTGGGAGCATCTATTAAGGAAAGAGTTTTCCATCTTGAAGAGCATATTACAGAAAAAAATACTCAAAATTAGAATATTCTGCAATAAAGGATACAGGCAATCAAACTCCAATTGACAATTTGATAAGCTCTTTGAAGTCTTTTTGTATTTTCCAGCAGGTACTTCAATCCAATTTCCACCAACAACATTGCAGTCAATCATGAAACGGAGAGCAAAGAGGACATTGCTTTCATATGTCATGAAGCTCCTCATACCGAGTCCATCAATCTGTATGCCTTTATCAAGGATACCTGCAAATTATAGGAAAATTTTAACAAGATTGTATCTCCAAATACAAGAAAAACATTAAAGGACCAATGATGCTGTCCATGTATTCTTTCAGAAAAATTTAAGCAACCATCGTATCATAGTTAAGATGTTTACCCCGGCAGCCAGAGACCATCGTTGGCAATGCAACTACAATCTTAAGAAAGGGATGAGATTGCTGCTGCTGATAATACATGATGCTCCTTTTATGCACCAATTCAATTCGTCGCACAAATTTGGGTACTTTAGTGTTCCTATTCACCTCCCTCATCTTCCCCTAAAACACAAACAAAAATGATAACTGGGTGAATCAAAACAAGCAAATTCAAACAGAACATACATGACCCAATCAACTGATAAAACAAATTACCTCGAGAGTCTGATGAAAATGGGCGATATCATCTGGGTTCATTCCAGGAGGACAGCTGACGTAGAAATAGGGCTCAAATCCATGAACAAGACAGCAAACACTGTGTCCTAACAAATACCCAGCATATCAACCAAATAATAAATCCAAACAAGCCATAAGTTCACATCAAACATTCTTTTCATGCAGATCTAAATATTTAAGATTTTCCCACTTTCCACATAAACCAGCATTATGCATCCAAATCCCTTCTCTTAAAAATGCTTAACCCTGAGACTCTGAAAAACTAACACATTATCATTATGGCTTCGGCTAAAGCAAGCACACTTTTTGACAATTCTGCTACATTAAGAACTCAAATAGAATTAAACTTTCGCATTTTTATCATAATTCTAAGAAACAATAAACAGGAAAAACACAAATTTATGAGCATTTACTTACCTTCTCCAGTAACCCCAAAAATTCTAAGAATAGCAGCAGAACCTGACCTATCAGGCAAAAGTTCTTTATGTGTCTCTCCGATCACGTAATCAATCTCGAGTTGCTGAAATACTAAACAAATCACAGAAACACGAACAAAAACCATAAAAATTTAAACAAATTAAAGAGAAAAAACCTAGTAACCAACTACAACTAGTCACACAACAATCAAACACCAAAATCACTCACTGATACTCTGCGATTGCGACACGTAGCCATCTGATAACTTCGGGCGGGCCCATTTTGAGAGACGAGAAGTAAGGACTTGACGTTCTTTATTGAGATTCTCTTCGTCTTCTGCAATGAGGGTTTCGTCAAGGAAGACGTCTTCATCGAGGAATTCTTCGTCGACGGTGGGAGTGATGGCTTGGTGCTTCACCGCCGGTGATGGGTTCGGTGGCTGTGGAGTTGGCGGTGGGCGTTTTCTGGTGGAGCCGTTTCGGTTCATGGTGGTGTCCTTTTGGGTTTTGGGGTTTTCACAGAGAGTGAAAATGGAGGGATTGGGACATGAGATTCCCGCCAGTTTTGGATTGGGAGTCTTTATAGAGGATGGCACCTGCAATGCACGTGATTTCGGCCCTATTGAAAGATAAACTATATTTTTGCCCTCGTAGATTCATCACTGTTACCCTTCCATCCTCGTATGTTAGAATTCCCCAATTACCCATAAAGATTCAATTCTGCTCGTCGCTACAAATGTAGCCATGGACACTTCCTTTTCTTAGATCGCTTTTTCTTTTTTCTTTCTTTTTTTATCTCTCAAATCCGGTGCCTTACCTTGTATATCTTAAAAATTCTCATCTAATTTAATTTAAAACGTAATTAAACTAAAAATTAAATTAATAAATTAATTTATAAACAATTTGCTTTTCAACATTTTCTTTAAATTTGTGTTCAGTTCGGTACAATTTGCTTTAGTTTTCAGCATAATCCCAACACCTAGACCTCTTGGCCAAGTTTCTTCGCGCTCTTCCCTTTTAAAGACAGTGGCCTTAAATATCATTAGGATATTCAGCTTTTGTAGTGCTTTTGGATATTCTTCTCCAGTATTTGAATGTGGAAACCTTTTTTGGAAAGATAACTGCTGGGAGTCTGATGATTTCCCCTCCCCTGATCACTCTCCACCTAAAATTAGAAGATTAGATCATGTCAACCGGCTTAATTTTTAATTTATTATATGAAGATGGGTAAAGAGAAGAAAAGCCATCGATATATAAATAATGAACAATTCTGATCCACTGGCAACTTCTTTTTTATGTTTTCTAATGCTACCTGTATTTTGCGACCAAATGGTGGAGAAAAATGGCCATCTGCAATTTCGAAAATTCAGCTCCGGCACGGAGTCTCGAACCTCCTCCAAAACTCATAAAATTCTGGGATCCTGCATTTAATTCTTGCCCTTGTCATTTCAAGAGCGAACAAATGAAAATCAGAGACTAGTGCATAGCATGTATGTTTTTGGAACTGGGATTCTGAACTTGTTTCTTCTGATTTCCTTTAAGTGAGCACAGCAATCACTGATACAGTTTTTGAAAATCTTTTTTATTTCTGGGGAGATTTGAGAGTTTTTGACAATCAATTATTCATTTTTTTTTTACATTTTTCAAAGTAAAAAAAAAAAAACAATCAAATTCAACTTTTAACAAAACTCGGACGGGCATGCTTACCTGCCATCGCCATGGATTGAAGGTGAAAGGGTCATCATATTGTTTCGGATTCATATGAACAGCTGGTGGGCAGACCATAACAATCCAACCTGCTGGAATGGTATATCCTGCACTTAGCCAAACGACTTGTTAATTAATACCAAGGACAAGAAAGATCAGTAAAATCTGGAAAGATGGATTCAGTTTAGGGAATTCGACACGTGCCCCTTTTTTTCAACATCTTTAAGCACCTTCCTGAATTTTCAGGGAAAAAATTTTAACATTTGGATTATTTCACTATTCACTCTTTCACTATCTATCTAAACACATATTACTATACATTAAAACAATATAATAATACAATTATCCTTATCAAAAAAAAACTTGCTTGGTACTTATTTCTCTTCAAGGCACAAATTTTAATATTTGAATTGGGGCTTCTTCATTTCTTTTTTTTAAAAACAAACACTGTGAAAATACAATTAGGCCCTAAAGGGATGGGAATATGCATTAGTTAAGGGATTTCACTGTCATTTTCCTTTATTATAACAATTCAAATACGAAATTATCCTGAGTTTCAACAAAAACAAGGCTACATTTAGGGTGTTTTTGTTGTTTTCATATGACTGTCAAACCTAAGCGCTAGAGATGACATGATCGTTAAACCCTAATACTTTGAGTTAGGAATGACTGCCAAACCTAAGGTTCAAAACCCAAGTTTATTAGGTGAGCATAGGTTGTAGGACTGTTAGATCATAATTCAGTGGGTCTGGCACGGCTACCAATCAGACCTAAGACGCCTGGGCTACTAAATCCAGGGTGTCAGGTCTAGCACGACCCAAGGTGTTAGGTCTGCAAGACCAAAGGCGTTGGGTCAACAAGGTCCAATGCACTGGGTCATGCATAGCCGCTAGGGCCAAGGCATTTGGGTTTGTCCTCAATGATAAAGTATTACAATTTTTATTCTGTTAAATTGATATAACCAAAAAGCAGTAAAAGATTGTGTATCCCAACTATAATGCTCTTAGGAACTGTCAGACTCGAGGTGTTTGGGTCTAACATAGCCGCCAAACTCGAGACACTTGGATCTAGATTTTTAATCAAACTCAAATAACATAAATCTAGTATATTTGTCAAACCTAAAACATCTGAATCTGACAAGCTACCAACTTTAACTTGAATATTAAAATATTTACAAATCTAACTTTCAATTGTTACTGCAATAACTATTTATATTATTTATGAATCGACCAACAGCAACGCCGGTAGCATCTATCTAGCAGAGACTAAAAGAGATCGAATCCGGAATAAATTTACCTTTGCCACAGCTTCTTTCAGCTCAACACTAGCCTGACCGCACCAGAAATCCAGATGTTTGCATATCGTTTTTTCAACTTCTTGAAGAAGTTTTACTCCCAGACTTTCATTACCAAGAAGGTTCATAACCAAGTTTCTTAGATACAGATCCTTCAGCAAAAAGCATATTTTCACTTCCCAAAATCTCACCAAAGCTCTCTGAGTAACAACATTGAAATAACTTTCCTTAATTCCTGCTGGAAAATGAAACGATGGAACTCCAAATCCGTGGAAATGATAAGTTGATGACCAACCAAGCTGTTTTGAAAGTAGAACCATACCTGGAACATAATTACATCTCTAAATCAACTCGTATAAAAAGAAAAATATGATAGGCTGGTATTAATTCTAACTCCATAGATTTATTGCTGAAACACTACCATTCTTTTTTTTTTTTTTTATAACCGTGACATCGCACACCAAAACGATAATCCTGGAGCCCACTGAACATCCTGCAAAAAAAAAAAAACCGCTTGAATTTTTTCGACAGGTAACATAAAGGATCGAACCCGGGCACATTTACAAAAATATGATAATTGCAATTGCCCACAACATGTTAGGCCCTCCATTCTTTTTGGTTTTCTCAGTGGGCGTTCTAATGTTGGTCCAAAGAAACCCGAAAAAGATTAGAACCCATGGCTCACTTGAGAATCCATCTAAAAAACCCGAGAAAGAATCTTTAAGTGTTAAGGAATATGTGAAGGATACACGCGTACTCTCTCTCTCTCTCGTAAGGTCGTTCATCAAGAAAGTTGTAAAAAAATATATTAAAATAATTTTTTTATTTTATATTACCATATCAAAATAATTAAAAAAATATTAATTTAATATATTTTTATAGCAAAAATATTTTTAAAATGTATTAAAACATAATTATAAATATAGCGTTGAATAGTCATTTATTAGTTAGATAGTCGATGCTACACCGTGGATTTACTTTTTATTTTCCATAAAAATATCAAAAAAATCTAAAATTTAAGTTTGTTTGGTTTAACTGCAGGATAAAAAAAAATTGAATCCGGACACCGAATCCTAGTAATAATCCAAGAGAATTGTTTACCATCCTTGAATCCTAACACATAGTCCATGATAATTGGGTTCTAAAATAGGACCCATTAACTTTGAATCTTGAAGCAGGACTCAGTGAACTGATTCATGACGCAGGAAGCAGGTGAAAGCAGTGAGTTGAGCAAGTCTTGTCAACAATGCTTCATTGCTTCGCAAGTATTTTTTATTTAAAAAAATATGTTAATAATATTTTTTTTATTTTTAAAAAATTATTTTTAAAATTAATACATCAAAATTATTTGAAAATATCAAAAATATATTAATTCAAAATAAAATAAAAAAATTTTAATTTTTCAAAAATACTTTTGAAAAGCACTTTTAAAGACGCTCTAAATACTAACGCACTCTTCACCTCTCCACCGCCAAAACACAAAGACTTGTGGAATTCATACAGGCACGCATGAAACACTAGCGAAGCTCGCGGGCCCCGACGGTCCTTCCTAGGCCCAGTCAACCACTTACGATGACTTCATCCCTTACAAACCAGTGCCCCCTCCCGCCGATGTAAGTGTTGATGAATGTGTGAAGGATACACGCTTCCTCCCTCGTAAGTTTATAATTTAAATTAAATTAACCTATCTAATTCGACCCAATATAGTTTATAATTTAGTAACATGATTTTTTTCTTAAAATACGCTAGCAGCCCTTAAATTTTGTTTTTTTTAATACGGGGAAAAATCAACTAGCCTACAGCGAACCGCATGCCACCTAATATATTAGGTCGAAGGAATCTGCGATGTCTTGTCTCCAAATCTGATTGAAAATTGAGCACCTACAGTTTCCTATTGAATTTGAATTCAGAAAAAGGCCACTTTGAATGCTCACTTTCAAACTCTTCTAATGACTCATAATATTTCAGAAACGTTTTGAACAAGCTCCATGGCTATTCTTGTTTGTCTAGTAAAGTAAGGTGGCTGAGGAATTTTGCTTTCGAGCTCCATGGATTGCTTTCAACCTCGAGAAATTGATGTGATCCATTTCTATGGATCCCTTTCAAAGTCCAGATAAATATTTTGTTTTTATGTTTTCCATTCTAGAAAGGCAACCAAGCTCGAATATTTTTTTGTTTACGTGATCAATATGTCTCGCTTTCCCTACCTTGTTATTACACAGAGTAGGTTTTAGTCTTTCCATGGATGTAAAAATTGGGCAACATCATCATTCTCTTTGCACGCCCGTTTTCAACAAAAGAAAAAGTAAAAACAATCGAGTGCATCTTTATGAAAAATATATATATATATATATATACAGGTAGTGGGGATAAAAAGAAAAAAGAAAAAAAGAGAAGGAGATGAAAAGGGGGGCACGTTTTCGAATAGACCTAAACGGGGTCATCGTCTCTATAGGAATATTTGACCAGGATGACCTAGCAAATTGATGGACCCCGGCTACACTCAAACGCAGGGGGTTTTAAGATATTGGATGTGGATTTCTTGAATCGTTGAGTTTGAATCTTGTTTTAGTCGGTAACAAATTAACCATAACTCCCTTCAAATCAAATTAATTTTGAATGGAAATGAAAATCTAAAATTAATCTAGGTTAGCATACATAAACTGAACTATAAATATATTATCTACAACCTTGAAAGGTATAGCTTAACTGATCAGGTATTGAGTTTACTTTTCAAAGATTACCAGTTTGAGTGATCCTACAAACATCAGAATCGCTGAAAGCTTATATGGTCATTAATTTCAGAATATGTAAAATTAATCGAGGTACGCACAAGCTGATCTGGACATTCATGTTAATATATATATATATATATATATATATGAAAAAAGATAGTAGTGTGTGAAAGGCTGGAAGCTCAAACTCAAGAAGAAGAGGAGTTATTTGGCAATTGTATTTCTATCTCTTGTTATAATCTATAATTGTTAACTTTGACTGGGACTCGGTGGATAAGATTTCGCTTTCGTTGTCTTAATTTTCCACAATCATCAATCACCCTCCTAGAAAGAAAGCTTACCTTCCCCTTTATCATCATCACTCCTCCCCGCCGCCACCAGTATCGCCTCCCTTCACTGTTATTAATTACCATTAATGAGTCGTGTTACTAGTCGATCATAGCTGGAAAAAAAACAAAATAGGTAGACAGCCACCAGTTGTGCACCTTTATTTTTTTAAGGTTATCGAAACCTCACCAGACAGTGCTTGTATTCCTCGAAAGTAATTGGAGGCATCTGGATATAGGTTGTACCTGTGTATGCCAGGAATTGGTTAAATTTTTTCTAATATATAAAGAAATGTTAAAGCAGTATTATATGAGATGAGAATAATTTTATATAAAAAAAATTACAAAGCAATGTCAAGAATAAAATTAAAAAATTTTATTTTTTAAACAATAACAACTAATAAAAAAACTTGAGTCAACATAGGTTAACTTGATCAACTTACCATCCACTATATTATCAAACCGATATAAAAAAAGATTTAAAAAAAAAACCTAGCAAAAAAAGACCAAAGTTACATAAAAAAACACGAGAAAAAAACAAGTTACACTGGGTTAACTTGACTAACTCACACTTAAGATGACTCCACATAAAAAAAAATTGAAAAAAAAATCATAAAGCTTCAAGGTTAATAATTTAATGTCAGATGATAAAATTTTTTTAAAAAATCAATTTCATAAAAAAATGTAAAGAAAAAAAATCAAGTCACTTCAAGTTAATTCAACTAACTTGCTACATGTAATAGAAGATAAGGACAGACTCATAAAAATAAAAGTGAAATAAATAATGAAGCTCAATGCCCAATAACTTGATGTCAAATGATAAAATAAATAAAAAATTAATACAAGACCTAAAAAAATATCTAACTTAAACAAGGCTAATATTCAAAACTAATGATTTAGGTCATAGGATCAAAATTACCCTATAAAAAAACAAACACAAAAAAAATAACACCAATGATAAAAAAAATTAAAAACAAAATAAATAGTAATTAAAACAATGAGGATCAAATCTGATATAAAACCCATATGAAAAAAATAATTAAGGATTAGATTGAAAAACAAAATAAATCAAGAAAATAATAATAAAAAATAGCAATAAAAAAATTAAAAACCATAATTTAATAAAGATATTAAATGTCAATGGAAAAAATAAAAAGTAAATAAATTAAGAAAATGATAAGAAGATAGCAACCAAAAAAACAAGGACTAAAATTAAATGAAAAAATTAAAATAAATAAAATAACTAGGAATGAAAATAAAAAAAAATAAATACAAAAAAAATAAAAAAAAATCAAAAGAATAAAGATTAATTTAGATAAAAAAAAATAAATGAAATAAAATATTTAGGATTAAAATAAAAAAAACCTTCAAAAAAATAGTAAATATAAAATAAATAATAATAAAAAAATAACAACTAAAATTAATAGAAATAAAAACCGAGTATACAATCAGTTTTTGAAAGGGCTGTCATTAATTTTAAGGCCAATATAGAGGAAAAACAAAGTATCGGAGCCCGACTGCACCTATTCCAAATCCCTTTCTTAAACAGCTTCCACCGATCATACATGTTATGCAAATCCTGAAAGGATCAATATGCCTCAAATTGCTTGCCCACCAATGAAAAAGAGTTTAATGATTAGGTTAAGCAGAGACATAAATTCACAAATAATGTGTATATACGATACAAAGCAAAAAAGCATATATATAAATGCATTACAAGTAAAAATGGATTCATAATCAAGTTGGTATTTACATTAAAGGGAAACGACTGCCGTTTTACTTTTCTGATAAGCAATTCCCAACATAGCACATGAAGTATTTACATCAGCAGCAGCAGCCGCCGCCCATGATTAATCTTCTTCTTTCACTTTTTTCTCCGATGACGAGGAGTTAGACGAAGAGAATCGGAACGCTGCCTGTATAATCTTCTTCTTGACTGGCCACCGTGCCGGCGGAAGATCAGCAAAGGACGAGGAGGGGTGGCCGTGGCCCTTGGTCGGCCAGGGGACCTGCTTGTTTGGACCACTCATGTCCTCTCTGTCTATGAGTGTTTTTAATTGTCTCCAGTGTGAAGGACAGGGTTAATTTTGATGGACACACACGCACACTTGTATCTAAAAAGTTACACCTTCCTTCCAATTTAGAAAGAAACTTTAGAGTGGGTTTGGAACGAAACCGCGTTTCCACAAAATTAATTAATTTTTATTAAAATTTAATATAATTTATATATTTTGAATCATTTTGATGTATTGATGTTAAAAATAATTTTTTAAAAATAAAAAAAAATTATTTGCATATATTTCAATATAAAAAATTATTTGAAAAATAATCGTTATCACTCTACCAAACATACTCTTAAGTCTTAACGTAACAGTTAAGGTTTGGAATTTCCATGAATCTCTTGATTTTTTCAAGAAAATATTCCTTCCTAATATCATTAGGTACACCATGGATTGAAAATAGTTTTGGAATTGAAATATTGGTAGTTTTTTTAAATATTTTTTTATTTAAAAATTGTTATTTATATTTTTTTCTTCCTTTTTATGTAGTTTGAGAATACTGCTGGTTGTGATTTTATTTGAAAACAGCTGTCTTTTATCTTTTCCCTTTTACAAAAATAAATAAACACGTTATTTGAGTGCGCTTGGAAAAGTCTTTCGTTTCGCTATCTAAGATTCATGGTGTGACTGCATTAATTTTGAAAGTGTATCTGATTTAAACCTGCTAACAACCATTTTGTAGGGGTGTACATTACACTATAAAGATAATGAATTTTTATGTTACAAATTCACACAATTACAACAATTATTCTAGTTATTATTATTTTTGTATGGCATTGCAATTCAATTATACTTAAAAAAAATAATTTTTTAGTTTTAGTTATTTTTTTATTTTTAATACACTAATATAAAAAAATATTTTTTAAAAAAAATATTTAGATACCCGGCCCAGTTGGCACCCTAAATAATTAATTAATTGTGTAAATATTATAGGAGTAGAGGCCATAAAATCAAACAAGACGAGTGGCCCGACTGGGGACCTCTGGCCTTTGCAGGTCAGGTGGGGGAGCAGGTGGTGGTCCAATGTCCATGACTCCATGTAGCTAGGTTGCAGGGGCTTGCTGGTAAATTTCAAAAAAACCATTTTGAGTTTGGGCACGGTCGAACCGCTTGCCGAGCCATTTGGGTTGCCGCTTGGTGCGGCGGTTCGGTCCTGGCCCAAACGGCGTGGCTGTGGCGGTTAGATTTACAAGCATCATGATTATAAACCGGAGACCCTTGGCCTTGCATGGTTAGGTGATGCACAATCCTAGACCATGAACCAAGGTTCAAGCTCTGGTAGCAGCAGCACTGGCAACAGAATATCATATAAAGAACATCAAGATCTTGCTCATCCAGTAAGGAAAGATTATAACCCTTGCTTTTCTTTTTTGATTAAGATCGGAGAGACATCAAATTCAAAAAGAAAGAAAGAAAAGCAACCAAAATCTAGGATCGGAAGACAAACCAGATCGTAATCAAAGAGAAAATGTAAACGATCTAGTTTGCGTTTTCCCTTTGTAGCTAGCAAAAGCCATGGAAAAACACCTAAAATTTTAAAAATTCACACAGTGCGAGCAAGGGCTTCTCAATCATCGAGAGAACAAGGAGCGCACCCACCCCTTTCCTCCCATAAATCCAAAGCCTTCACTTTTTGCCTGGTGAGGAGCTTGATGACCAAGAGAAACTACTCTTGAGTAGATTGTTCTTGGTTTCCCCCCTTGACTTCGGGAGGCTAGCAAAGCTAGAGAAGGAGATGCCAGGTGGCTTGCTTGGATAACTCATTTCTTCATAGGGTCGTCGTCCCGGACCAGAGGATGTCTTGCTTGGTTCGCTCATTTCTTCGCTCTCTACTTTCCTCTCCTTCTGAGTGCTGCAAGAGAGTAATGGACTGAGGAGGGCAATTATATGAGCAGAAAAGTTTGGCTAAAAAAAAAAAAACATATATCTATAAGGAAAGGACCGAGTGGCTGCATGAAATCTAAAAGAGCCGACTTTTATTTAATGCCAGATTGGCGGTAGATTGTCCAGATCGTTGACGTCAACGGGGAAACGTAAGATAATTAGGGTCCGTTTGGTGTCCAAAATCTTGGATGCACACGAAGGAGCATTTTTAGAAATGAGACTACTTTACTTCTTGTGCTTTACTTAGGAATAAAAAAAAAATAACATAAAAAATAATATCCAGATCTCATGAATCTTTTTTTAGATTCTTCAAATTTTTAAACTTTTGGCTGAATTATTTACCTAGTTTAGATTTCAAATTAAATTATGTAAAAATTATAAAAACAACACTAGTGAAACTATCAAACTCACGCATCAGTCCATTGATAGCCTGCCTTCTTCTCGATCAAGTTTCAAATACCCAGAAAAACTCCACTTTCGACTCTATGGGGTTTCTTTTTTTCCCAGCTCCGCTGTAGTAAGGATCATCAGCCCTTTGAATAAGCTAGGGATTGATTATTGATAGCTTTCTTTTACTATCTTCTGACTGATTAATAATTAAAGAACCATTCCAAGAGAGTAAACGAGAGGAAGGGCCGGGGAGTAAAAGTAGCACCGGGTTTTCACCGGAGTCGAGCACAATCGCAAAAATCAATGTGGGAATAGCGGTCAATTTCAGATAAGGTTTTTTTATTTATTTGTTATTATTATTTATAGCACGTGATTCGGTTTTAGGCCGTGCTTGGATCTAAAGTCTAAACCATTTTCTTTTGATGATGATGAGCTCAGACAAGTAGCAAGCTTGACACGATTGTCAATTGAAATATAATATACAACTCGGCTGGCGGCGTATAAGGATAGAAAGAAGAAGAGTTGCTTGTTTGATAGTATGATTATGATTATTTTTTAAATAAATTTTTGTATTAAAATATATATTAATAATATTTTTTTATTTTTTAAAAATTATTTTTTAATATCAGTACATTAAATTAATTTAAAAATATTAAAAATATATTAATTTAAAGTTAATAAAAAATTTTAAATTTTTTTTAAAAATACTTTTAAAATAGAAAAATAAATAGGAGGAAAATGAAACTTGGAGTTGGAGCCATAGTAATTTTGCTTAGCCGTGGAGTCTTCCATCGGAAAATGTGGCGTAGAACTGTATTTAAATTTGATTTATGTGGAAGATTATCCATGCATATATCATCCTATCTCCTCGCTAAAGAAGAGGAAAGATGGATGGAATATTGAAAATGCAGAGTTATTTTCATTTTCCAACTCGCTATGCACAATAATGAGTGTAAGCCCTCGTAAAACTCAAGGGTAAGATTCTTAATTCATGGACATGTGGAGAAAAAGCAACCCTAATATCTAAGTTATTAATTATAAGAAAACAAAATAGAAACAAAAAGCTGTGCATGATGAATCATAAGAGAATTACTACGACCTAAAAATGTAAAAAACAACACACCATTAAATTAAATTAAATTGGCCCTCCTTCTCAATATCTGCTTATGAAGATTTGAATGCTTGCTCTGGTCAAAGGAGGGGCTTGCAGCCGGCCGGTACTCCGGGAATAACCTCCCTGTATTGTACCTCACACCACAAGCGTTACACAGTGTTTTCGGACCCAGCGGGCCAATCCTCCATTGCGGCGTTTTGTCAATTTGACAGTGGGTGCAAATTCTCTTTCGGAATTCATGATTTTCAAGTGCAGAAAACACCAAATCTTTCTTCCGCCACGCACGCTGCTTTAATCTCCGTTTACTCCTAGGTTTCTTTTTAGTTGTACCAGATTTAAAATCTCTCGATGGAGTAGTTTCTATCTCCTCTTTGGATTTTCCCAAAAAATCCCCAAAATCCTCCAAGAACCTTAACTCATTGGTTGATATAAACCCATCGAAGAAATCAGTAACACACTCTATGGGATCCTGAGGGGCGCTGAGTCCACTGCCTGTCCAATCAAAATCATCACTGACATTGCAAACATCATCGGAAGCTGGAAAAAAAAAGGTCAAGGCATATATAAAGAGAGACGCCATCGTAGAAGTTAAGTGTAACAAAAAGGCTAAGGCACATACAGAGAGGGGCAAAGGGGTGAATTAGGTTTTTAGGTTTATTTTGTATATATAGGAGAAGAAGAGAAGGGTTTTAAGTGAAGTCCATAAGTATTATGGATATTCATGAACCGCTTGAGAAATTATCTCTACGTAGGTAGACCAACCAATAAAACCTAGAACATAGTTTTCTAGCAAACACACGAAGACGGCTGTGTTCGGCAATTTTGTTTTTTACGAGGTTTTGTCCTTCAAACACTCAAACAAGATTTGGATAAAGGAAGAAATAAAGGAAATCTTCGATTTTGGTGTTTCATTCGTCTGAGAATTCAATTAAAATAAAATTCTAGTCTGTGCACAAAAAGGGTAGTCTTGAGATTCTAAGAATTTTGTGGTTTGTATCATTACCATGCATGCAATAACTTTGTTTGCCATCTTTATGCATCACTCAATTCTCAAAATTCTAATATTCTCTATAATATACTTTTAGAATTACTTGGAAACGAAAAAAAAAATATTCATCAGCCAGGGTATTAGAAATTTAATTAAAATATAAGAATATGACGACTATGAAGCTTGTGAAGAGAAATAATATAGGAAAAATATGTTGATTATGATTATAAATTCTTAATCTCATGTAATGAACTATGTAAAATTTTCTCTTAGCTCTCATTTTTTTAGTGCTGATTGTTGTTATGCATTTTTTAATGATTAAATTATGGAGTTCGATTGCAATTACTTGGATATGAGGGTAACAATGATTACAAAATGATTTTAATGTCGTCTTCAATGCATGTTCCATGCTTTCCCCCGTGATTATATTATATAAAAAAGTAATCATGTAGCTATATGTTCAGTTTATAATCATTTAATTTATGATCAATTTATTATCATAACAAAAAGACTATAAATATCTATAAAGATCCTAATATGCAAATTAAGTATATATCAAATTTATAATTAGTATTTTTAAAAATAAGGTCTAGCATGCATACTAGTCTAATAATATATTTTTAAATATATTAACACAAAAACTAAAGAAAAATACTTACTTTTCAAGATACTTTAAAATTAATCAAGTTTTATTGTTATTAAAGTTTTATTTCTTATCTGATATAAAAAATGTTTTTTCAAATGAGATTTTCAAGGTTCCAACAACACTTGATATCCTACTAAATAAGATTAATAAACTAATAAACTTAGAAGTCTCTCTCCAAGACTTAACCTAAACTTTAAATTTTGAAGATATATTAAAAAGAAAAGGACCTTTAAAAATCAGAAGAACAAGGCTGGAAACTTTAGTGAAGAAGAGATCAAATTCTGTTTAAAAAAAAAATGCACCCCAAGCAATCTTCTTTACCCCCTTGATTGAGGTTGGCCGGAGCTACGGGATCCGGCTCTATTGAGGTTTAGCATTTCAGTCTTGGGTGGCATCTCCAATGATGTTCGGCATGGTGTCAACTTGATCTCGCCGTGAAAGCTTCAGGGTAGACCAACGGAAGAGAAGGCGTCAGGACAGACAAAATCAGGCCTAAAAGCTTACAGAAAAGAGCACTAATGGCCCCCTTTCGGAAAGAATTTGTATTTTACCATTTTCCCCTTTTTCTATCTTCTATTGTTTTTCATGTAACTGGGAAGACTAGCGAGACGGACTCATCAACAAAGGGGAGAAAGGAAATAGATTCAAGAAATACCTTAGCCACTCCCTAATAAGAGAGAAGGTGGCAGCTATATAGAGCTCCATTGCTGCGCTTGAATGCCCGGCCCTGCAGCAAAGGAAAAGTTCTTTCCCTAAATCGGGCATCCCCTGATTCGACGAGAAAGGATGACCCGATGTTTAGGCTTAGTGGTGGAGCTCAAGGGTCTTCAAGTCAAGACCTGCGATTGAGGTGAACGTCGAGGCCCACGGTCTCAAAGATTGAGGTGAATCATGAAAGCGGCGGGCCCAATGAACTCTCCCATCGTGCCCCGAAATGGAGCCCACGGTTTGATAACTCGCTCTGATTTGTCACAAACAAAGAGTTTTGATTTTAGGAATTAAAAGTTGATAGAATTTCTCTTCTAACAGTTTTGATTATCCTCTCTAAAATAAAAATTAAACCTGAATATTTTTAGATAATTTTTTAGCTGAAAAATCTATTCAAGAGTTATTGAAGAAATTATGAGGAACTGATTTGATTCTAGCATTCATGGATGTCATAATCCAATTCTGGGTTATTCCAAAAAAAAAAATTCAATTTCTTTTTCAAAAATAAAATAAAAGCTGATAATGTGGAGAAAGGAAATCGGGGAGTCAAGCTGCAATTTTGGAGGAAGTTCAAGGCCTAATTGTACTTTTTTGTGCCAAAAAATGAAGAAAAATACAAATTCAAGGTCAAATTAAATGATTATTGGATGAATTTGCATAAAAATTAAGTTCAATGACATAATTAAATTTTTAATGGGTCAATTTGATTTAATCATGGGCCAAATTAAATTTTAATTATGTTTAAGAATTAATTTGGGTCTAATTGAAGGATTAATTAAGTGCAAGGACTTAATTATACTTTAAATGAGTCAAATTAATTTTATTTGGGGCTTAATTGGTGAAAAATTAAGTTTGGGATTTAATTTGGGCTTAATTGAGAAAATCCGAATTTTAAAAGACCAAATTTAATTTTTACCTAGTTAATTAGGGTGCTAATTGCATTAAATAAAAAGGTTTAGGGTCAATTAGAGCTCAATTGAAAGAGAGAGGACTGAAATGAACTTTGACCAAACATCACTGTTCATTATCTTCTTTATTTTTTTCTGAAAAAGTTGTTCTGGTTGACTACTTTGTAGCTGCATTTAATGTACCCAACGTCCACCAAATTTGACAAATCTTATACGCAAATGATCCTCTGCATTTTTTCTACAACCCCATATGATCAAGTTGGGCTAAATGACAATATATTAGCACTGGTGACAACCTAAAGAGGCCTGCTCAATCAGCTTTTGTCTGCATATTTTATCTTCTTTATTTTTTTTCTGAAAAAGCTGGTCTGGTTGACTACTTTGCAGCTGCATTTAATGTACCTAACGTCCACAAAATTTAACAAATCGTATATGAAAATGATCCTATGCATTGTTTCTACAACCCCATTGATCAGATTGGGCTAAATGACAATATATTAGCACCGGTGACAACCTAAAAAAGCCTACTCAATCAGCTTTTGTCTGCAGATTTTCAACTCATGATACCTACTTTGAGCCAATGGTTGGGGTCCTTCCCAACTGAATCAAGGGCTGAAATTTTTCCTCAATGTAGACAAGATTGCCCGCTTCCACTGCCTATAAATAGAGGTGGATTTCATGACCTAAAAGAAGAAAAAAATCGAGTCCAAAGTCAGCCAAAAAACCAGTTTTTCTTTCGGTTTCTGCACATTTCTTCTTTCTTTCTCTCTCCACCGTGGCCTTTAGCCACCACCACCCTCATCACCGGTCTTCCCACCATCATCTATACCACAGGCAGCCAACGCAACCACCAGTCGACCACTAAGAGCCACCATCGGTTTCTCTCTCCTCGCTACAGCCCCTCCCGTGTTTTTTTCTTCTTCTTCTTTCTTCCTCTACAACAGGAAACCGACGCCATCAACGTCTCTTCCTCCAGCTCCACCGTTGCAACCACCGGCAGCACACCTTCCTCAACCAGAATAGTGACGGTAGCCATGACCCTTCAGCCAGGTAAGCCACCCTTCTTCTTCTTCTTCCCCCCTTCCCCTTCTTCTTCCTTCCCTATTGTTCCTGTGTGAACAGTAGGCGTTAATTATAATTCACGTCCTACTGTTCATGCAGGACGTGAATTATATATATGTGTGTGTGTGTGTTTATTATAATATATTTTTTAAAAAAGAATAAAAAATAAAAAATAAAAAAAAACCCCAAAATCATTTTAAAAAAATGTGATTTTCTCTTACGAACGTTGTTTGTTGACACGTCAATATTTTAGACGAGTTTCGTATTTTTAGGAACTGATGTCATTTTTTTAACGCATCTCCTATGAACGATGTTTATCAACATGTCTCTTTTTATAGAAAAGGACCGATGTCAAATAAAAAGTTTAAATACCAAACAAATATGGATTATGTCCATAAATTTTGTTTTTTTTTTGTAACTCAGACGCAATTCTCCTTTTTAGGGTTGAACGTCGATATAATTTTAGACAAATCTTATATTTTTAGGGACTGATGTCATTTTTTTAATGCGTCTCCTATTTTTAGGGACCGACGTTAACTATTTTAAAAAAGAAAATTGCAAATAAGCTCGAAATATAATTTTAGACAAGTCTTCTATTTTAGAAACTGATGTCATTTTTTTTAACGCGTCTCCTATTTTTAGGGACCGACGTTAACTATTTAAAAAAAACGAAATTGCAAATAAGCTCGAAATATAATAGCATTTAAATCAAATAAAAAACACACAAGTAATGGTAACCTTTCTTTTGAAAGGATGTTTTAAGGGTGATGTCTACCTTCCCTTAATCATAACTAACCCAGTACCTAAATCTCTGGAACCAGTGTTTAATTTGGGATTTCTAGTTCCCTCAAATTACTAGATGGTGACTCCAATAAAATTTTCATTTCCCCAATAACAATAAAAAATCTTTTTGTTAAATAAACAAAAATGATATGGAGCCGTAGCCCGACGTCGTGTATCGATAATGGACATGAAAAAACAGTGAGATGAGCTAAAAGAATAATTATTCATGAACTAAACCCAAGTTCATATTTTAGTTGAAAAAAAATATTTTTTTATAATCTAAAATATTATTTTATAATGAACCTAAAATCCAAGTTTGAAGACGCCACATGATACTTGGAAGTTGGAACTTCTTCCTTTTAAAAAACTTTGGTATCATTTGAATTTAATTTCAACTTTTCGCTAAATATATCATAAGACAAACTTATTTGGTTTCAATGTGGTGTAAAGCTTTAAAATATTTTAAGTTTTACCAAAATATTTTGACTCAGAGTTTTTTAAGATTTATTTTTTATTTACCTATAATTTATTTAAATCATATTAATATTTCATATTAAATAAATTTTAACCCAAAAAATAAACAATCCCACTTTTAATTTTACTTCAAATATGCCCATTAACCTTGTTTTAAACGTATTTTCCAACCGTAACGACTGGAACTTACCATCTGTAAGAATCTCTAAAATGACAGCTACTTTGTTAAGCAAACTTGGTGGTTTCGCTTAGGAACCTAAACCTACAGTCTCAAAAGGAAATGGAAGGTTTCATATAGCCACGAAGTAAGTACTGGACATTTGAGTTCTAAGAAGGAAGAGTTGTGTCATGATTCATGAAAGCACTTCATAACAAGTTCAAATTCAGGACTAACTGCAATGCAATCGGAGCACCAAACAGCAATAAGAACTTCAGGAGACGGCAAGAGTGCTCTGTTTTGAGCTCTGCAATGCATGATTAATTTCAATTTGAGTGCTACATCTTGAAATCTGCAATGCATTGCAGCAGAAAAACGAACTTATTCTGAGTCTTCCACGAAGAGCCCTCATGAATTCTTTCTGGTGTAAAGAGTGAGTAACTCAACTGACATTTTTTATACACCCCACAGTAGAATCGGTAAAATACTACTACAAAAACTATTAAGTTATGAATGTTTAACGAGGAGATAATTTTAGTACAATGGAACTCAAAACTTAGAGCTTAGAGCTTAGAGCTTGACTTTTCCTGCAAGCATATATGATTTGTAGTTGACAGTTCTAACCAATTCAGGCCCACCCCAAGCACTCTCAAGCTCCCTCACAACCTCTTCAGACAATAAATTCATACCTTGTTCCTTTGCTGCATTCACAGCAGAAGCTGAACTCAACAACTTCAAAAGTCTCTCAAACGACATCTCCATTGGCATGTCTAATTCCAGAGGCTGCCCCTCACAGCCTACGCCTACACTTTCAAAAGGAAATGGAAGTGTCTTGTAACACTCAAATGCATACATGGCTTTTGGGTTTTGAAAGGGGAAAGTTCCCTCGTAGAATTTCTTTAATAGAGGATCCATTTCTGGGCTAACTTGGAGGATATTGTAACTCCAAACAGCAACCACACCTCCAGGCTTCTTTAACACACGCTTGACGACAGGGTAGAACTTTTCTAGATCAAACCAATGCACAGCTGTAGCCACAACAACTAAATCAACTGAATTTTCACCCCCAATTAAGTTCACTAGTTCATCATCGGACATTGATGATGGAGAGTGAAAGTATTGAACTTGGGGATGTCGAATAGCATGCTTTAACTGCTCTTCACTTATGTCAGTTGCAATCACTTGTTTGTAATGCTCTGAGACCTGCAGTGCATTTACAAGGTTGTAAGATGCATCATTTCTATCAATTTCTATTTTTTCTAAACCAAAAAGTGATATTTCTATAGAGATAAAAAATCAGGAAGCACATTGTTTGGCTAAGTTGAACCCTTCTATAGTGATGAACCATGTATTAGGATGAAGTTCCGCATCAGAGCCAAACATTGGTAGAATCTGATTTTAGCGATTTCTTTTCAAGGAATTAAACTAACGTTAGTAATTCATGTAAAAGAAAAATAGGACAAAAGGTGATGAACTCAAGATTCAAGTGTTGATTTACATCAGAACTTCAAATTAAACCTTGTCACTTCTCAGTCATCACCATCATGAGCACTACTAGGTTTTCAGAATAATATCATCCTTGATTTACCATCATTAATTCCTCTCAAGCTAGCATTTGATAACTTGGATTGAATAAGATGGGACAACATTTGCTGCTATGTTTGGCATATATGCAAATGGAACAAGTAAAATGAGCTGCAGTTATTGTGCAACATAAAAGGGTGTTTCTAAGTGGCTGCAAAGAATCAACATAGATCAGATCTCAATATATTTAGAAAGTTTGAGGGAGAAAATACTAACATCAATAGCAGCTTGACCATTGCCTGTGCCAGCATCCCAAGCTAAAGAGTGGTCAGGGGTTAGAGAAGCCAGCATTGAAAACCATTCGCTTGGATATCTTGGCCTCGCATCCACATATATCGCTGCCTGCTTGTCAAACAAATCTGCCATCTTAATTCTTGAGGATCCTGATATAATTTCTTGTGAATGTTTTAGGTTCTGTTTGAAGGATTTGCTGAATTTATAAGAAAAAACTCATCCTTCTTTTCTTCTGATATATTTAATGTTTAAAGAGATCAAATTTGACCTGCATTGTAGGTAGAGTGCTGATGCATGAATCTGAATAGCAGACTAAAGAAGTGGCCCCGATTCATTCTTGGCTAGATAAAAATAAGTAATGGCCATCTCAAAATGTCTCCATCATTCTCCGGTGAACGTGGGCCAAATTCCTTGGGATGGGCCATTGTGAGAAACGTGACAAGACCATCCCCAGGCTAATTTCTCAAAATCTTAAATATATTTTTTGCCATCTCACACATTTTTCCTCTTCTTTTTCGTCTGTTCTTTCGTTTTATGAATCATCGATGGTGAGGCTCTAGCTCAAAGGAGTTTACTTTCTTTAACAATCCTCTTTATATCAGGTATGAGTGAATCCTGGTCCGATGGTGACTTGAACGCAATCAAATAGTTCTATCAGCTGACTTGCATGCAAACTTCCTTTGGTGGATTTGAAAAAGAAGAAGCTATCAAGTAGTTATGGTTCACGGAATTGGAGTCATAGCCTGCAATATTTTTGCGAAGTCGTTGCAGTAACCTTCTGATGGTAAAACTGATGAACACGTACATGTTTTTGGAGCATGAAGACAAGTCATCTAAAGGGCGGAGGTAAATCTGCTGGCATTCATTGTTTCCCAGCAAGCGTAAAAGCCTTGCAGACGACAGACCTAACCAGTTTAGATCCACCCCAAACAGTCTTTAAATTAAAAGAATTAATCTGGGTCAATTATTTTAATTTTATTTTAGCTTTTATTTTAAATCAAATCGGGTTTTTACTGATTGATAAAGCTAAACCAAATTGATTTTTTTTTTTAAAAATCCAATCTAATCTAAAGACTAGACTAAAGATGGGCCAAGTTTTATATCAATGGTATCCAAGTCAAGGTAAGAGTTAAAAGCAACATGTTTTTCCAAGTATTTTTCCTTGTTCTTGGGTCTTAAGAAATAATAAAAAAAAAACATCATTTGATTTGAGAAATTGACAATGACTTATCCAAAATGTAAGAGTATAAGTATTTGAATGTATGGAATAAAATAAAACAAGGACGAAATTGCACAATAAATCGATTTTTTTGGTCCTTTTGGCTTGGACCCAACTCCTCCTCCAATTCTTTCTTCTACTCTCCCTAATCTTTATATTTTTCCACAACACCACAAATTGAACCCCCAAGAAATGGCAACTCTCACTCTCCATCTCTCCCGCCTCGCCCGCCAACACTTCCATTTACCTCCTCTTCTCTTCACACCCAGACACCTTTCCATCTCCTTCCCCCGCCGCCGCCACACCCCCGCTGCTTTCTTCCCTCTTTGCTCCTCCTCCACCACCTCCTCCTCCTCCCGCCGCTTCTCAGTTTCAGCCACCACTCCCGCTTCTACAGGTTCTGGAATAACTCAATTTTCCTTTTACCTGACCAAATAATCCTAAAAAGTTTTGTTTACAAAGTTTGAACTTGTTATGGGTGAAATGTATGTATTAGTTTGAAGGTTTTAAGCTTCATTTCTTGTGAATTGAAAGCAAAGGCACATGGTTTCTTTTTTTGCAGAGAGCTGTAGTGATGGTGGTGGATTGATCAGTGATGAAAAATATGATGTGATTGTGGTTGGAGGAGGGCATGCTGGCTGTGAAGCAGCGCTTGCTTCTGCTCGTTTAGGGGCGAAAACGCTTCTTCTAACGCTAAATATTGATCGAATAGCATGGCAGGTTTTTCCTTTTAACTTGTGCAACCCCTGTTATTGAATGCCTTACATAATCTCGTTAGTTTTTAGTCAAATGTAACTGAAAGAATCTTGAAAAGAAGAGTTTGTTTTTTATTCTTTTTTCTTTCTCAGCCTTGCAATCCAGCAGTTGGTGGGCCGGCGAAATCACAACTAGTGCATGAAGTAGATGCTCTTGGTGGTGAAATTGGGAAGGTCGCTGATCGGTAATGCATAAAAAATAGTATGTTTACTTGAGAGCTACATGCCAGATCGTGCGCAACTCTGCAAGTGTTATTCTTTCTTGTTGATGGCGTGACTCACAGTTAAGAGAAATTTAGCTCTATAGGATTAGGGAATTGGAATCATGGGCTTTGATATCTCATATAACTTATAGGGAAGGACAACCTACATATTAGCGGGACTTGATGGGATGCTAGGAGGGGATCACGGTGGGGGAACCCTATTGGTGAATTGGCGGCTATATTTGGTTTCTTCATGCTGAGTCCTATATAGCAGTGCCAAGTCATTCTAGACTCCTTGGTCAGGGTAGAAACCAACCACCTCTCCTTCTTACAAACTTTTCAGAATTGCAACTCTTGATTAATCTTTTTAAGTTCTGCAGATAAGTGACTGTGTCCCTTAATCAAGGATGAAACTGAATTTAGGCACTGGGAAGGGTAGTTGGTTGGGGAAACATTGTTTTGTTAGCATGAAAAGGTCAAGAAGTGAACAAGGATATTTCAATGAGCCAAGTAAGAAAATGACAGGCACCATATCAGGAAAAAATGAATTATGAGTCTCAGGTTAACACAGGTTATTCTTTTCATCATTTTGATGTATTGCTTGTTTTTTTCCTTTAGGTTATGTTTATTCTCAAAAGTCCTTCATCAATTTGTTTAAAGTGAACTGCCTTAGTGTTAAATATCTGTTTTCTAGCTTCACCTATGAGAGCTTTGTATAACATGCTTCAGGTGCTATTTACAAAAGCGTGTACTCAACACGTCGAGGGGTCCTGCTGTTCGAGCTTTGCGTGCACAAACTGACAAAAGGGAGTATGCTATGGAAATGAAAAAAATAGTGGAGAGGTAACTTAACAGACTTAGCTTTTCCTATTAGCTATTTGTGCTTACATTTAATAGCTCAAATGTGCCTATACAAAACTTATTCAACCTCATGTTGCTAAAATTGCAATGCTGGAAAACCACATCCAATTTTCTATCAATGCACAAAAGTTATCATGGTCTTTATTTCATACTTCCATAAATAGGCTTCGATCAAACCATGGTCAAAATAACTCTTACAATCATGTTCATGATTGCAATGTCACAGAAGCAGGCCATAGCAGGCAATCCATAATAGCCATGGATTCTTAATTTTTTTTTCAATCCAATGATTTGGCTACCATGGGAGTATACTGATACTTTCAATTTTTTATAGTAACTGCTGAAAATAAAATACTAAATTTATCTCACTACATTTGTCACTCTATAATGAGTGTGATGGAGGGTCTCGTAGTCATAATAACTTTCAATGAAGATGTACAAATACCTTTGTGCATTTGAATCCAAAAATGTTTTTCACTACAAATCTGCATTTTTCATTTTTTTTCAATTATGGATTTATTTTTCAGCACTCTTGCAAATAACTGAATTTTTGGATGCCTCAGCATCTATCTACTGATCTGAGCGATTTGCTTCCATTTCAGCACTCCAAACCTTTCTATCAGAGAGGCAATGGCGATAGATATATTATTAGGAAAGAATGACAATGTGGAAGGTGTTCACACTTTTTTCGGGATGAATTTCTATGCTCCGTCAGTTGTTCTTACAACCGGAACTTTCATGAGTGGTAAAATTTGGGTTGGTAGAACTTCTATGCCTGCTGGAAGAGCTGGGGAATCAGCTTCAGAGGGACTGACTGAGAACTTGCAATGCCTTGGTTTTGAAACTGATCGATTAAAAACTGGAACCCCTGCACGTGTGGATATTCGTACAGTAGATTTTACTGGATTAGAACCCCAGCCTGGAGACAAAGAGGTCCTTCCATCTAATCTCATGTGTAGGTTCAGTAGATTGCATTCAGCATAATTCGAGATTGCAAATTACACCTCAAAATTTGGTTTAGAAAACAGATTACAGTTGTATAGATTGTCTTTTTTTTAAAATGTACATGGATACGTGTGTGGTGACTGGTGAAGATGTTTCATTTATTACCAGCATCCTGCCATTGATTCCCACATTCTCTATTTATCAAACTTTGATTTGTATGTATGCAATGCTCACTGCCACATCAACTACATTCATGATACAGCACTTACAGAGGTGCTAGTGAATTTGCTACTTTTGCATGCAGTAAACTGATCGGCAGGTTTTTGATGTTGTATAGGGTTCGTGTCTCACTCTTTGACACAGACTTCCTCTACCTGAAACAGAACTTTTATCTAAATATAATGGGCCCTGTGGAATCGAAAATGATGATATTTTGCCTACTATGTGGTTATCAAGTCATGTTCTGATTGTAAGTTAATGATTGACAGGTACATTGGTTTAGTTTTGATCCAGATGTACAAATTGAAAGGGAACAAATGTGTTGCTACCTAACACGCACAACAAAAATTACCCATCAGCTTATTAAGGAGAACTTGCATGAAACTCCCACTTATGGAGGGTGGGTTGAAGCAAAGGGTCCTCGATACTGCCCTTCCATAGAAGATAAGGTATACATCTGCAGTTAATGTATGGGTGGGGAGGGGGGGGGGATTGGAAGGTGAAGGAAAAAGTTCTTCTGTCATGGTAGTTCAGTGTCATCGCCTGAGAAAACATTGCAATTTTGATCCATTCTTTTTCTATAGAAAAGGAGAAGAGGTTGTCCCGATCATAGCTCTTAAGATTCGTGCATATATTTTATAGAACTTACAGGAGCTGGATTTTAAAACCTGTACAGTTTCTGGACACCAACGACTGTCCTAATTGTATAAAATAAATCAAGATAAATAATTTCTTGCCCTCTGTCATTTTAAATAATCTTAAGTGCCCTGCATATTCTTATTCCTAGGTGTGTCCCCCACCCACCGTGGTGTGGAAAGGGGGGCAAAAAGGGAGATCCTGTAGACAATGAGTGGGACCAATTCGTTGTCAACAGTTTTGTGTATATGACCCCCCTATTCAAATTCACGTGCCTTCTTACATTAATTTAGTGCAGGAGAGTACATGAACACATTTCCTTCTTTGAGTTTTTAATAATTGCATCTAAACCTTTTCTCTGTTCTGATAGATTATTTTAATATTATTTAAGATGGTTTGTTGGTAAGGGGATTATTTTTGGAAAGTAATTTTTTTTTTTTACTTTACTTCATTTTGGAGTATAGTTTAAGCATTTGTGAATTTGATATAAGTTCCTAATGCAATATGCATGTCTATTATCTTTCCCCCAGATTGTAAGATTTCATGATAAAGAGTCCCATCAGATTTTTCTTGAACCTGAGGGTAGAAGTGTGCCTGAGCTGTATGTGCAGGTCTGTACCTATCAACTCTGTTCTTCTGTACTATTACTTTGATGAACAGTTGTCTCTTTGTGATTGAGAAGGATTTAACATTTGGACATGATTTGCAATCAAGTAATTGCAAATTGCGTCTGCATTCTCTAGTGTCATTTTGTGACCTGTCGAGCTTCTGGATTAGCATGATCCTGAAAATGCAACATTCAGGGGAAGATGCAAAAATTTCTCTTGTGGTTTCAACCTGAACTTTGGTGACGAAGTTTTATTATCTTGCGCCTTAGTATAATTTGGTGTACTCTATTATAAGGACCTTAACACCATTACTCAAGTCACAAGATTGTATAAATGTTAAACATCTAGTTCAGTTTGACACCTTATTACCAAATTATGGAAACTAAGGTAAACTACATTGATCCTTGTGTGCAAAAGAAATAAACATTTATCACTGGAGTTCATGTGGCCAAATCCACAGGGTACTGTTTTGCACTTCGCTCATAATGATTCCTATTTTACCATTTTGACATCAATTGACTATTTATTTGCTTACAGGGGTTCTCAACTGGTTTACCAGAGAGACTGCAGTTACCACTCTTGAGAACTTTGCCTGGACTTGAAAACTGTTCAATGCTGAGGCCTGCATATGCTGTGGAGTATGATTTCCTGCCTGCATATCAATGCTCAAGGTCTCTAATGACGAAGAAAATTGATGGTCTTTTCTTCTCTGGTCAGATTAATGGGACAACAGGGTATGAAGAGGCTGCAGCGCAGGTGATCTGTCAATAGAGTCAGCTTCTGTCTGTATATTGCTGATGTTATTTATTTCTTGTCACTTGTTGGTAATATATTTTTTATTGTTCCTGGCATAAAAGGCAGCATTGTTTTTTTCCTTGGGTGAACAATTATACGAGGGTTTTGATTTTTTTTCCTTTTGCTTTCTGTAGGGAATTATTTCTGGTATTAATGCTGCAAGACATTCAGATGGTAAGCCCCTCATTGTTCTCGAGAGGGAAAGCAGTTACATAGGGACGTTGATTGATGATCTGGTCACTAAGGACCTTCGAGAGCCTTACCGAATGTTGACAAGGTAGATTGCCTCTGGAGACTAATTATTCAATTTCTTACAATCATTCCTTTAATGTTGCTTGACGCTTATTTTTGGTAGTATACTATGATATGAAATGCTCATATCTCTGAAAAGCTAATTTCGTAAGTATTTCTCAACCATGGTATAATTATCAGATCATGTTGTCTTGTGCACAAAGATGAAAAGTAGAGATGGTTTTAGTACTATTTGACACCAGGCTATCTCCTTCCAAAAGCCACTTCCTGTACCCATGCTTAACATTCAAGATATAGTTGTTTTCTATGTAATCAATGAAATAAAAGTGATGGTCTTGAATGTTTAATTTGCAAATACGGTCTTCTATCTATGAACTGCAAATTAATTTCAAATTTGCGTTGTTGTCATTTTGTAATACCAAAAATACTGTATTGATTTTTCTCCCTCCTCTTAGCCGTTCAGAACACCGATTGCTTCTTCGATCTGATAATGCTGATAGTCGTCTAACACCTCTGGGGCGTGAAATTGGGTTGATAGATGATAGACGGTGGAAATTATACCAGGATAAGCAAGCTCGAATCTTGGAAGAGAAAAAGCGGTTGAAAACAGTCAGGATTTCAGGTTTGTATTCTTTCATTCCAACAAAGCTGGAAGTAGACAAATATTTTAATTGTGAAATAGAAATATAAATCATACATATTCAAGAATTTCCTAAATGTCCTGTTAATTGATATTAACCTTGAAAATGCTCTCTCGGATAAAAGAGGGGGTGGTAGATAGAGACAGAGAAGCAACCAATATGGAGAAATGGGAGCAAGATACATGACCTTTATTTGTTTCTGGCCAAATGCATTTTTGTGCCTATATTGAATAATTATTCATCCACTAGATTGCAATATTATTGCTTCAAATCAATCTTTAATAACAGTGGACAAGAATCTACACCACGGGGATTTTGGGATTACTGCTGTTCTCTTGTTCAAATTTGGGAATCCAGAACTAATCCGAGACAGAGAGAGGAAACACAGGGTTGTATGAGGATCCAAGTTGAATGCTGTTTCCAATATTACTTTCAGGAGGAGATTTGGCTGCTGACATTACCCGTGTGTCCGGACAGCCTGTGAGGGACTCTTCAACACTGGAGAGCCTTCTAAAGAAACCACATGTGCAATATGAAGTTTTTGATAAGCATGGTTTTGGGAATGAACAATTATCCAGAGCAGAGAAAGAGTGTGTAGAGATTGATGTCAAGTATGAGGGCTTCATTATGCGCCAGAAAATTCAACTCCAACAGGTGAGTAATCATTGTTCTCTTGTAGGATTAAAGAGGGAATAAATTTTTTTTCTAACTTTTAAATTATTTAGCATGTCTATATACATTTGGTGTGTGTTAATTACTTCATCTTCGCATGTTTCTTATATCTTGTCATATAAATCAAGTGCTTATTCTACTTGTAGATGGCCCATCAACAAAATAGACCACTTCCTGAGGATTTGGATTACCATGCAATGATAACTTTGTCTCTTGAAGCTCGTGAGAAACTCTCCAAGGTTTGTAGCATAAATAATGTCTGTGGACTTCTGACAGGATTTTCTGTATTCACTCAAACTCCTATAGCTTAGTGGATTAAAACCACTCATGTATTTCGATGTTCTTGTCTGATACAAGTTATGGTGCGAGGGAGCTATTTTTTACTGTCCTGTTAACTTTTTGCTGTGCATTTGGTATTCCGTACACGTTGCCATTTCAATGCCAAGTTCAAATTGAAGTGTTTGTGAATAATAACAAGTTACAATGATATCCTTTTGGTTGTTCCTATGAGAGTGAGAATTGAGATGACGCTCTTGTTTGAAATTGTCCTATATATTCCCACTGCTAGACATAATTTTTATTTTTTTTGAAATTCTTTAAAAATATGGTTCTGGTCAAATGTAATTTTCAGGTCAGGCCACAAACCATTGGTCAAGCAAGTAGAGTGGGTGGGGTGAGCCCTGCTGACATTACGGCTCTTCTCATCATCATTGAAACCAGCCGAAGGAAAGCTCAGGCACAGAGAAGACACGAGATGCTGACTTCTGTCATGACAGAAATCGATTGTGAGTCCAGTGCCCCTTCACCAAAAACAATAACCTTGTGATGTGTTTGAACAGAGGAGACACGAGATGCTGACTTCTGTCATGACAGAAACCAATCGTGAGTCCAGTGCCCCTTCACCAAAAACAATAACCTTGTGATTTGTTTCTGATTAATCAGTGGTTCAGTGCTTATATTCTCTGCCAGTCAGTTATGCCACATATGACACTGCCATTGTTTTACAGTAGTTCAATAACAGTTGGCTAAAGACCCGGTCTTACTCTTAATGGAGGAGGCCTTCAGAATGATGCAGCGGCAATTTTGATGAAGTTGTTTGGTGGCAGGACCTGTGATAACTCGCTTCTCCCCTTCGCTGATGTCAAAATCCAGTGACAGTTGTCCCGCTTCCATTGGCTATTACAGAGTGAAGTCTTGTACCGAAGTTCACTTTTATGAGTTACTCCCATAAGCTGTGCGTGGAAATAACTTTCTAACAGAATATTCATCATTTAAGTTTTCCTTATTCATAGTGTTGTCATCTTAGCAGGTTAGATTTGTTTTGTTATAAATTAATCATACCCCATGTAATTAATCTGTATTTATTTCTTTATTTTCATCATGGAGTTTCCTCTGAATTGGGAGCTCTCACTCTCATGAACCCTTTTTCCTATGAATTTGGACATTGAACCATTGACAGGGACGGGTGAAGGTAACCGTCTGAGTAGTAGACCCTCTACAGTCTGCTGGTAGTATATTTGAAAAGTGGACCATGTGAATCACAACTATTCAGTTATGCCCTGTACTGCAAGAAATAGAGGTGAAAAGATGCTAATACAAATGAAACAAAACATCGCATGACAAAAAGAAGCCCCATGGTCTTCCAAGGTATGTTTTTTAGTCGCTTTAATGCGCAGGTGATGTATCGAAAGGTTGATGGAGAAGTGAAACCCAGAGTGCTATCTCTGTTTGGTTCAAGTCGGACTTGGGAGTCTGGGATTGTCCTGTTACTTGGAAAATGATGTACAAACAAATAAATTTTACAAAAATTTCATACAAAATGTAGAGGCAATAGGATAGACATGTTAGTTGAAGCTTTTGTGCAGGTGAGAGGGAATGCTGGGAATAACATGAGGTGATGGAGCATATTGTTGGTGGTGTTAGGTGAACATGATGGTTGAGAACGGAAATGTGGATTGCCTCCAATCGTTATCTATCATACTTCATTTATGGAGCAGGCAAGGGGGAAGAAGATCTCGAGTTCAAGGTGTGTTCCTATCACCTCAAAAAAGATTGAAAATAAAAAAGAAAAGATAAGATGGCTAAAAATAGAAATGCTATCAAGTAAAAAAATTAACGAGCCATTTCATCTTGTAAGTAGCACAAATTTTGGGAATTCACAAGCGTGCTCTCATGTAACAACAAGTCCTACCCGATTTTCACTCTCTCGTCTCCCTGTCTTTGGTGTCAATTTTGAATATGTCCACCCTGTGAAAAATCAGACGAAACATCCTCGTTATACGTGCAATTAACAAGAAGAAACATCAGTGTTCTTCATCATCTATCATGAATTCTTCCTTATCCCTGCAAAATCAAAACCATATTCTCTCATTGATCACACATACACCAACATCCCAATGAACAAAAATGGACGAGGATAAAGAGGAAATACTAATCATTTGATCTTCCTGTCCGTTAAGTTTAAACACACAAATGCCTGTAGAAGACCCCACTTCCGGGCGCTTATTGATATGGGTCATCTCTTTCTTCATGTTTATTACTGTAGCTGCTGGAGGCAGCTTATTGCTTATGTATATTGTCCTCCCTTCAGACCCATCTAGGGCTTGGCTTCCTGTTGCGGGTATAGCCCTGGTTTGCCTGCCTTGGCTTTTTTGGTTTCTTACCTGCATCTATCGGTTTCTTTCGCGATTCTTTGGATTTCGGGTTGCTATTGGTTCTGGTGGCGGTGGTGGAGGAGGCGGTCGTGCTCGTGCAAATGTTTTTAATACGACAGGAAATGCAGCAACTAATGGCCAGTCTGGTAACATCGAAACTCAGGGCGATGGAACGCAGGATGAGTTTGAAGGGCCCACGATAACGGTAGAGCAAAACGATAGTGGTGGCAATGGAAAGACTGCAATTAAGAGGAATTTATCCTCAAGCAATTCAATCAACAACATGTCTTTTAGATCACATGAGAGTGAATTGCCATTGACCTCATCCATGGCATCTTGATCAATTCATTATTGAGCTCAGGTGGATTGATCTTATCTTTGGCATGGGATATTGATATGAAACCTTCTCAATTCAGTCTCTCTTGATCATCATGGATGAAATAAAGGCATTTTACTCATCCATCTTTCATTATAATTATCTTGAGATTGTTTCAAGAGTTTTGCTGCTTCTTCCCAGATTAATTACTAGGGCATTTTCTTTCTCATCCACTGATTTTCTAGGTGTAGGCATTGCTTCTCTTGCTCACTTCATCTATTGATTTCCTGTCAGAAAAACTCAAATACATGTAAATCTTTCTGGGTTTTGCTATGTTATATTCTCGTTTTTAAACTGTGAATAATTAAGTAGTGTTAATACAATTTCCAGTTAATACAATTTATCCTTGTTTCACGTCCAATAACAATATCTTAAGACACAAGTAAATGGCCAGAAGACCAAAACAATCCCAAGTTCACTATCTGGCATTTGAAGCTAGAACTTCTTGCATGTCTTGTCAAAGCTGTTGAACAAGACATATGCATGGGTTGGCTACCAAAAGACTCTCCCCTCTGTTTGATGATTAGTTCTAGAAATCCATTCGTAGTCGTAGACATACATTGTGCACAGCTTCTTTCATTTTTTTTCCTCTTCAATTATGCCTTCAAATGATCTGATTTGAGATTATATAATTTTATTGTGTTTTTGGTTTCTTAGGAGGTCATAGGACAGACTCAACCATTAGACATGTGGGTCAAATCCAATGACCCGCTGATCTAGAGCTTAGCCTTCAGTGAAAAAACACAATCCTCCTTTTATTATCACAGCATTGATGATCATGTATGATTGTGTTAACCCAGATTAAAGACTAATTATGCAGATCATATCTTCTCAGGATACTCTTTTTATGGAGCTTAAGTTTCTGATATAATCTTATGATGGCCTTTTAATTTACATCAGTAATAGCTTCAAGATAGTGTTTGTCATATGTTCCGGAAGCCTTTTTTTTTAAAAAAAAGTTTTTTTTCTTCAAATTAATATGTTTTTAATGTTTTTATATTATTTTCATGTATTAATATCAAATATATATAATTTTTTTTAAAAAAAATTATTTTAAAATAAAAATTACTTTAAAAAACAACCTCAATAACACTCCTAAACATGCTATACTTCAAGAAACAACTTTCATCCTTCATGAGTAGCCATCTTCACAGCTCTGGCTGTAATATACCTTGGTTCCAATGCTAAGAATCAAAGCAAAGCCTACAGAAGATCATCATCATCTAAGCATATAGACCTAAAGTACAAGTGAGAAATAGAATATTTCTCTACTAAGGAAACAACATCATCCTTGGATGTAAATGCTCTTGTCGATGTAAAAAAATCTTCATTTTTTTACTTTGATACTTGGCTTTCTATGTATATAAACAACTATTAAATCATCTAAAAATATTTTATAAAACACAAAAAAAGACTTGAAAAGACATCAATTTTATGCCTTTTTCTAATGAAAATACCTTTTAAAAAGTATTTGAATCATAATATTATATAATATTACCATTTAGGAGAGGCAAGTTGTATTATATAATATGGTATTGTAAGATAAAACGAGCTATTTTTTATTGTCCAATTATTATAAAAAGCAATTTTTATTTTTATTTTGAAGTTTTTATTTCTTCTTTTGATTCATTGGATGATTCATTTTTATGATTGGATCTTTTGTCTAATGTTTTTATAACATAAAATGTCAAATTCTCTTTAAAATAAATATTTTAGATGGTTAAGGAGATTGGTCTTCTTCTTGTAATTTTTGGATTTGGATATCTTAACTAATGCCAATAAATTGAATTCTTAAAATTATTCAAAACAAAACCTAATTTTAAATGATATATAAACTTATTTTTCTAAGATCACTTAAAAATAAAATCTAATCTCCATCGAGGTATAAATTATTTTAAAAATAATAATACATTTTTATATCAAGAAAAAAAAACAAAATTAATGTAATATATCATAAATTAAAAATAACTGATTTTATGTTTTCCAAAGCTTTAGAGCTTTGTTTGTTTTTGTGTTTTAAAAGTATTTTTAAAAAAGTTTAAATTTTTTTATGTTTTTATTTACTTCAAATTAATATATTTTTAGTGTTTTTAAATTATTTTGATGCGCTGATATAAAAATTTATTTTCATATATTTTTTTTTAAAAAATATTTTAAAAAACAACAGTAATTATAATCCCAAACATCTTTAAAAAAAATTAAATCTTAAAAAATCCCAACCTAAGCGGGAAACCAATTCAAATTTAATTAAATTTATTTTAAACCCAACGGATTCTTTTCTTCCTTCCTTCCTTCCTTCCTTCCTTTATACAAATACATTTCTCCTCCTTTCTCTTCTTAAAAAACACCCTCCTTTTTCTCCCCCTACCACCTCCGCTCCTCTCTCTCTCTAAACTAAAAATGGCGGATTTTTCAAAAAGCACCAACAAAAAACCAGTTAGTCTGAACCACCGCCACCACCGCCTCCTCCAAGACCTCTCCGCTCCTCCCAAACAACCAAAGTCAGCCACACCCTCAGGTCTCTCTCTTCAACTCTTTTTTGTTTTAATTTTACAAGTTTTGATTTATCGGGTTTTGAAATCTTGAATTGATTTGTTTGGTGTACAGAGGAGGACGAGGAAGAAGAGAGTGTATTCAATGTGAAGCTCGAAGGACGACGTCGTTTTCGCAAAGCTGAAGCAGAGGATGATAACATCCCTAATTTCTGTGGAATCACTGATTTTGATTCTTCTCCTGGTAATATCCCTAAATCCCTATCTTGACTGCCCCCATTATCTTATTTTTAGTGATTAGCAAAACCCTAAAAAAAGTTTTGGTTTTTGATGTGGGGAAATTGATTTTTTCCAGAAGAGGAGAAGCCTACGAAGGTTAAGATCGAAGGAAGACGGAGACTTTGCAAAGTCTCTTTTGGAGATGATGGAGATGGTGAGAGTAGAGAAGAAGTGAAAACTGATTCTAGTTTTGATGATATTGCTGATTTTGATTCGCCCATACCGTCCAAAAATGTTGGTGATTGTGACAATAACAGGGGGGTTAATGAGATAAAAGATATTCTTAATGATTTGACCTCAAGGCTTGATCTTTTGTCAATTGAGAAAAGGAGAATGCCTGAAAATGGTAACGTGGTTAAGAAAGTTGATGTGGTTGGATATGCGAGTGCCGAGTCTTCGTTTTCTTCATCTTCTGGTCCATCTGATTCCTCATCGAATGTGAATAAGAATTTTGTGGATGCGTATGAAGATGATCATTTGCTGAGCGAGTCTTTTGCTGATGAGGTTGATAGTAAGGGCAATGACATTTGTAAAGGGCTAAAGAGGAACGAATATGGAAGGGTGGATGAAAAGTTAGTCCCTGTGGGAAAATCTTTTGCGTCCAATGTTGTAGAAGAGGAAGGCGATGTGCAGATTGTCTCTGACCGTGATGACTATTTCACTAGGGTGGGGAAAACTAATAAAGTTGCTCTAAAAGTGAAGAAAAATGAACCCACAAGGTTCCATGAGAAATTGAGGACTGTAGGACGGTCTTCTTTGCTTAGTCTTCGAGATGAATCAGAGGACAAGGAAGATGACTGTGAGGTTTTGACCAGCAAAAAGGTGGTCAAGAAAGCTGGGAGACCCGATGCCATTGCTAAGTACAATTTATTATCTGATGAATCTAGTGTGACTGATGTGTTGGACAATCATGCAGATTCAGAGGATGATAGTTGCATTACATTGCCTGGACCAAAATCTACATACAAATTATCTGGTACAATTGCAAAAATGCTGTATCCTCATCAGCGTGAAGGTTTAAGATGGCTCTGGTCTTTGCATTGTCAGGGTAAGGGTGGAATCTTAGGAGATGACATGGGCTTGGGAAAAACGATGCAGGTAAGGAAGTGGGTGCAATAATTTATGAAGATAGTTACAATGTTAATACTCCACCGCTGTATGGATTAACTTTTATTTGTTTTGTTCTGCAGATTTGCAGCTTTCTAGCAGGTCTCTTCCATTCCAAATTGATTAAGAGGGCTATGGTTGTGGCCCCTAAAACACTGCTCGCCCATTGGATTAAAGAACTGTCTGTTGTGGGGCTTTCTGCGAAGACTAGAGAGTGAGGCTGTTTTTACTCAAGTCTTTTGAAAGTTCAAATGTTTCTCTTTTACCATTGAAGAAAAGAGGTCTGTTAATGAATACTAATCACCTTTTGCACTTACATGTAGATATTTTGGGACATCTTTAAAAGCTCGGGACTATGAGCTGCAATATATACTTCAGGTTTTACATGTGCTCTCATTGTTTATATTTTTTGTACTTCCAAGTGTAACTCATAACATCCAGACAGTTAATATTTGATACCTGCAGCCAAATAAGAGGAAAGAACACAACTATGTTTTATATTTTAATCTGACTTGTGGACTTGAAGCAAGTTAAATTCTGCTGAAGTTTAAGTTGAAATATGGTACTGACTAATGCAGACGTGAGTTCTGTCCAGTTTTAGGGCTGAACTGATTTGTCTGGTTTCTTGGAAGTTTGAATCATATCTACTTCTCTTCAATCTATTATTCGCATCTACCATAACCTTGTTTTTCGAGAGAAATCTTAATGCAATTTTTGGCGGGGTTTCCTGTTATTGTTGATTATCATGGCAAAATTTAACATTTTATTTTTGTCTGGATTCATCTTCTCATTTCAGGACAAAGGAATTCTCCTTACAACATATGATATTGTGCGGAACAACTCAAAATCCTTACGAGGGGATCATTACTTTATCGATGATGAAAGCGAAGATAGTTACATTTGGGACTACATGATTCTTGACGAGGTAAACTTTGAAGTTTAAAATTTGGTTTGTATTACACCTGATGTTTTTACATATCGGAATCATGTAGGCATCAATTGGATATTAGGAATCTTTTTATTTTTCTTTGAGGTTTCAACTTTAAAGAGATTGTTAAATTTGTGCGATGTTTCTCCAGGGACATCTCATAAAAAATCCTAGCACTCAGAGGGCTAAAAGTTTGCTAGAGATACCAAGTGCTCATTGTATTGTCATTAGTGGCACTCCCATTCAAAACAATCTTAAGGTATTATCTTTAAGATTCATATTTCTTTTGGCTCTTTCTATAAACTAACACATGACATAAAAATATGGATATTTAACGCTTTAGTCCTGTTACTTGAAATACTTGAAACAGGAATTGTGGGCCTTGTTCAACTTCTGCTGTCCTGGTCTACTTGGTGACAACAAATGGTAATTATTCTCTTAATGCTTCAGACTGCTTCAATAAGTTCATGCTCACCTATGGCATCAAATATCGTTTTTTTCAGGTTTAAGGAAACATATGAGCATCCTATACTTCGTGGAAATGAAAAAAATGCTTCTGATAGGGAGAAGCGTATTGGTTCAACGGTTGCAAAGGTGCATTTTGTGGGATGTACTGGATTGTGCTTTCTGCATCCTTGATTATTTTCTTTCATTTTTCTTTGACATTACGGAGTTGCATATGAATTGTTGTGGTTATTTTCCTGTGCCATTTTTGCTATATTCTTCTTAAAATGGAAAATGTAGAACTGTGAGTAAATGTTTCTGTTGATCCAATTTAGAATTCTGTACAGTTAGGCCTGTAATGAACCATGTTTCCTACTCTACAGGTTCTTATTTTTTCACTGGTTTCTTAGGCTTTGACTCTCATTCTAGTATTTAGGATGTGTTTGTTAGTAGGGTAACTTTTCTCCTTCTCTACTTATGTTTGGTAGAGTTCTTTGGAGGGAGGGAAGTGTTAAGTTGCCTCCTTGTTTACTCATGAAGGCAACATTTCTATATTGGCCTTTGATTTTGCTCTTTTCAAATGAGCATTAAAACAATACATAACACAAGTTGTAATTGCATTATTTATTGATGAAATTTACTATATGTCTGTACTGTTTTTTATTGCGGAATAAAATATCTAGAAGTGTTAAAATTGACATGATACTAAAAAATTAACATTGAAGGGTTATCCATGCTTGCTTATATGGATTCCTTAGACCTAAAGATCTTTAAAATGTTGTCATTGTCTTATGTTGTCTGATGAATAAGTTTTATAAGATTCCAAAACTAATGCACAAAGGTTTTGCCAAGGTACATCAATGATGAGACTGCAGCCTTCTGAATCTTGTTTCTCTAATATTTTTTAATTGATACTTTTTTCAAGAAATGTCTTTATCTTGAACTGCTGTAATGTTCTTTATGTTCATTTGGTGAAATCAATTTTAATGATCCTAAGATATCAAACTACATGGATTTGTATTAACATTTATTTATTCCATTTTAGTTACTAGGCTGACCATTGGGTTTTGTACTTTGCAACAAACTTGGTTCCTCATGTTCTTATGAAAGATTACAGATTATCTAAAATCCAGAAATAGTCAGTCATATTGTTTACTTTATAGGAATTGAGAGAACGCATTCAACCTTACTTTTTGCGCCGTATGAAGAATGAAGTATTCAAGGAAGATGATGCTACAACTGCTAAACTTTCCCGAAAGAATGAGATCATTGTGTGGCTCAGACTAACTGCTTGTCAGGTGTGGTTTGTTGCACATGCCTGAGTTTGTGTTCATATATCATGCATCCAATTAATCATGCAATTGTTTCACTTGGTGTACAGCGGCAACTATATGAAGCCTTTTTGCGGAGTGAAATTGTTCTTTCAGCTTTCGATGGCTCGCCATTGGCTGCCCTGACGGTTTTTACTCTTCAACTTTTTTGCTTATGTTTGTTTGAGATGTGCAAAAAGACAATGATTTTCAGTACCAAGGTGGCGCTTAATTCTTATTATTGTTAACCATCATAGGGTGTTTACTTTGTTGGTTTTGATCAAGGGAGTGTATACATATTAACTCTAGTTCTCTTGAACAATTTGTAGTTGGGTTGAGCTGCGGCTTGACTGATTCTATACAAAGAAAAATTTTAATTTTCTCCTGCATTAAAGTGGAAATCTTTTATTATCGTATTTTCAGAAGCTCTGAATTTTACCCTCAGTTACTGTTTATTTGATTCTATTGGGTCTGTCTATTGTTTTTTGTTCTTGGTTCATATTTGGAAGATTTTTGGTAGCGAATCAATTAGTAAGTTTTAATGAATAGTTTGAATCTTGTTGAAGAATTATACTATTCTGTGTCACTTCAATATTTTGGTTGTCTTTCTGTAATCAAATAGCTTTTTTGCTGGAGCAGATTCTGAAGAAAATATGTGATCACCCGCTTCTCTTGACAAAAAGAGCAGCCGAGGATTTGTTGGAGGGAATGGAGTCAATGCTAAATCCAGAAGATGCAGCTGTAGCAGAGAAATTGGCAATGCATCTAGCTGATGTTGCTGACAGAACTGACACTGACTTTCAAGAGAAGCATGACAACATCTCTTGCAAGATCTCTTTTATATTGTCACTTCTGGTTAGATATGTCTCAGAATTATTGTTGATGCTTTTGATTTAGTATTTGATCATTCATGCTTAATGCATATGCTGATCTTCCACAGGATAATTTAATTCCAGAAGGGCACAATGTTCTTATATTCTCTCAAACTCGCAAGATGCTTAATCTCATCCAGGTTTGTAACCATGAATCTTTGTTGCTGAGAATGCAATATGGATTGGTTAATTTTCTGATTTTTCACAAATGTAGCTGATTGGATGAGAAAAAACTTAAGGTGTAAGCAAGTAAATGAGTGGGGTGTGTCCTTGGTGTCGGACAAAATTTAGTAACAACATCGTCATTAGCATATATTATTAATTCGAGAAGATCAGCAGATATCAAAAGTTACGAAAAGTTTTCATGGTGTGTTTACCCAGGAATTTAGCTTTTTTTGTCAATTGCTCATTTCTTATACATGCCATCTGTTGGAAACTGCAATTCCACTCAATGTGTAGTATTACATGTTTCCTTCTAATTGTGTTTGTTGAAGTATTTTCTAGTTTGGAAAGTAAATTTAAGCCCACATGTAACATGCAAGCTGATGAATTAATTCAATTTAGTTTTGTAGGGGAACGTGGTAAATTGTTTCTGTGATTGTTTTGGCTAAATGAACCTAACATATCTAAATCAAAGTTGTGAAACCACGTCATCATTAATTATGCATGAAAATATCTTTTGGATACATGGACATGTGATTTGTTTTTGCCTTAGATATGCATGGTTGTTGCTTTCTTACATTATACTTTATTTGAATCATCTATTTATATTTTTCTGTCCCTGTAGCTAGATGAATATTTATGTTTAAAGTAATTCCTGGCCTATTCAAAACTCTGATTTCTAGAGTATTTATATATTAAATTCAATGATTTTGCAAGTTTTTGTATCTTTTCTTCTTTAATGTTTAGGCTTTGGCAGAAGTTGATACATGGCTTATCTTTTTGCTGTGATAGGAATCCCTGGTATCCAATGGTTATGAGTTCATACGCATAGATGGTACAACAAAAGCTACTGACAGAACAAAAATTGTTAGTGTAAGTTTTCTAAAAAGTCAAAACCATTAAACTTTAGTTATTGCATGTGAAATATCTATTCAAAATCTTTGTTTTCCTGAACCCAAAAAATATAAATAAATACATAACATTTCAGGACTTCCAAGAAGGCAATGGGGCTCCTATATTTCTCCTAACATCTCAAGTTGGTGGTCTTGGTCTTACACTTACAAAAGCAGACCGTGTGATTGTGGTTGATCCTGCTTGGAATCCTAGGTGCTTCCTTAAGTTTATTTCTTTCATTCACTCAGATTCAGCAAACATGAACTGACTACTTCATAAGATCGAGGATAGGCAAATTTGCTGGTGATTACAAACGGATTTGCCAAAAAATTCAGATATTTTAGAATATATCTTTTACTTTTGCAAACATCAATAACTGTCTTTAAAATGTCCACTACAGGGATTACATTTATTTTTCTTTATCTATCATTTTTACTGGCAGCTTGTGGAGTTTATGAATTTTGCATGTTGAAAAATATGTTAAAATGTTTGTGACATCCAGAAATGGCATGATGGTTGCACTTCTACATACTAAACTTTGGCCTCTAAACTACCCAAAGAACTTTTCAACTTCAACGCGTTTCTGATGTTTCACATACTTTTCTCTCATTTTCTATTAAACAGCTTTCCCTTTCTTGCTGCTTCAGTTTTTTCTGTCCCTGTCAGGCAGGCTATGTTAAGAATTTTCTTGGTGTAATTTGTCGGTCAATTAATATATCTCTCTTTGTAGCACGGATAACCAGAGTGTTGATCGTGCATATCGAATTGGGCAAATGAAGGATGTTGTCGTATACAGGCTAATGACTTGTGGTACTGTTGAAGAGAAAATTTATAGGAAGCAGGTTCAATGCTCATCTCTCTTATTTTTTGTGGTTGTCATATGGTATGTACATGAGATGTAGTAGCTGTTTTTGAGTTGCAAATATTGTTATTGTTGTCATGGTATTTAAAGACTTTAGAGCTGTTTCTGAGTCGGTTCACTGGGTTTCAATACATTTCTTCAAGTGGTTGAAAAACTATATTGCATGTAATTTGTCTTGACAGATTGCTTTGGGGAAGGGTTTATTTAGTAGGAAAAGCCTGAAAAAAAATTAAATGTTCCTCTGTTGCAGATTACAATTTATCTGTAGAAATTTTTTTTATTCTGCTAAGCCAACATTGTATGGTTTCTTTCCAATTATCCTCTGTATCCATAATAAGTGTTTACTTTGGATGTTAGTTAGATGCATGGGTTGAATCATGAATCTTTAAAATTGAAACATTAGCACAATGGGATGAAGTTGACTCCTAAAAATTTCTGTTGTAGATATTCAAGGGGGGATTATTTAGAACAGCAACTGAAAACAAAGAACAAATTCGATACTTTAGCCAGCAGGTATGCACGTATGAGGTTTTATTTGTTGATTTACTGGGATAAATTCCTGGCATCTTTTTTAAGCATATGTGATGTTGTCTTTTAAAGTTAAATTGATTTTTTCAGGATCTTCGGGAGCTATTCAGTCTCCCAAAGCAGGGGTTTGATATTTCCCTCACACAGCAACAGTTACATGAAGAGCATGACAGCCAGCACAAAATGTACTGAGGCCTCTTAGTGGCAACTTAATTTCTGCCTACTTATTTTTCTCTCTAATTAGCAAAGTTGGACCGTGTTTAATTAATATTTGCTTTTGTAGGATCTTCAGTTTTGGATATCTCTCATCTTTGATCTTCCTCTCACCAAGAAACCATTGCTATTAGTAGTGTATTTTTAAATTCCTAAAAATGTGTTATTGCACAAGCCTTTTTTTGTCTCTTAAAGAGTAGAAGCTAGCAATTCGTTGGCCTGGATCCAAGATAATTAGCAGTCCAGCACCTTTCATCCATTATGATTATGCATCTGTGATCCATGTAAAAAAATGCAAGTTTTGTGGAATTGTTTGGTTATGAATTATTAAATTCCAATGACTTTCTATATGAATTCCATGCCATCTTATCTCTTAATTTGTGTTTTTGTTTCTGTAGGGATGAATTTCTGGAATCCCACATAAAATTCTTAGAGACTCAAGGTATAGCAGGAGTAAGTCACCACAGCCTATTATTCTCAAAGACAGCAACTGTACAAGTTGCACAAAAAGAAGAAGATGAGATAAGGTGAAACTCTGCTCCGTTTTTTCTGCTTTTGGGTACAAAACAATGTTACCTCTATTTTTTTCTTTTTATAAACACGCAGTTCCTTGTTTTTATATGAGTGCTTCTTTGCATACTGTTCTTGCATATTTTGAGCTAAGGTAAATTGGAATAAAATTACGTTAATTCTAAACCCCTCTTAGTTTGCATGAATTCTCCTTCGATTCTACTCCAAACAATTCATTAGTTCAAATTATGGAGCTACCAGCTGGTTTATGCATTGTGATAAAAGGCCTGCCATTTTCTTTGCTATAAAATTGGTATCCTGAATTCCACTGATAGTATAACTACTTGGTTCAAATTATTAGTCCAAAAATAGCATAAAACGTTTACTCTTTTTACCCGTAATTGTAAATCACGCATTCAAACCTCAGGAGTATAAGGTAGTCTTTGTATTTGAAAGCTTTATTCGTGCAAAGCATACTAATCACTATCCTCATTCCATACCTTTTAAATCTGGTGTGGTTTGGTACTCTATTTGTGGGTTCAGGAAAAAGGTATCCACAATGGTGGGAAATTCATCATCGAGTTATTCACTTGAACGTGATGTTGATGGGTATGATCTTTACATTTGATTATGTATTTTAAAAAATAAACCATCATATTCTTTTAAAGCTATTTTTAGTGCATGTTATTTAGTTTCTAATATTTGACAGGGCTGTGCATGCTTTCAATCCCAAGGATGTAAATCTGAAGAAGAAAACCTCTTCCCCAGATAGTGTGGGTAAATTGACAGAATCTGAAATCAAAGAGAGAATCAATCGGCTGTCACAAATACTTGGAAATAAGGTATGATTTAAATGACATGTGAAAAGGCAGATAAAACTATTGCTTCAGAGTAACTGCTCGAATTACAAACATTGAAGGTCGAGAATTGCCATCCAAAACATATTGAGTAAAT